>NC_065578.1:5144347-5446956 GCF_024542745.1 Macaca thibetana thibetana
GGACAGAACAGCCCTTCCCTCCCCGACAGGGCTGCTGAAGGCGAGGTGGGAGGAAAGGCAGAGAACCAAACTCCTGCACCGAGCGGTTGTCTTGTCACCGATTGTTGATGTGCTGGGTGTTTCTGGAGCTGGCCTGGCAGCAGGAGTCATGAGCCGTACCTGTTTTTCCTGTTTTTTGCTGTTTTTTGTTTTGAGACGGGGACTTGCTGTGTCGCCCAGGCTGGAGTGCAGTGGTACAATCATAGCGCACTGCAGCCTCAACCTCCCGGGCTCCAGTAATCCTCTAGCCTCAGCCTCCCTAGTAGCTGGGACCACAGACACACACCACCACACCCAGCTAATTTTTGTATTTTTTGTAGAGATGAGTCTCACTAGGTTCCCCAGGCTAACCGGGAATACCTTGGCTCAAGCGATCTACCCGCCTTGGCCCCCCAAAGTGCTGAGATTATAGGCGTGAGCCACTGTGCCCAGCTATACCTGTTACAGTGCAGATCCCCAGGCCCCTTCCTGGAGGTTTGGGGCATCTGTCCCTAGAGGCTCTTCGGTGGTCATTGTTGCTGGTCTTGTTACATCTCAAAGGGTGATTCGGAGGACGGAAGGAGGAAGGGAAGGAGAGGTGCTCGCTCGGGGCCGGACAGTTGCATGGGAAACAGCAGCAGCTCTGAGCAGAGCCAGCCGACTCACAGCCGCGGGCCGCTTTCCCATTTCTGGGCTCCTAGAGTTGGAAGTGAGTGTGGGGCCATGAGGTCCTGGTGAGCAAGAGGAAGGCGGAGGAACTGGCTTTGAAGACCATGTAAAGCTGGTTCCTGGGAAACACACACGGCCTGCAGGAGGCCTTGTCCTAGTGTCACCTGCAGCTTCAAGGTGTGACCCCAGCATAGTCCACTCAGCCCAACCACAGAATGGGCCCTGCCAGGGGGATCTACACTTTGGGCAAGGCTCGCATGTCCCGTTGGCAGTCCTGTGGCCTCTTCCTTCCCTCGGCCTCTCACTGTCTCTCCGTGTCAAGTCCCCCACCATCTGACGTGCCCTTTGACAAGGCCAGTGGGTCACCCTACTCCAGACACAGAACCTGCTGCTGCCTCACAGGCTCCTGCCATCTGCCCTCCTGCCCCTGCTCTCAGGAGAAGGACACTCCTGGAATTCCGCATGGAGCCCACCTTCTCCCTGGAGCCCTCACATACTCCCTGGCACCACTGACCCACTCTCCTGCTGGCCGACTTGGCCTTGAACACGGTGGCTCAGGCCTTTCCCAGGGACCCTTGCTTCGTGCCCCAGCTGAAGGAAGCCAAACTCACAGCACTTAGCCCCTATGGAGTCTTCAGCTCTTACTCAACTGGTGGACTTCTCCTCCAGGAAGGCCACCGGCCCTGCCTCCCTTTGTTCTTAGAAACTGCTCCTTTGGGGCAACCCCTTAACTGTTCAGCATCCTCTGCCCTTCCTTGGGCAAGAAGCCACCTTTGGATGTAAATCACACTCCGTTTAGCATGGACAAGGCGGTCTCTGCAGGATACAGAACCTCAGCCTCATTCTTGGAGGAGATGCTGGAGGCTATGCTTTTAAAAGCCATATCAGACCAGGCAGGGTGGCTCACGCCTGCAATCCCAGCACTTTGGGAGGCCGAGGCAGGTGGATCAAAAGGTCAAGAGATCAAGACCATCCTGGCCAACATGGTGAAACCCCGTCTCTACTAAAAATACAAAAATTAACTGGACATGTGGCATGTGCCTGTAATCTCAGCTACTCAGAAGGCTGAACAGGAGAATTGCTTGAACCCAGGAGGTGGAGATTGCAGTGAGCCAAGGTCGCGCCACTGCACTCCAGCCTGGTGACAGAGCGAGACTCCACCTCAAAAAAAAAAATGCTGCGTCTAAAACCTTCTCAAGGCCTTGAGCCCTCCACAGGGTTCATTCTGTGCATAGGAGCGTGTCTGCCCCCTTCCACTGTGAGCCTGTTGCCATTGTGGGGGAGGAGCTGGCCGGCCCCAGCTTTCCGGCCTCTCCAGGCCCAAGGGGGACGAGTGGGCCCCAGACACTGAGCCGGAAGCCTCCACTGCAGGGATGCTGTCTGTGGTGCACTCCAGAGACACAGAGCAGAGCTTTTAATTGGGGGTGGTTGCCCTCCGATGAATCACAGCAAGAGCTAGCTGCTTCATCTTATCAACAGCAGGTACCGAAGAGACAAAAGAAGAATCAGAACTCAGTTGTAGGTTGAAGTCAACCAGCCACACTCCATGCCTCTGACCGAAGCCTGCCAGCACAGGGCCGGGCAGTGGCTCACGCCTGTAATCCCAGCACTTTGGGAGGCCACTCAGGACACTGAAGACAGCCTCACCAGAGAGAAGGTTCTCCCTCTGATGCACAGAACCCCAGGGTGCTAGCCTCGTCCTCAGCTTGGCTTTCTGGGGCCTGTGCTTTGGAAGGAAGATTGTGGAAGGTCCGGATTTCCCACTTGGACAAGAAGGATCCTGCGTTAGTCAGGGTTCTTTAAAGGGACAGAATTAATAGGATAGATGAATATATGAAGGGGAGTTTATTAGAAGAATTGACTCACACAGTCACAAGGTGAAGCCCCACAATAGGCCATCTGCAAAATGAGGAGCCATGAAGCCAGTCCAAGTCCTAAAACATCAAAAGTAGGGAGGCCAACAGTGCAGCCTTCAGTCTGTGGCTGAAGGCCTGAGGGCCACTGGCAAATCACTAGTGTAAGATCAAGAGTCCAAAAGCTGAAGAACTTGGAGTCTGATGTTCAAGGGCAGGAAACATCCAGCACGAGAGAAAACTCAGCCAATCTAGTCCTTCGACGTTCCTCAGCCTGCTTTATTCTAGCTGCACTGGCGGCTGATTAGGTGGTGCCCACCGAGATTGAGAGTGGGTCTGCTTCTCCCAGTCCACCCTCACAGACACACCCGGGAATAGTACTTTGCATCCTTCAATCCAATCAAGTTGACACTCAGTATTAACCATCATAGATCCCATCTCCTGCTCCGTTCTCAGAGTCCCGGGTTTGGGACAGCAGGTGCATGCTGCACACAGCGGGACCTAAGGAAAGGCATTCTGTGGGAATATGAAGAGACTGACATACTTGGGGCCACACAGGTGATGCACCTGGAGCCACAGCAGGTGCCCCTCCACCCAGCCACGCCAGCTGTGCCCAGTGCAACATGCCAGACACTGCGCACAGCCTCCTGCCATCTGAAACTGGCCGCAGCATGTCAAGCCCACCTGTTTATGACGTGAACTCACAGGTAGATACAATTTCCATGCTGAGGCGCCCCCTCAGTCCCTTTGCCTTCACTGGAGTTTGTGGGGGGCCCTGGAGATTGAGCCTGACAAAGCCCACTCCAGAAGCAGTTCATGTTGGGGGCTGGGGCCTGGCAGCCGGTCCCCAGGAGCCACCCCAGCAGGTGCTCAGGTGTGTACAAGTCCTCATCGAGATGCAGGAAGCACCTCCTCTGACCCCTATGCCCCATTCCCGGAGGATCCTCTTTAGAACCCTGACACTCACTCCCACTATGCCAGTGCTGTGGGACGATGGGATGAGTATCTGAACTCAGAGCTCCCTGGGGAACTGGGACACATGTGCTGTGCCCACAGGGAGCTGTCACTAAGGTGGGCAGGAGCCCGGTGGGTTTCAGAGGCTGGCCAGATGCTAGAATTTTCCACCTGTCCAAAACGGGTTGAGCCGGGCACGGTGGCTCACATCTGTAATCCCAGCACTTTGGGAGGCCGAGGTGGGCAGATTGCTTGAGCCCAGGAGTTTGAGACCAGCCTGGGCAACATGACAAAACCCTAACTCTACAAAAAAATTTTAAAATTAGCCGGGCGTGATGGTGCACACTTGTGATCCCAGCTACTCATGAGGCTGAGGTGGGAGGATCACCTGAGCCCGAGAGGTTAAGGCTGCAGTGAGCCATGATCGTGAAACTGCACTCCAGTCTGGGTAACAGGAGTGAGGCCCTGTCTCAACACAACACAGAAAAGAAACAGACACACACAAAAATCACAACAGGGTTGAGACTTGCAGTATTCTTAGAAAGTTGCAAGGATTAGACAGGAGTGGAAAGCTAAAAGGTTACAACCTTGACCTGAGCTTTGTGCATTTCAGTGTCCTCGCAAAGGGCCTCTCCTTGCAGATGCATCCAAGTTGGGACGAGGAGGAGATCCAGACATGTGCCAATTGACTTCTTTTCTCTTTTTTTTTTTTTTTTTTTTTTTCCGAGATGGAGTTTCACTCTTGTTGCCCAGGCTAGAGTGCAGTGGCTCGATCTCAGCTCACTGTAACCTCCGCCTCCTGGGTTCAAACAATTCTCCTGCCCCAGCCTCCTGAGTAGCTGGGATTACAGGCATGTGCCACCACGCCCAGCTAATTTTTTTATTTTTAGTAGAGACGGGGTTTCACCATGTTGGCCAGGTTGGTCTTAGAACTCCTGACCTCAGTTGATCTGCCCACCTCTGCCTCCCAAAGTGCTGGGATTACAGGCGTAAGCCACTGCGCCTTTTTTTTTTTTTTTTTTTTTTTTCTTTTGAGACAGAGTCTCACTCTGTCGCCCAGGCTGGAGTACAGTGGTGCAATCTTGGTTCACTGCAACCTCCGCCTCCTGGGTTCAAGTGATTCTTCTGCCTCAGCCTCCCGAGTAGCTGGAATTACAGGAGCCCACCACCACACCTAGCTAATTTTCTTTTTTTTATTTTTAGTAGAGGTGGGGTTTTACCATGTTGGCGAGGCTGGTCTCAAACTCCTGACCTCGTGATCCACCCACCTCAGCCTCTCAAAGTTCTAGGATTACAGGCTTAAGCCACCGTAGATATTTCATATGAATGGAATCATATGCATTCTTTCATGAATGTCTTTAACTTAGCATCATGTTTTCAAGGTTCATCCATGCCTGTGTCAGTACTACTTTTTTTTTTTTTTGAACAGAGTCTTGCCCTGTCACCCAGGCTGGAGTGCAGTTCCGTGATCTCCAGTTTTGGGCTATTGTGAATAAGGCTGCTGTGGACATTTGTGTTGAAGTTTTTGTGTGGGCGTATGTTTTCAGTTCTTTGAGGACATAGCTAGCAAGGGAATTGCTGGGTCGTGTGGTGAGGCCGATGACATTTTACACTTGGTGACTAAAAGTCTTGTGAGTCTCACTTAACTCTGTGCTGCTTAACGTGCACCACTGGGGTAAGAACACCCCTGGGGAATAGTAAGATGCCAGCCATTGTGGGATCCGATGATTTGCCAGAGTGCAGAGAATCTGTAAGGAAGAGGTAGAGGATTTCTGCGTCTCACTAGGCCAGCATGCGTAGCACCACTCGAAGCTCTTGGTAGAAACACCGCCTTCCGGGCTGGGCCTCAGAGCGCTGATTCCGTAGGTCGGGGCTGGGGGGCACCCAGGACCCGGCCTTTGTAATAAGCTCCCCTGGCGTGATCAGATGTTGAACAGCCCTGCCCTAGACAGTGAGCGCTGTGAGAGCAGGTGCCCCATGGTACACAGTAGGCAACCAGAGGCTCTTTGAACAAATCAATATGATCCTTTTTATAAATAGAGAAGGAGGCTGTTGAAAAATTCTGTAAGATAGTCTGAGCAAATTCCATCTTGGCCCTGGCTTTGCACATTTAGGGGAAGTAGGGATGCTAAGAGCTGCTGCTGCTCACACCCTTTAAAGAGCCTCCAAGTAGGGACAAGGGTAGGGGGAACAACACTTAACCTGAGCCCTAGGTAGGGGCCAAAGGTGGAATGGTGGCCGTCTGTGCCTCTTCAGCAGCCCATGAGCTCCCGGGAGGCCAGGGCTGTGGCCTTTGAGTCCTGGAGTCCAGCCTCAAGGAGGGGTGGGCTGTGCACAGTGTTGCCTATCCCCCATCACCCCACCACCTTCCAGTGCCCTTAGTACCTCCTGGCAGGACAAGAGGGGGCCCAGAAGGCAGCTCTGGTCAGGACCCACCTGCAGGGTGTGAAGGGGACACTTGGGGTCAGAGGGCAGAGCCAGCCCCTCTGGATGCTGAAGAGGGTGAAGTAAAGTAGGGCAGGGGCTTGCTTCATTCAACCATTCACTCACTGATTGCAGAGTATTTATTGAGCATCTGCTGTAACCTAAGTTTTACTGGGAGTGTTGGAACCTCTCTGTCCGTTTGACCCCCGCGTTTCCTTCCTTGGGCCATCTGCGTCATTATCATCAAGACACAGCGGCTTCTTCACATTTCTGGTGATGTTGCTTCTCCTTGTGCCAATCCCCCAGTGGATACCCCACTCTCCGGAGTAAGAACCCCAAGGAGGTGCCGCTGGGCATGCACCAGGGAGGCTGTGACCGGAGCGGGCATTGCCTTGCTTGGAGCTGGCTGCCTACAAGCTCAGCCATCCAGCCTGCGGCGTCCACCCTGGCTGCAGCGCCTGCCCAGGCCTCAGGCCAGTCCTGGTCCAGCAGCTGTCAGCCCGGAGCAGCCAGCGATGGCCTCAGGGGACCAGCCAAGGCAGGCGGCTCATGCATCCTGCTTCATTAATAATGAATGGCCAGACATTGCCCGCGCCTCTCCCTGGTCGCCTCATTGACTTGGTGGGAGCCTCAGCCGCCCACGGCGCGCAGAGCCAGGAGCTGGATCCCAGGCCCCCTCGGAGAGACTCAAGAAGCACCAAGAAGCAGCTGCTCCCCAAGACCCCCTGAGCCGCTGCCCAGGAGAGCAGTCACAGCAGCCCTGCACAGCCCCCCAGGCCATCACCTCCGGCTCCAAGAGTGGCACCAGAGAGAGCCCTCCCTTCTCCAGTCCACAGAAGGCAGCTGTGCTCGTCACCTGTCACTCGTCATCAGGAGTAACTCGCAGCCCAGCCCTGCCCAACACTTTTGGAGACTACTGGGCTGAGGACTTGGGCAGCCAGAGCTGGACGAGGGTGGGGACAGAGGAAGGACCTGCAGAGACAAGAGAGATGTGAGGGGAGGAGGAAGCACACCCCCGCCCCCGCCAACCTCCAGCCGTGCTTTGAGCAGGTCTTCTGTAGCTCGATCTGGAAGTGTGACTGCCTCCCTCGGAGCTGCGCAGCCTTCCCCACCATTGCCTTCGGAAATCCTCGCTCCTGAAGGAACACCTGCAGCTTCCTTGGCTTCTGGATAAAGTCTCGTCCTGGTCGGGGGAGAAGAGTTTCTAGGGGACAGATGGCTCCTGAGCCCAAGGGGATAGGGGACGCAGCCAGGATCTGAGCGCCCGGCCTCAGCATGCAGGTGTCCTTCGTGTGCTCGGAGCACAGCCTCAAGGGCCGGGGCCCTGAGGATCGGCTGGGCCGACCGGCGGCCAGCAGCCCCAGCCTGGGCACCCGAGGCCGCTTCCGCACCGTGGCCATGGTGGCCCGGAGCCTGGGACAGCTGTCGGTGCAGAGTCTCCCGTGTGCCGGTGACACCAGCATGAAGCAACACGGGATGAAATATAGGTACGGGGGCGCACAGCTTTGCAGGGTGGGGGCTGACCTCCCGGCCTCCCCAACTCCCCACCTCCTCACTTTCGAGAGCGCATAAAATCTGCAAATCCCTGTTTGTCAGACTTGGGCAGTTTGTGCTGAGGGCTGGGAGGGGCTGTGCTTAGTGCTTGGTAGATGCTGAGAAACAGCATTGAGAATCTGGTCAGTGCGAAGTTTCTTTCTTCCCAGTTTCAGGGGGAGACGGTGAGGGCGCCGACTTCCTTCCTTCTGCCTCTGTTTTCTTTCTGAGGGTCGTTTACAATAGCCAAGCCGCCAATGCTCCCTTTTCCTGGGGAACCCTGAGGCATGGGCCGCAGGGCCCCCCGACATGCTCCTGCCCTCCCCTGGGCACACAGGCTCCACAAGATGCCCTGGAGGTGATCCGATATCTTTCCAGCCAGGCCACCGTGACAAACATCCGTTTGATAGTGAGGGACCGTGGGGTGAACCCTGTGATGGAATGAAGATTCCTTCCTCCACCTGAGCCGGGCCCAGGGCCCAATTCCTCTAGCAGGCGGGACTCTTGGTCCAGCAGGCACAGTCAGCCAGGCCACACCTGGAGTTTCCCGATGGTCCGCCCAGGCACCTTGCTTCCCTCCACCTGGGCTCAGCCCCCATCTGGCTCCAGGTGCTGCGACTTGTATGTGTGGAGGATGCTAAAGCACTCATGTCAGGAGCAGGGCCTCCCTCCCCCTCCCTGCCGGGGCCTTTCTCAAAGGATGGCGGAATGTGCCCAGGATGGAAAAGGAGGGTCCCAGCTTTGTACAAAGGGTCCTGGGAGCAGGGTTGTAGAGAGGGGACAGCCTTCCTCACTCCCTATGTAAGTCTCTGAGTCCAGAGCCTTGATTGCGTCCAGAACCGTCCTCCAGGGATAAAGGAAGTCTCCACAACACGTGGTCTGCAGAAGCTGGAAAAGCTAAGTTAGGTCTCTGGTTCCCAGGTTTCTTGGGAAAGTTTTCCCAAAACAGGAACCGAACTGGGGACAACCCTGCTTTTCAGTGACCTGAAACAGGAGTGCAGGCCACCAGCGTCAGAAAGAGCCACAGACTGTTCTCATTGCATTTGGGAATCTTCTGGGTTTATAGCTGGTATTGGTGCCAACCTGAAAAGCACTGTGAGTCCATCCTGATGCCTGAGCTGTGTGGCTTAAACCTCTGCAAAACCAATGCCTGAGAGTTGGGCCTCGTGTGAAAACTGCGTCATCTAAGCCAACCCATTCTGGAGGTGAATTCTGGGATGACTCTGGGGTCCTGCATCCACATTCGTGTCTCTTCCTTCCCTGTGTCCTAGGAGGGTGGGATATGCTTTAATGAACCTCTGGGCTGAAAATGTCTAATCCTCTAAGCTTAATGACAGTCCAGAATGGAATTCTCTGTTTTAGAAGCTCTGGAGTTTACATCTTTTGTTAAGTAGGGATCAAAAGCTAGAATTAGGGCCAGGTGAGGTGGCTCATGCCTGTGATCCCAGCACTTTGGGAGACTGAGGAGAGTGGATCACTTGAGGTCAGGAGATCGAGACCAGCCTGGCCAACATAGTGAAACCCTGTCTCTACCAAAAAATACAAAAATTAGCTGGGCATGGTGGTGCGCACCTGTAGTCCCACCTACTCGGGGGGCTGAGGTGGGAGAATTACTGGAACTTGGGAGGCAGAGGTTGCAGTGAGCCAAGATCACGCCACGACACTCCAGTCTGGGTGATAGAATGAGAGCCTGTCTCAAAAAAAAAATAAAGCTAGGAGTGAACCAAACATGTATATGTATACTTTTTGGTTTAGATACCTACTGCCTTCTGCGATAGGTATCTATCTGTTGAGTCCTAGGATCTCAAAGGAGTTAAAAGCGGGCCTATTTCTAAACATAAGGCACTACGTAATTGGAAAGTGTGGCTGTTAACACTGTTTCCCTCCTAAAACTCCCTGAGGAGTGGCTCTCAAAGAGGGTGAGTGCTCACCATGCCCATGTGTGTGCTTATGTGTGCATGCACACACGTGCGTGCTGGAGGCAGAGAGGGCAAGACAGAGCAGCGAAGGGGGGTGTTCATCAAGCTGGCAGGTTTGCAGTCTGCGGACCAGAGTTCAAATCCCAGCCCTGACACTCTCTGACTGAGAGCGGGTTTGCAGTCTGCACACCAGAGTTCAAATCCCAGCCCTGACACTCTCTGACTGAGAGCGGGTTTGCAGTCTGCGGACCAGAGTTCAAATCCCAGCCCTGACACTCTGACTGAGAGCGGGTTTGCAGTCTGCGGACCAGAGTTCAAATCCCAGCCCTAGCACTCTGACTGAGAGCGGGTTTGCAGTCTGCGGACCAGAGTTCAAATCCCAGCCCTAGCACTCTCTGACTGAGAACAGGTTTGCCGTCTGTGGACCAGAGTTCAAATCCCAGCCCTAGCACTCTCTGACTGAGAGCGGGTTTGCAGTCTGCGGACCAGAGTTCAAATCCCAGCCCTAGCACTCTCTGACTGAGAACAGGTTTGCCGTCTGTGGACCAGAGTTCAAATCCCAGCCCTAGCACTCTCTGACAGAGCGGGTTTGCAGTCTGCGGACCAGAGTTCAAATCCCAGCCCTAGCACTCTCTGACTGAGAACAGGTTTGCCGTCTGTGGACCAGAGTTCAAATCCCAGCCCTAGCACTCTCTGACTGAGAGCGGGTTTGCAGTCTGCGGACCAGAGTTCAAATCCCAGCCCTAGCACTCTCTGACTGAGAACAGGTCTGCCGTCTGTGGACCAGAGTTCAAATCCCAGCCCTAGCACTCTCTGACTGAGAGCAGGTTTGCAGTCTGCGGACCAGAGTTCAAATCCCAGCCCTAGCACTCTCTGACTGAGAACAGGTCTGCCGTCTGTGGACCAGAGTTCAAATCCCAGCCCTAGCACTCTCTGACTGAGAGCGGGTTTGCAGTCTGCGGACCAGAGTTCAAATCCCAGCCCTAGCACTCTCTGACTGAGAGCGGGTTTGCAGTCTGCGGACCAGAGTTCAAATCCCATCCCTAGCACTCTCTGACTGAGGGACCCCATCTCTCCAATGGAGTTGCAAACAGAGCCTTATACCAGGCCAGGCCTGGGAGCTTTCCTTGCTGTTGTCACGGTGAGAGGTAGGTTCATAGCCCTGTAGGATGAGATGCAGTTTCACAGGGGCTGAGATGGGCCTGGCAATCCAAAGCCTGTGCCATTGGGCACCCCCGCCCCGGGCCTCTCCCATCTCGCTCATGCGGTACCTGCTTAATGCGTTGCTGCACAGGGACTGTCCCAGGGCCACAGCCAGGGTGCAAGAGAGGGGCAGCAGGGACTGAGGGGGAGCCTGATCCCAACCTTCCTGTGACTCTGATCTCCTCCCTGGGAAGCTGGCCCTTCCCAGTGGTGTGCTCCAGGCACAGCTGTCCAGTGATGCGCACAGTCCACAGGTGTTAGGAAACTAAAGGTGCAGGCCAATACCAGGCACCACATTCTTGCCCAAGGGCCTAAGGCATGCTCAGTGTGGGATGGCAGGAGGCCAAGCCTGATAAGTAAGGGAGGGGCCAGCACCTGGTCCCGAGAGTCTGACCCCAGGGCCTGGGCTTCTCACCCCTGAATTACTCCCCAACATTGTCCCAAACAAGCACTCCCTGGGACCCTGCCACTGCCAGCTCCAATTAGAAGACAAAGACTGGAAGCCCAGCCTGTCCTTACGGAGCCTGGAATCTGGGAGCAGGGCAGGCGTGCAAACAGATCATCACTGCACAGAGCAGACAGGCGAGCAGGGCACTAACAGGAGCCGTCCCATCAGCCTTCCTCCGGGACCAGCTAGCCAAGGCCACGGTGCTTGCCCTTCACCCCATCACAGTTTTGTCCTCTGCCCAGGTGGCTCCAATGAAAGGCCCCAAACTCCTCTTTGTAAAATGACCTGTCATTTCCCGGGGCCTTCCAGCTCTGGCCCTTCCCAAGTCTGAAGTGCAGTTTTTAGGGGTGTGCAGCATGCAGGGGCTCCACGATGGGCATGGGCGCTCCCCTCCGGCAGAGGTTATGCCTGTGAGTCCTCACTGGGCGTTTTCCAGACCCCAGGAGAGACATGAGGCAAATTAATGAGGACCAACAGTATTTGGGTTTCGAGATGTTGACCGCCTGCTTCATTAGGATGTCAAGTTTTAATGACGAGGAAGAAATCGGTAGGAAATGGTTTCTGTGTCTGGGAAGTTTCAAGTGCAGCAGGCAGCAGCCCCGTCCAGACCCGGCTGAGACGCATGCTCCCTACCCCCACGCAGCAGCTATGCTTACACAGCGTTCAGCCTGGAGGTGCCCTGTCCCTTTGCATCCCTTCTCCCGAGGCCTGGCAGCGGATGGCAGAACCAATACCATCATTTTCACAGGGAAACAAGTTGAGCAGGGTAATTGTGGCATCACGTGGTGCCCTAGTTTTGTTAAATTAGTCCTGTGGGTGGTGAGTGGAAGAGCGACTGAACCTGGAGCCCACTCGGGGAAGCGGGCCCATTTCCCACCAGCCAGACCAGGAACAGATATGGAATCAGGGGCAGGGGCAACTTTTGTCAGCCCTCCCCAAACTGGCAACCAAGGGGCGCCTCTTCTCTTCACCCCAACCTGGCCTTTAGCAGAGCCTCTTCAAGCAACTGCTCCCCACAGCCACTCATGGAGGTGGTTTTGCAGAGGTGGGGGCCTGGCCTCCCTTCTCCATGCCCAAATGTGTCTAGACTAGTGGGGTCCAGGGCTCTGTGAACACCCAGATGTTGCAAGCAAGGTTCTGAGGGCATATGTATCTGGGCGTATTTCCAGGCTTTATCTGTTTTTGCAAAGGGGTTATGACCCCAAAGCAGCCGAGAGGCACTGGTCAGAACCTCCAGCCCTTTGCTTCATTATTAGACTCCTACTAAGCAACTTTATAATTTCCTACCACAGTTACTTTCTAGCCAGCATGGGGGAAATTACCTAAACTTCTAAACTGACTAGGCTCATGCAGAATGTATTAGTGATACAGTCGGGCTGTTCTCCCTGGCAGTCACAGACATGAGTTATTCTGGGTTGGAACATGCCAGCAATGCAGAGGGTACTATCAGATTATTTCATTGATGTATAAGGAGGAAAAAGGAAACTTCAGTTTCTTTTTAACATGGTAATAGTTAAAGCTTATTTGATTTGTCTGTTGTGTTTGAATAAAGAAAAGGTCACACTCCTGCTGTCTTTGGGAAATGAGACACATGTGAGTCAGTGTCCTGTGGCCTTCTATCCTCACGGATCTCCCTCTGTCCTCATGGAAGCCACCGTAAGAAAGGCAGCCTTGTGAGCCCATTCTGCAGATGAGAACACTGAGGCATCAGGCCACTCCATAAAATGCCTGGAGTCCTCCAGCCAGGAAAGTTGAACCAGGATTTGGGCTCTGGCTTCAGAGTCTCTGCCCATAGCCGCCGCCCGGTCCTCCCCTTTCCTGAAAGAAAACTCACCTGTTCTTATGTTCTCCTTTAGGGAAAATCCCAGCTCTGCCTACAGGAGCAATAGCTGGCAGCTGGACTGGCTTTAATGGGAAATGAAAAAATAAACCTAGGCAATTTTAAAGTACCTTCAATTTGGTGACACGTTCAGCTGTTTTCAAGCTGCTTA
Organism: Macaca thibetana thibetana; assembly: GCF_024542745.1. Taxonomy (NCBI): domain Eukaryota; kingdom Metazoa; phylum Chordata; class Mammalia; order Primates; family Cercopithecidae; genus Macaca; species Macaca thibetana. Next base: position 5,157,360 of record NC_065578.1, read on the forward strand.
GAAGTATTATATCCACTCGTGATATAGGAGTCCAGGAGCCTTATAACCAGGGAAACCGAAGCTGGGAGGGACAGAGTAGGCTCATGTCAGAAGTAGGGGGGTCAGAATGAGGCTTGAGCCCCATGCCGCCTTCCCAGGGGCCAGGCTTGGACAGGAAGAGGATTAACTGAGGACTTCGCATCCTCCGAAGTCAGAAGTGTCATGGCCCCAGGGAAATGCAGGGCCCTTGGGCCAGGAGGCTGGGCCTCACCCGCTGGTAACTCATGGCTCTCACTCCCCACCTCCTAGAAGCAGCTGCCCCTTGACCAGATGCTGGCAGCTGGATCCCACAAGGGAAGTGGAATCTGACCCCAGATGAGTCCAGGCCTGGCTGCAGCTGTGAGACCCACCCGGCCACTTGCCAACCTCACCATCTGGGCAGATCACGCCCTGCTAAACAGGCTGGGGGTGGGATGCACACCACCACGGTGGGGAACGTAAGCTGGGAGCCAACTGCCTGGGTGGGATCCCAGCTGCCTCTGCCTGCTGGGCAGGTCTCATACTGTGAGAATCGATGTCACAACAAGCAAGGCACCTGCCACGTACGGCTCCCGGGAGGATCTGGGGACGGGATGCCTGGGGACCGCCTGGCCTGCTGCAATCCCATGGGCTCCCAGGTGACCTGTGCCAGGACAGACCAGCATGCCAGTCCTCAGCAGAGGGCTGCCACTCTCCTTCACCTCCTAAGGATGGTCATGATGGCCCAAGGCCCATTCCTGTGAACCCTGGGATGCACCCCAGCGGGTAGGCGCCTCAGTGGCCCTGGGAAGGAGCCCAGGCAGCTGTGCCTGGTTAGGAGGCCTGCGCTGCCAGGCTCTGCCGCTACTATTGGGCCTGGTTCTGGCTGTAACAAAGGAAGGGCTGGCCTTGCTTAAGAACTGGCAGCCCCACCATGGAGCTCCCCGCACCCTGAGGGACAGATGCACAGGCCGTCCTGTGGTCCGGTGCACAGGACGATCTCCTGCCCCAGTCTCTGGAGACAGGAAGAAAAGACACAAAATCAAAAATGCGGCCTCAGAGAGGAGGGAAGAGGCGGCCTCTCTGCAAGGGGCACCACATAGGTGGTGCCACGGGGCTGAGACCAGCCCGGTTTCACCATAAATCAGCGTCCCTCTGCATTTCCATCTGTCCTCGAGACCACTCTGCAGATCCCCATTGGGCACCAGTAGGGCCCGTGCCAGCAGCATGGTGTGGGCTGGGGACAGTTGGCACTTTACCCCTGCGGTGGCTGAGCAGAAGCACCTCTCAGAAGGTCCCCGGTGCCTTTCAGAGCCTCCAAACACACACTGACTGTTGGGGGAGTGGTTGGGGGGCTGGCCCTGGCAGGACCTGAGCCTGGCTGGCAGGGTCCTGCCCGGGTGCTGAGAACTCACGTGGCGTTTGTTTTTCAGGAACCTGGGCAAGTCTGGCCTGCGGGTCTCCTGCCTGGGACTTGGTGAGTGTGGTGGTCCCCTCCATCCCACCAGGGAAACGGGCTGTCGGGGGGCCGGACATGGGCTGAACTGGACACCCCTTGGGAGGCAGGGTGGCCCAGCCTTTGGTACTCCCCAGGGAGTAGCTACACCCAGAGCCCGGGATTCAGGGGGGCTTGGTTGCCATGGCAAAAAAGAGGCAGGTGGGAGGGGGCCTGGGATAGAGGGAGAGAGAGACACAACCTCAGCAGAGGAGGTGAGGCAGATACTAGGGGCCCCTCCATACACGGTCCCCACCCCACACCACAAAATCAGAGGCCCTTCTGGCCCCAGGACTGCAGGGAAGACACCTTACCTTCCACGGCAGGTTCAGCTTACGAGTCCCTCCTGGAGCACCATTGGATTTGGCCCTTTTTCCTCTCCTGTCAGATGCAAGGCCTGTTTCCAGAACGTGCAGTCCCCATCTCCCCTGTGCATGCAGTACACACACCCCACACACACACCCCACACACACACCCCACACACACCCCACACACACACCCCACACACACACCCCACACACACACCGCCCACTGCAGTACAAACACCCCACACACACACCCCACACACACACCCCACACACACACCCCACACACACCCCACACACACACCCCACACACACACCCCACACACACACCGCCCACTGCAGTACACACACCCCACACACACACCGCCCACTGCAGTACACACACACACCGCCCACTGCAGTACACACACCCCACACACACACCGCCCACTGCAGTACACACACACACCGCCCACTGCAGTACACACACCCCACACACACACCGCCCACTGCAGTACACACACCCTCCCCCGACCACTGCCCACTGCCCTGACGCCGCCCTCCCCGCTCCGTCCCAGGAGGAGCACACGGATGCAGCTGTCGGGCCTGGTGTGTTTTCAGAGAGGCGTCCCTTGTGCCTTTCCTTGCAGCATGTGGAGCTACCTCAGCATAGCTCTGACAAGCATTTCAAAAACCCCAGACCTGCTTGGCCCATAGCCAGCAGCCCGCTCCAGAGACTTTCGTCCCCTCAGTTTAGTGACCCCAAGAGAGCAGGACTTCCTCTGAAGGCCAGGTGTCCACGCACACCAAGGATACCCTGGCCACACAGCAGCACAGAGGGACTCCTGTGGCTGCCCCTTGGGCCCTGCAGCCTGAGGCCTGAGCACTGACGGGAGAATCTGGCTTCCTGCTGGGTCCCTAACTTGAACCCCTGTGTCTCCTTCCAGGAACATGGGTGACCTTCGGAGGCCAGATCACCGATGAGGTAAGACGGGGCTCTCCCAGCACCCCAGAGCCCAGCATGGGCTCGCCAGAGCACATGGTTAAGTCTGCTGCAGGGACCAGTGAGCACGTGCTTCCAGGAGCCAGCGCGGCAGCCTGCCTCCCTCTCTCTGTTTTGCGAGGGCGCCCTGCCCCAGGGGAGAGTAGAAAGGTGAGCCAGGTGGCCGTGGCCAAAGGGAATGCCGAGTCTGGTGCCATCACCCAGCAGTAGACGCCTCAGGCCTCAGCATGTCCCTTAAGCTCCCCAGGACTCAGATTTCCCACACGCTTGACCCCCATTCCACAGTTAACGAGGAGAGTTCAGGGTGCACATGCTTCCCAAATTCTGAAGCTGGATGCAGATCCTAGCTGCCCACATGCCATGGAGACTCCAGTAACTATCTGTTGAGGTCATGTGGAATGCAGCCCCTGCAGTGCCTCCTGCAAGCTGAGGAACCCGAGATCTGCATTTCACCCAGCATCTACCGTCCATTTCCCAGCTGCCGCGAACCGTGTGGATCACAGTCAGATGTATTTTGTTGCGGGAAGACAGGGACCCCGAACAGAACCCCACCTCCGATGTATTTGCTGGGGCTCATGTCCCCACAATTGGAACAAGAAAGTGAACACTAAGGAAAAGCCAGCTTGTACGCTGCCAGCGCCTCTGGGTCTCTCAGAAGGGCAGGGACAGCACACGCCCAGACATGCTTCTGGACAGTGAGGCAGCATCTCAGAAATGAGAGCGGTGGCATTTGCTCAGACAGCTCTGGGCATCTGCACAAGAAGCAATTTTCGCGTTTGTCCTACTTAGTACTAGAAAGGTTGCATTCAAAAATTGATCGGCGAATTGATGCGAGACCTTGTTAGCTGTGATTGCTCAGATTTCCAAGGGAAAGCTTTGCTTCTATGAAAATTTAAATGCATATAGTTTGTGTTTGGGGTCACTTTTATCTTTTTTTTTTTTTTTTTTTTTTTTTTTTGAGACGGAGTCTCGCTCTGTCGCCCAGGCTGGAGTGCAGTGGCTGGATCTCAGCTCACTGCAAGCTCTGCCTCCCGGGTTTACGCCATTCTCCTGCCTCAGCCTCCCAAGTAGCGGGGACTACAGGCGCCCGCCACCACGCCCGGCTAGTTTTTTGTATTTTTTTAGTAGAGACGGGGTTTCACCATGTTAGCCAGGATGGTCTCGATCTCCTGACCTCGTGATCCGCCCGTCTTGGCCTCCCAAAGTGCTGGGATTACAGGCTTCAGCCACCGCGCCCAGCCCACTTTTATCTTTAAGACAGTAACTGGTCAGGTGCGTTGATTCACACCTGTAATCCCAGCACTTTGGAAGGCTGGGGCGGGCGGATCACCTGAGGTCAGGAGTTCGAGACCAGCCTGGCAAACATGGTGAAACCCCATGTCTACTAAAAATACAAAAATTAGCTGGGTGTGGTGGCAGGTGCCTGTAATCCCAGCTACTCAAGAGGCTAAGGCAGGAGAACTGCTTGAACCCAGAAGGGGGAGGTTGCAGTGAGCTGAGATCATATCACTGCACTCCAGCCTAGGCCACAAAGTAAGACTCTGTCTAAAAACAAACAAACAAAAAAAAGACAGTAGCTGGTTATAGGATGATTTTCCCCTTGCTTTGAAGTTGCTGGATAGGCGCTATCTCAGGGTGAAGTCTGGAGTTATTAAGGCAAAAGGAATTGCCTTACCTTAGCCCACCAGATTGGTTCATATGAGCCCGGGGGCCCATATGGTTCCATCTGAATCAGCCTTGCCTGACTCGGCCTCGTTTCCCTTTCGATGTGATTTCTAAAGCAGGATGGGAGAATTCTGTAGAAGGGCATAACTTCATTTCCAAACAATATTAGCTGGGTGGCCTGTGATGTCCTTGTAAGAAAGATATAAACAAGCAGACAGACTAGACCTATCCAACGAGATGACGTTTTCACCAGCAAACCAGGCCCCCCTCCGAGCATTAATGAATGGCCCAGTGGCAGCCCCGCTGGCCCAGACCTCTGCAGTGTCTCCATCAGGAACGCAGTGATGGACACGTGTGAAGATATTGGAGGTCATTTCTAGATGACACCAAGCTGGAAGGACAGAAAATAAAATAGATGGCAGAGACGGGGTTCTGAATGGTTGTGGCAGGTGAAAATGGCTTAGCAAAGGAGCAAGACAAATTTTTGTATTAATCCTACAGTTAGTGTCAAAAAAGAAATCGATACGTCTAGAACAGGGGGCCCACCTGGCTGTGGTTCAGATGAAGAGGATTTGTGCACTTCAGGTCTGTGGCTCAGTCCAAGCCAGCAGGGAAGCAAGGACCGTCCTGGACTGCTTTTTTTGTTTTTCAGTTTTTTATTACATATATGAAACATAAAATTTGCCTTTTTAGCCATTTTTAAGTGTACAGTTCAGTGGCATTAAGTACATTCACATACTGTGCCACCCTTACCAATATCTGTTTCCAAAATATTTCATCACCCCAAACAGGAGCTCTGCACCTTTAGACAATAACTTCCCATCCCCTGGTCACCTCTAATCTACTTCCTGTCTATGAACTCTGCAGGCTATTTGTATAAATAAAGTTTTATTGGGACATAGCCACGCCCATCATTTACACATAGTGGCTGCTTTCACTCCACAAGGGCAGAGCTAAGTAATTGCAACAGAGACTCTGTGGCTCACAGTGCCTGAAGAATTTACTATGTGGGCCTTTACAGAAAAGGCTTGACGTCCCCTGTTGTATGGGCCGCAGCAGCTGTGCCCTGCAGTATCTGCAGGGTTGTTGTGTGAACAGCAGCTCAGCCAGTTCTATGCCATGCCAGGGACCAAATGAAAGCTTGCCCAGGGATGGAACAAACCATCTGGTAAGGCAGGAATGACAGCCACCCTCACATGGCACAGGGCAGAGTCCACAGTTTGTAGGACACCATCACATTCTCAGCCAGTGCTCCCAGGAGCCCATGAAGGGATCAGACCACACTAGGGACCCTAAGATGACATGATGCCTGTCGGAGCCACCACCACGGTGGTTTCAGGTCTCCAGCCCTCCTGTTGTTAGGTGCCCTTTCTGTGGCCTCACACTCCCCATTAGAAGCATGTGTTCAAGATAAGCCAAACAATAAAAATTTAATAGAAGTAGTGGCTGAGAACCTTACACCTATTATCTCACCTAATCCTCCATCAAACCAGGGAGGCAGGTGCTATTCCCAGTTCAGGGAAGCTGAGCCTCTGGCCATAAACAGGTGCAGGGGTCTCACCTGGCCGCTGGCCAGGGGGCATTCCACCTGGTGCTCTTTGCCCCAACGCTTGTGGCCAGAGTTCGGCTGTGGGGTGACCGTTCTGGGGTAGGGGCAGATTCCTTGTTCCCCCAGATGGGGGTAACAGGGAGGTGGCCTGTATGTCTCCTGAGCTTCCTTCCGACTTCAGTAACTGGGACCCAGATACTGGAAGGAACAAAAAGTCACAAAATAAAGGCTCCATAAAATGAACCAGGATGCGGCCACAGAGCGGAGGTCTTTAGAAGTCATGTTTTAGGTCTGGGGGCGGTGGCTCATGCATGTAATCCCAGCACTTTGGGAGGTCAAGGCGGGAGGATCACAAGGTTAGGAGTTCGAGACCAGCCTGGCCAATAGGGTGAAACCCCATCTCTACTAAAAATACAAAAAAATTAGCCAGGCGTGGTGGCAGGCACCTGTAATCCCAGCTACTCAGGAGGCTGAGGCAAGAGAATCGCTTGAATCTGGGAGGCAGAGATTGCGGTGAGCTGAGATCGTGCTACTGCACTCCAGCCTGAATGACAGAGCGAGACTCCTATCTCGGGGGGAAAAAAAAAAAAACACTTATGTTTTGAAGGACGGCATGGGAAAGGCCCGTGACAGCAAATGGAAAACGCAGCCAGTGTAGACAGCAGCAGCGTAGACAGCAGTCTGTGGAGTAGAGCTTCAGTTTTCTAGGGAAAGGGCAGAAAAACCTGGAAGAAAAATTACAGCAAAATCATAGCCATAAAAACATAAATACATAAAACAGTGAGAAAGCACAGCCCCACAATGCTGTGAGTCCCTCCCTCTCTCTCCTGCCTCTGGTCCTCCCAGTCCCAGGTGCCACCCTGGATGCAGCTGGAATTGTGTGGTGGCTTCGTTTTTGCTGAGGGACAGGTGAGGTTAGTGTCGGTGTCTGCCATGCCGGACCCTGCTGATCCAGCTATCTGCACGCCCTCGGAGGTCTGTGATGACCACAGGTTTCTGTGATTGGTCGGGCTTTCCTCCCCGGCGGGAACCAGGCGTGCCCAGGGCCACTGTGCTCTGGCGTGGAGAGCGCCGAGCCCTTTGTTCTCGTCTGTGAGCAGGAGTGGGAGGCCTCCAGTGGGCAGAGCAGAGCCAGGAGCAGCCAGGTCCCCGCCTCAGGCTTGCGGAGCCCCTGCTTATCACCAGCGTCCTGCCTGCTCCCAGCCTCTTCCCAGTCACTCTCTTTCTAGAGAGGACGCTTTCTCCAGTGGTCAAACGTGCTGTGGAGAGGGTGTGCGCTGCCTGTGGCTGGTGTAACAAATAGCCACCAATGCGCGGCTGAAAACAGCAGCAACGTATTCTCTCACGGCCCTGGGGGCCAGAGATCCAAACTCCGTAGCCCTAAACCTAAGTCCAGGAGTCAGCCAGGCCGGGCGCCCTTCTCCAGGCTAGGACCCTTCCAGGCCTCTTCAGCGTCCGGCGCTGCTGGTCGTCCTTGACTTGTGCCCACATCCTCCAGTCTCTGACCCTGTGGACACTCTCCCTCCTTCTCTTCTGTCTGTCAAGTCTCCATCTGTCTCGTCCTCATACGGTCACCTGTGATGGCACTGAGGGCCCACTTAGCTAAGCCAGGACATTCTCCCCATCGCAGAGTACTCACGTTAATCCCATCTGCAAAGTCCCCGTCTCTACCTAAGGTCACATTCCCAGGTTCCAGGGACCTGATACCTTTGGAGAACCATTATTTAGTTGACTGCAGAGAAGAAAGTGGAAAAAGGAGGGCAGGGGGGCGGGGGTCCTGACGACAGGGCAGTCGGGAAGCAGAAGCGAACAAGGAAGCCACATGGTGGTCCAGAGAAAGAGCCTTCCGGGGGCCGAGGGGACAGCCAAGGCCAAGCCCTAAGGTCAAGTGTTGGGGAGAAGGGGGTTCAGGGGATAGAGTCGGGGGTCAGGGTGCAGATCTGGTGGGGACTTTGGCTTTGACCCTCTGTGAGATGGAAGCCCCTGGAGGGCTTTTGCATGGAGGAAATTTGACCTGATTTAAAAGGTCTGCCAAGGCTCGCCCTGGCTGCTGCACTGGGAATAGCCAGTCATGAGGGTGTCTCGAAGTTCAGCGTGTGCACGATCCGATGCACTTAGAAGGCACATCCCGATGTGGCAGGGCTGTCATGGAGCCTGGGAGGCCGCATTTCTGATCTCATGCTGATGCTGGCCTACGGTCCACGCTTTGCCTGGGGCAGGTGCAGAGAGAGAAGATGGAAGCAGAGAGCTAGGAGGCTATTGTGAGAAACCAGCCAAGAGCCGCTGGAGGCTCAGAGCAGGGTGGGCACAGTGGAGGTGGGGAGAGGGGTCGGATTCTGGACTAATTTGCTGGGAAGCCACAGCAGTGGCTGAACTTCATGCTCCAGTGATGGAAGGATTAGTCAAGGAGGGCTCCCCGGGGTTTGACCTGAGCGCGGGTGAGTGAGACCTCAGAGGAGCTGATGCTGCTGAGGGCTGCCTCCCTGGCCCACACCAGCCCCAGGGCCTGGAGTGCCCTCCCCGACCCACTCTCCCCTTGCCTGCCTGACAAACTCCTAAACACCCTTCAAAACCCAGTCTTTGTCTGGCACACTTTGGGAGGCTGAGGCGGGCAGATCACTTAAGGTCAGGAGTTCGAGACCAGCCTGGCCAACATGGTGAAACCTTGTCTCTACTAAAAATACAAAAATTAGCCGGGCTTGGTGGCATGTGCCTGTAGTCCCAGCTACTCGGGAGACTGAAGCAGGAGAATCTTTTGAACCCAGGAGGCAAAGGTTGCAGTGAGCCAGGATCATGCCACTGCACTCCAGCCTGGGCAACAAAATGAGACTCCATCTCCAAAAAAAAAAAAAAAAACAACAACAACACCCAGTCTTGGACATTCTGGACACGTGCCACCCCTTGGATGAATGTTGAACCTTGAGGACATTACGCTCATTGAAACAAGCCACAAAAAGGACAGAGGGTGTGACTGCATTTGTCTAAGGTTCCTAGAGTAGTTAAATTCATAAATACCAGAGATTGGTGGGTGCTGGGACTGGGGGCAGGGAGCAGGGACGGGGAGTTACTGTTCAATGGGTACAGAGTTTCAGTTTAGGAACATGACAGGGAGATGGATGGTGGTGATGGTTACACAACTATGCGAATGTACTTACTGGCACTGAACTACGCTTGAAAAGGGTTAAAATAGGCCGGGCGCGGTGGCTCAAGCCTGTAATCCCAGCACTTTGGGAGGCCGAGACGGGCGGATCACGAGGTCAGGAGATCGAGACCATCCTGGCTGACACGGTGAAACCCCGTCTCTACTAAAAAAAAAAATACAAAAACTTAGCCGGGCGAGGTAGCGGGCGCCTGTAGTCCCAGCTGCTCGGGAGGCTGAGGCAGGAGAATGGCGTAAACCCGGGAGGCGGAGCTTGCAGTGAGCTGAGATCCGGCCACTGCACTCCAGCCTGGGTGACAGAGCGAGACTCCGTCTCAAAAAAAAAAAGAAAAGGGTTAAAATAGTAAATTTCATTATATGTATTTTACCACAACTTTAAAAATTCTCTTTGATAAATGCAGTAATGTTTTAATTAAACAAAAAGAATGAAAGGGATCTTCATGAGCAGATGTGGATTGGTTTCTAGGACGTATTGTGAGTGAAAAAATCAAAGTGCAGAAACACATGGGTAGTGTACCAGCCCTCCTGGAAGAAAGATGGGGGAGAAGAAAATACACGTGTCTGAAATACAAAAACGGAAAACGGAGCCCTGGGTCCCCTCCTCTGAGAAGCCCTGGCAGGAGCGCGAGTGCCCTAACCACAGGCTTAGCCCCGTCGGAGCCCGGCACACCGTGCCCTCCTGGGCTCTCTCCTCCTGGGCCTGGTTGTGGGAGGCATCCGGGAAGAGTCAGGAGGAAGACGAGGAGGAAGCAGTGAGCAGGTGAACAAGCCGCCCCTCTGTCCCTGCTGGAGCCCTGGTGCTGGGAAGCAAAGTGCTAGAGGTGGGGACAGATTCCTGGGCGCTCCCTCAGTGGCTGCATCCGGGAGGAGGAGGCTGGAGGGGCAGAAGCAGATCCCTCTGGCAGTGGATGCATTTGATACCTCAGGGCAGTTGAGCTGCAGCAGGAAGACAGCAATGGAGCCCCAGCAGGTGGGTCCTGAAAACCGACGGCCTCCACCCCTGGGCTTCCTGACTCAAATCACAGCCGCTAACTCACCGGGGCTCAGCTTTGGCTGCGTGCATTTCAGTGTCTGAGATGTTTGGGGATGACTGCCAACGTCGCCAGGCTGCCGGCCAGATTTCCATACACCCCCCACCCACAAACATGCGGCCTTTCTGGCTTCCCCTGAGAAGATGGCAGATCTCTAGCACCAGGCCCGCCTTCCCACGTGCAGCATTTGGGCATGGGCCTTCTCCCATGGGTGCCCCCCTGTGGTGGCTACCCCGCAATCCTCACAGGACACTGTCCTCACTCTCCACACCTCCTGGCCACGAGGGTTTCTGAGCTGAGAAAGGAGAGACGCAGCCCTGTGAAGCTGCCCCTGGCGGGTTTTCTGTGCTACGGTGTTTGAGCGTATTAAGAATTATTCACCCACACTCCAGCTTGCTGTCAGAGAGGCCCGGTGCTCTGAGCTGCACCCGGGGAAGTGTGACACTCAGAGGGAAGCAGCCCTGTCCGAGGGCCACCAGCTCAGGGGCACCTGTCTCTCCGGCCTCTTGGAGGGAGCTGTCACTTGCAGAGGGGCTCCCCTGGCTCCATGAGTCCCACCTCACGACCAGTTCTTTGCTCATGGAGCACAGTCGCATCCTGATAGCAGCCACGGAGCAAAGTCTGACGGACGGCGGCCCGTTTAGCTCGAGCGGGCATTCATCGATCTTGCCCACGAGGCAGCCACCACTACAGCAGTGTCGCTCGGGGCCGGGAACATGTGCCATTGGAGAAACACTGGCCAAGAGGCTGGAATGGATGTCGCCCGCCATGCACCAGCTGTGGGGCGTCAGTTGCTCTATCTACAAAAATAACAATTCAGTCCTCATGTGCAGGTGCTGGGAAAGATTCAATGAGATACAACTGAATACCCAGCCCTGGCTTTAAGGACATGGACTCATCCCAGCAACTTCCACAGAGCCCCTGCTGGGGACTGCCTTGGTTTCCTAGGACTGCTGTAACAAAGTAACAAACCTGGGGAACTGAAACAACAGACCCATATTCTGTCACCTTCTGGAGGCCAGAGGCGGGATACCAAGGTGTCGGCAGGGCCAGGTTCCCTGCAAAGGCTCTGGGGGAGGGTCCGCCCCATGCCTCTTCCAGCTCCTGGGGGTTGCCCACAGTCCTTGGCTTGTAGACGTGTCACTCCGGTCTCTGCCTTCATAGTCTCATGGACTTCTGTGTCTGCATTTTCTCTTCTTGTAAATCACCAGTCACATGGGGTTTAGGAGCCACCCTAACACAGTACAACCTCATCTTCGCTAATTACATTCAAGAAGGCCCTATTCCCAAATGAGGTCACCTGTAAGCTTCTAAGTGGAGATGAATTCTGTGGGGATACTGTTCAACCCAGTACAGGTGCTAAGCCCTGTGATGACCCCACCTGATGGGGTCCCTGCTCTCAAGAAATTCACAGTCCTCGGCAGTTTCTTCTTTTCCTTTTGCCTTCTTTATTCTTCTCAGTGGGTTTGTTACTGACAGCTGCCTCCATCCCTGGCCTGTGGCAGGAGAGGGCAAGTAGAGAGCCCACAGGGGAGCCTGTCGAGCCCCGGGAGGCAGGGCCTAGACACAGTGAGGCCTCCCAGGCCAAGAGGGTGGTGCTCAAGAGCCTTTGAGCCCCACTCCTGGCTGGCAGGACAGTGCTGGTTTTCTCGTTTCAGATGGCAGAGCAGCTCATGACCTTGGCCTATGATAATGGCATCAACCTCTTCGATACAGCAGAAGTCTACGCAGCCGGCAAGTATGTGTCTTTTCGCGTGGGAAAAAGTGGTGCAGAATGCCTGGGCAGAGCCGGAGCTGCAGGGATTCCTGCCACTCACATTCCCGAGAGTGCTCACAAATGCACCTTGCGCCCTGCTTTCATTTTTAAACTCTGAATGGCTTTAGGAGGTATTATTTTCACGGGGCTGGAATTGCAGAACACTTGGACGCTGGTCACTTGCTAAACTCCCCATGGAGTCACCAGGGGGACCACAGTCCCTCCGGTGCCAAAGATGCTGTGCTGCGTGAGAGGCACGATTAAGCTGCTGTCCTGGGCTCTCTTGATGTGCCTGACATTTTGACATTTCATGTCTCACTAGTGCAATTAGGGCTGCAGGGCCTCAGAGCTAGGGAGGGCAGGCTCCGGCCGAGTGCTGTGGGGAGCATTTCCCATCTTGGCAGTGAACTTTCCTGCTCAATTATGTAAAAGCTCCGCCCTCTTCAGCCAGGCTGTTGGCTTCAGTTTTAAAGACTGGCTGTAATCAAATCATCCACTCTCCTGCATTGGGTTTCCAGAAGTCAGCTTTTGTTTGTGAAATCATTTGTTGGCCCTCTCTTCATCCTCCTTCTGCCCCCCTCCTGCCTGGGGCCAGCCAAGTTCCTGTCGTCCGGGCAGGCTGCAGGCCTGGGCTGCTGTGCACCGTAGCTGCTTGGCCCGCAGCTGTTTTGTGGGCCCTAGTGGGTTACCTGCAACTGCAGTGGGGCCCAGAGCACCTGACAGCAGGGAACCCAACTGAGCCCTACTCAAGTTCCCACCCAGAGCCTGGGGAGCACACAGCCCTGGGGGCTGCCGCTGGGCCCTCAAACTGCCTCCAGCCCCCATCTGCAGCCCTTTTGGCCCTCCTGATGGCACGGCCCCCTCCCGCCCCCTCCAGACTGGCAGCAGCTTCCCATCAAAGTGAACCGCTTTCCAGACAGATAAGCCCAGCAGAGGGATCTGAGGTCAAAAAGCCCAGTGCAGATGCCAAGCCAAGAGGCACCTCCCGTCCCGAGCCCCCACCTCTTCGCTGCCTGCTTTGGCCTGGGTTTTGTTGCCCAGAAGAATGTGTGGGAGGCAACTCTGCAGCCCCATGGATGGGGCCGGGCACACCCCATGTCACAGCAGCCACACTCCGTCCTCTGTCACTCGCAGTTTCCATGTTCCCCTGTTTAACTGGACACCCAGAGCTGGTGAGCTGGGCAAGTTCACTGGGTCTCCAGCAGCCACGGGCCTCTCAGAAGCCACTTGCCGGAAGGCCGGGGAGTCAGGGAGCAGCTTCCCCTCGGGTCGCCATTTCTGTGGGATCCCCTGCCCCTCTGCTCCTGGGCCAGCCACTGCGGTCCCTCAGTCCAGCTCAGAGCTGAGCCTCCGGTGGACACCCATCAGTGCCCTCACAGAGGACCTGGGCGCTGCGTGCCAGGGATAGGCAGGAAGAAACTGCTTTGGGGAGTTCGGGGGAGGCCGAGAGGCAGCTCGCAGGAGGCCAAACCCTTATCTTCCCGAGGCCTCCTGCTTCTTCTGACACTAATTTGCATACTTCTCGGAGAGCTACAGGATTTCTGTGTCCCGCGAACAGGTGTGAGTCCTACCAAATTCACAGCCAGAGCCACAAGCCACAGGCTTAGGTAACTCACTGTCTGCTGCTCCTCTGCCCCCGGGATCACTGCCAGCTTTTCTCTCTTCCTCCTCCTTTCCTGATCCTTCATTCGACAAATCAGGGACCAAGGAATAAAAGGAAGAGGCCTAGGGCTGAGTGAATTTTCTGTGCGTCTTGACCATAAATGAGGAGCATTCAGAGCGCATGCTAAACAGCTTGCAAATCAGAGCCCATTATTTCTGAGTGGATGACTCAGGCGCTTTTATAATTGGAATGTAGCACAGAGTATGGATCATTCTCCGTCTGTTGTTTTGCTCAGAAACATTTTGCTACAAGCAGAAAGTTCTTCAAAGTTAATCCAGTGCTGCAGTGCCAGGCGAGGCTACAATGGCCGCCCATGCCCCCAGCTGGCCTGAGTTTGGTGCAGGACCCGGAGTGATGCCAAACAGGACAGACAGTGGTCTGCCCAGCATCTGACTCTCTGCCGTTCAACGCAGGAAATGAGAGGGACACGTGCACCCACACACGTGCACCCATGTACACACACACACATACACAAGCATGCACATCTGCTGGAAATCCAGCCCTTGACCCTGAGTACATGTTGATTGTCTCTCAAAACAGAAGATGTACTTGATGAATAATTTACCTTTAAAAAAAGATACTTGGCCGGGCACGGTGGCTCATGCCTGTAGTCCCAGCGCTTTGGGAGGCCAAGGTGGGTGGATCACTCGAGGTCAGGAGTTCGAGACCAGCCTGGCCAACATGGTGAGACCCCATCTCTACTAAAAATACAAAAATTAGCTGGACGTGGTGGCGTGTGCCTATAGTCCCAGCTACTCGGGAGGCTGAGGCAGGAGAATCTCTTGAACCCAAGAGACAGAGGTTGCAGAGAGCCGAGATCTCGCCACTGCACTCCAGCTTGGGTGACAGAGCAAGACTCTCTCAAAAAAAAAAAAAAAGCAAGATACTTGTGTGGAAATTTTGCCCACCTAATGTTGCCAGGCATTTTCCCTTGTGAATTTTCAGCTGACTAGGAAATGGGATGCTGGCCTTGCCAAGCTCGACAGCAGCTCCTTCCTTCTCTGTGAGAGCTGGGGCCGCCACTGCTTAGACATGCGTCTGCAGGGGAACATGCCACAGCCATCCTAGTGGGGAGCAGTAACACAGCTGCTCCCGCCCCCTCGGGCCAGCCCTCTCTCTCTGGAATGAGCTACTGAGCCAAGGCGGGTGTTAACAGCCTGGCTCTCTGGCCCCAATGGCATTTTCACAGAGGGAACCAAGTGGCCAGTGGCCACAGTGGGTCTGGGTTTGATTTTTCTGTTTGGCCGTGATGAGATCTCGGTGTCTTGTTTTGCAGGGCTGAAGTGGTACTGGGAAACATCATTAAGAAGAAAGGATGGAGGTAAGGACCCTGCTCTCTGCGGTCTGTCCCTGGGGTGGGTGTGGGCGAACTATCCCAGGGTCAGCCTCATCAGCCCATTGTGCAGTGTTATAAGGCCTGCAAGTCTTCACATTTTTCTTGCTGGGAAGTGGAGAGGAAAATTCAGTTCTCCAAGAGGAGGAGGTGACTCCGCTTGAGAAAAAAGTTGAAGGGAGGCTGAATACACTGTGTACCCCCACCCTAGCGTGCCCACTCCGCCTGTCCCAACTCAGCCACAGAGACCCAGAGCACTAGGGTCCCTGCTTGCAAAGTGTCAGGCCAAAAAGAGCTCGGCGTGAGAACGGGCCTGGGTACAGCAGAGGGGTGCTGCTACAGATGGGGGTGCAAAGCCCTTTCACCTCTTTGGCTGGAGCACTTAGGGTCAGGGAAGCCAGGGGGCCAGAGATGGGAGTGGCTCAGAGAGTCTGGGGACCCCGGGGTTGGATCCCACCCTGCACCTTGTCCACGGGACCTTCGCGGCGTCTCAACCTCTCCGGAGCTCACTGTTCCCATCTGTAAGGGTGTGTGTAGGGGACCTTCCCGGCAGGGCTATCCTGAGGGTCAGTGGCCCCAAGTCTGTAAATTACCCACCACCCAGCTCAGGGCAGGACGTGTCACACTCGCCTGGGAAGTGGTCCCCTCCAGCATAGACTGGGGAGCGGTCCCTGGGTGTGATGGGGCCCAAAGGTCACAGATCGGGGGCCATCCACCCTTCTCTCCCAGGAGCCTGTGGGCCTTTCCCAGGCCAAGGTCCTCACCCACCTTGGGACCATTCGGGCTGAGCACTTGCCTACATGTTGGGACTCCCCAGACCCCTGGACACAGCTTTATCTGAAGGTGCTGACAAGCCCCAGGGCCCTGTTTCTTAATAAATGTTTCTTTATTTTCAGAAACATGAGAAGCAGTTATAAAGTTGGGCTCCCTCCTCCCTCCCCTCCCAGTGCCGCTCAGAATCCCAGTGTCATTTGTTGAGAAGCCCCCACCCCCTCCCCCATGGATTCCTAACACCCCTTCCTCTTGCCCCATCAAATTTGTTTTTTGGCAACTCTAATCCCAAAAGAAATTCCTCCTCACCCTGTAATTAAAGGAAATTGCACATATTAGCAAATCCCCTGATCATGTCTTTGGCAAATGCGCATGGAGGTGGTGTGGGGTGGTCTCTCTTCCTGGAGGTGACGCTGCCCTTGCCAGAGCTCTGTGGCCAATGCTTCGGAGGCAAAGGAGGCCTCCTGCTCCAGCCTCCTGAGCTGCTTCCCTGAGCAGCCCGGGACCCGGGTGGGAAAGCAGCTCAGCCATGGGGAACCAGGAGGTCATTGTCACCCCCTGGGTGGGGAGTATTCCCTCCTCTGGGAGGGGTCAAGGTCAAATGTGGCCGGGAGGGGCCATCATTATCCCCCATCCCACCAGGACAAAGCCACTTGTATGGGCATTTGTCTCCTGTGGACTTAGAGCAGAAGAACGAATTACTTCCCTTTGCGCTGCTCAAGCCCAAATCCTCAAGGTTCTCTGCCTCAGCTACTCAAACCCAGAATCCCATTGGCCTGGCCACACTTGGGCTCCCTATACCTCCCCTCCCTCCCTAGGTGCCTCCCAAGTTACCCTGACCGGGCGGTCCCACGCAGATTTTCTGCAACAGGCATCACATTCTGTAGGGAATGTTGCAGAGAGCTTCCCTGGCTGCCTTCCACCCTCATCTTTCCATCCTCAACTCCTGCCAGATCCCCCCAGAGCCCACCCCTGCCCCTTGGCCCACACCGTGGCTCTTGCTGCTTCCTCTACCTGGACCAAATCCATGCACCCCTCGTATTCCCTGAGCCAGGCCCCCTCCCACATCCTGGGCGGAAGGCATCTCCTCCGGGCTCCGGTCACACTGGGTCCCCCACTGTCCAACTCCCACTGCCTGACTCACAGTTACTGCCTCGGTGGCTGCCTCCTGGCTCCATGAGGAGCCCACGCATCCAGGCTTGGCACGTGGTACACATCGAATGATAGGGAAGTGCCCATTTCATGCCCCGGGCTCCCAGGCGGGAGGGCTTTCAGGACCTCTGTGTGAGAGATGAGGATGTCGTGAATGAAGGACCCCCCAGGGGCCGGGCCCTATCACACCTCTTCGTTCTCTTCTTTCCCGCAGGCGGTCCAGCCTCGTCATCACCACCAAGATCTTCTGGGGCGGAAAGTAGGTGCAACAGCTGGCGATGCTTCCAGCCCTGGCCCAGCAGCCACGGTCCCACAGTCCCTAGAGACCCCTGACCTAGAAGGCTTCCGGGGTGGGGGGAGGACAGTCCTGCTTCAGAAAGGAGAGTGGTCGGGGTCTGTCCTGGTCAGGCCCCGGCCCAGTGCCACTTCCCGTCCCCAGCAGGGGCAGAGCTGACATTCTGCAGCCACCAGCTATGCCTGGTGCCCGTCCCTGTTAACGGACGTCAAATCCAGAAAAGTAGCTGTGGCTGAGTTTGCCTTTTACAAAAACCTCGCTTAACTTTTCTTTTTACTTACATGGATTATTTTTTCCTGGTCACTATGGTAACGTCATAAAAATTATGGAAAACACAGAAAATCTGTGAACTGCCCAAACCCCCAAACCACTCCAAATTCCCTGGGCTGCCTGTCGTCACCCGTGCAGGTCTCCAAGTGTCTAGCTCCGTAGTTTGTGGGCTGGACACACTTGGGCTCATAGGAATTATGACTATGATTCATTTTTTCTTTCTTTTATTTTTTATTTATTTTTATGTATTTTTTTGAGACAGGGTCTCGCTTTGTCGTCCAGGTTGGAATGCAGTGGCACGATCACGGCTTACTGTAGCTTCAAACTCCTGGGCTTGAGCGCTCTTCCCACCTCAGCCTACAGGCATGTTGGCCACCATACCTGACTAATTTGTCCTTTTTCTTTCTTCTTTTTTTTTTTTTTTTTTTTTTGGAGACAGGGTCTCACTTTGTCACCTAGGCTGGAGTACAGTGGCGTAGTCCCAGCTCACTGCAGCCTCAGCCTCCTGGTTCAAGTGACTCTCCTGCCTCAAGTAGCTGGCTCTACGGGCACATGCCACCATGCCCAGCAATTTTTGTATATATATATATTTTGTAGAGATAGGGTTTCATCATGTTGTCCAGGCTGGTCTCAAACTCCTAAACTCAAGTAATCTGCCCACCTGAGCTTCCCAAAGCACTAGGATTGCAGGTGTGAGCCACCACGCCTGGCCTTAATTTGTCCTTTTATAAGATATGGGGTCTCACTATATTGCCCAGGCTGGTCTTGAACTCCTGGACTCAAGTGATCCTCCTGCCTTAGCCTCCCAAAGTGCTGGGATTACAGGCATGAGCCACTGTGCCCAGCCTGATTTGTTCTTAATTTAAAAAATAAAAATAAAAAGTCCAAATCAAACACACGGGTTAGGTTGAAAACCAAAAGCTGCCTTTCCCCTGCTGCCACCCGCCTCCCCTCTGAGCCCTGTGACCAGGCCTGCCGCGGGCCTCTGGGAGTTCAGCCCTGCAGCCTCGGGTACCTACCCCCAAAGTGGAATCCGACCCCACACGGCATTTGCTGACCCCGTTTTTGCGCCTAACATTGCATCATAAACGTTTCCTGGGAGGGGCCAGGGTGCCGAAACCGCTGGCAACATCACACATGGTCGGCCTGTTTTCCAGGGCAGAGACGGAGCGGGGCCTGTCCAGGAAGCACATAATCGAAGGTGAGGACGCACTCAGGCACCTCAGGGCCCCCACACCTGTGGGATTGTCCTCGGAGGCCAAAGTGAAAGCAGCACAGAGCCTGACCCCCCAAGTTACCCAACCAAGGGCCCCATCCCGGGGCACCCGGTGCTCTGGCCTGACCCTCTCCTTCCACCCGGGCAGCACAGGGGGACCCTGCAGGGAACAAGGGCGCCCGGTGGCTGAGCACAGACCACAGACCACAGACCAGCCTGGGTTTCAATCCGGGTTCGGCCCCGCACGGGCTGAGTGGGGGAGCACCCTGCCCCACGCCTCTGCCACAGTATCTGTGCAATAGGGACAGTAAGAGTGCACCCGGCGAGGGTGGCTGGGATGCCCACAGCGCCCAGGAGAAGGTGCATGCCACACAGCCCGGGGCTCAGCATTCGCGGGCACCGGAGCAAGGCACCGGGCTGTCTGGCTCTTGCTGTATTTTTATTGTCTTCATGCCTTCCCTATCTGTGTTCATTTTCTTCAAGATAATAGATCATTCCATTGAAAATCACCTAGGGGGCCAGCCACCCGCTCCCCGTCCTGCCCACCCCAACCCAGTGTTTCACTCTGCCAGCTGTGTGTCCTGAGCTGCTCTAAGCACGAGCGGGTGGCTTGGGCGTTTTAGACACTATTGCCATTGTTTTTGTTTTTGTTTTTGAGATGGAGTTTTGCTCTTGTCGCCCAGGCTGGAGTGCAGTGACACGATCTTGGCTCACTGCAACCTCCGCCTCCTGGGTTCAAGCGATTCTCCTGCCTCAGCCTCCTGAATACCTGGGATTACAGGTGCCCGCCACCATGCCTGGTTAATTTTTTTTTTTTTTTTTTTTTTTATTTTTAGTAGAGACAGGGTTTCACTATGTTGGTCAGGCTGGTCTTGAACTCCTGACCTCAAGTGATCCACCCGCCTTGGCCCCCCAGAGTGCTGGGATTACAGGCATGGGCCACCATGCCTGGCCACAGACAGTATTGCTTTTGATGGGATGGGCAGCCAGTGTAACCCTCCCTCCACGTGTGATGGATATCGTGATCCCCCTGTTGTAACACAGACTGACCTCAGAGGAGGGCATGTTGTCTGGGGGAGGAGGCGCTTCCCCTTCATTTAGTCAAGGACATGTGGCCTGTGGTCCCCCGACATCCTCCTGAAGGAGAGACTCCCCCCACTCCCTGTGGGATGTGCCCCCACCTCTGCCGTAGCATTTCACGACCTCCATCAGCTTCTGGAAGCTTCCAGATGCCAGGGGCCTCTTAGCCGTCTCTTGTTCCCCGAGCCGGGCATGGACAGGCCCAGGTGCCTGTGGAGATGCAGCCACAGCAGTGACGCTCCCACCCGGTCCTCCCCCAGGTCTGAAAGCTTCTCTGGAGCGACTGCAGCTGGAGTATGTGGACGTGGTGTTTGCCAACCGTCCGGACCCCAACACCCCGATGGAAGGTAAGTGGTCTGCGGCAGCGCCACCGGTCAGGCCTGGGTGGTGTCCGAAGGGTCTGAATCTGAGGTTGTAGAGACCACCAGCATGGGTCCTGCTGGGCACCCGGGTGAGCCGTGAGAGGAGGCCAGGTCCAGGGTGGGGGACAAGGGGGCAGGCCTCCCCTCAGTAGGGGTGAGCTCAGCCTCTGGCTGCCGACCCCCAGCCAAGTGCACCCGGCACCTCCAGGCTGAGTCCCTGTCCTCGCTTTGGACCCAGGCCGATCTGCCCTCCCAGTCAGAGCCACAGCAGAACCGTCCCCTCCCCGCTGCGGCTGTTTTGCAGCTAAGTGAAGCTGCAGTGTGGGGACCCCGACTGTGGTGTTCTCTCCAATCACGATCCATTGGGAAGCTTGGGGGGTCTTTTGTGCTCTGGGGAATAAATTACTACATAGAGGAGAAGAAACGTTCAGCCCTTTGAAAATCGGTTTTGGTTACTTTGGCGTTTTTTATTCTTTCTACTCCTGAGATCTCAGCCCCTCCGCTCGCCCGTCCTCCTGCTACAGGTGTCTTTCCACGTGTGCTTTGCTGCTTCAGGGACTTGAAAATTAAGTTGTGTTCCAGTGTTTTTTGTTTATTTGTTCATACACAGCACGCACGTGCGTGTGTTGTTATATTTTTTCCTTTTTAACTAAACGCGTGTTCTGCGCGGTGATTTGTGCCTCCCCGCTGTGCCTTCGTCGTGCCACTCCTCTCAGTGCTCCCAGCTATCAACTCTGGTCTCTTTAAATCTTTCTTTTATCACCAGGGGACCCATTTAGTTCCTCCAAGTCAAGGACATTCATCATAGAAGGTACACAGTGCCCCCAGCCTGACTATTGACTTCTGCGTCCAAGCTGCATTTTATGAGACAGTATTTTTATTTACATGATTCTTTCACCCCGTGACAAACTTCTCCATAAAATGCATAAAGAGGGGAAAGAGCGCCCTATGAGAACACCTTGCAAGTGAAGGAAAAGCAAAGTGGTGTTGGAGCCCCTCGCCCCCAGCCCTCCGCCCCCCGTCCCCTCGTTCCTCCTTCCTCCCGTGCATGGCCCCCACCCCTGGGCTTGCACTGCTGAGCTCTGCGGCGGCCGGGGGTCCTGTTGATCTGATGCTGTGATCCCCCCTGGAGCCTTGACCCTGGATGGTGCCATGGGAAGAGTTGGGGAAGACCAGGTTTCCACAAGGAACAAAGCCGTCAGGGACCCCAGAACACGCAGCCCTCCACCGAGTCTTAGCTCCTCCAGAGTTTGTGTTTGCTAAGCTCTTGTCTCTCCTGGAGGCAGAGATCACCTGGCTTGGCACGCTGCCCTGTCCACAGCACGCTGCTCCTCGGACAGCATGCTGGCTGCGTGTCCCCTCTCACCAGGAGGCCAAACCTCTCCATCAACATGGAGTCATTTTCCTCCTGAAAGAATAACCACAGGAGCTGAAACCAGGGGGCGGCCTCTGGCCACGCATGGTCTCTCTGCCCTCCCCACAGCTAAGGGCCCCAGGAACCCACCCCAAGGGCAGGCGTCGGTCTCCCTGGGCCCGGGCCCCCGTCTGCCAACTGGTGCTGCCACCTGACCCCCCATGTATTGTTTGTGATGCGGCAGGAGATGCCGTGGGTTTTGGCAGCAGCTAGAAGGATTCAGTCCTCCTACTTCTGTTCAACCGCATTAAATATGGAGGTGAAGGACAGTTGTCCCCTAATTGTCCCTGGGTCTGGGGCCACTGATACCACGCTTGGGCACAAGTGCAGGGTGCTCCCTCGCGTGGGCGCCCTGTCCAGCCTGCTTCTGCCCAGATCCTCCAGGGAGCCCAGGGGTCTTTGCCTCAGGACAGCCAGAGACTCCTGCCCCGTCAGCCCCATCTCCCCATCGTTGCATGGAAGGGGCGCTGCAGGGCAGCCTGCAGTTTCACTGGCTGGGACCTTGGGGACCTGAGACAGCTGCCGAGAAGGGAGAGCGAGGGAACAGGGCTGGCCGTGGGGGCCTTGGCTTCCCTCTGTCTAGCAATGTCTAGCATGTGGACCTAAGCCTTGGCTGAAAAGAACCGGGTACTGATGCTGCATGTTCACAGGTGCCCCGAGAGTGTTTCTAAAAAACCACAAGGCCGGCCAGGCCAGGACCCGGACCTGGGTAGGATGTAGTCAGAGATTCTCCTGGGACCCTCTGGGTTCTCCTGAAACTTTCCCAACCAGGCACTTCCTGCGGGTCTGTCGGTGTTGGCAGTTAAAGCAGGTGGCCCAGGGAGGTGGCCCGGAGAGTTCAGACTCCCTCCCAGATCTCACCCCCAGGAGGGGACGGAGAGGATTCCCAGGAGCCACAACCTCTGACCTTGGAAGGAAGCAGAGAGCAGGGCTGGGCCTGCAAGCGCCGAAGCCAAGGGTGGTTTGCCAGGGGTCCTGGGTGAGTCTGCCGAGACCACCGCTCCAGAAACTCCATGGCCTCAGCTCTAGCCTTCAGGAGGCCCCAGGTTCTGCTCAGGGTGGACCTCAATAAAGGGGTGCTCAGGGAGCGACCCCCAAAACAGAAGGGGATGGGAAGCCAGCGCTGCCACTTTGTGGCCTCGTTGCCATTCCGAGGTGGAGCCTGCAGAACAAACCCAGCACATTCCGTCCTTCCTTCCTTCCCGACGGGCCCACTCCCAGCATTTTCAGGACCTCAGCTTCCACGCAACATGGGCAAAGGACAAGCAGGCACTTAGGGAGAGCCGGGGCTTTTCCAGGGTCAACGTCGTTGCTGTGTTTAGAAACACTTGCACTCCCACTCACTCCCACACTGCCTTTGGCGGTCGAACTTGCAAGCACTGTATCCGACCCGTGAGAAGCCTAGCGCCATAGTCCCTCGCCCGGCAAAGCTAAGAGGCTTCTGAAATTTGAAATTTTGAGGCCAAGTTCTGTTTTTAACATCACAACATCCCCATGAGGCTGAGAGGGAGCTACGACTGGCAGATGGTTATGTCTCAAAAACATTTTTGAATACTGGGAAGAATCCGCTGTCACTGGGGTGAGGGTCCTTCCTCTCTTCTTTAGAAGGCCAGCGTGGAGTCTCTGCGATTTCGTCCTCAGGCCTTAGGAGTCTCTGCCATCCATGATTCAGGTCGTTCCCAGGGCTTGTGGAGCCTCAGAACTGTCCTACTCCAGGCCTGGGCCCCTTACAGGAGCAGCACCCAGACCCCTGTGGCCCTGGGACCACCCCTTGCCGGGGAACAGGCGGGCTGGGACTCTGGCCTGGTGCTGGGCTGGTTTGAGAACCTGGGCCATGGTCTCACAAGGCTTTCCACGCCCACTTCTCAGTCTCCTGGACATGAGAGGAAACATGAGCTCAGCCCCAAAGCCCTATTCTCTGGGACCATACAGTGTCCCAGGTCCTGCCACATCTCCTTATCCAGCCCACTCTCTGTTCCAATGAGACTTTGGAATAGCCCGAAGTAGGAGACCAGAAATGCAAAAACACGTGTCCCTCCTGCCGCCAATCTGACTGTAACTTTCATGCATTCACCTGGTCCTTCCTGAGTGATCGGGGCCCTCGAATCTTCCCCAGACCAGAGAACCCCCAGTTCTAGAGTCCGGAGCCAGAGCCACATTCTTTGACGTCCCCTCTAATCTGCCATAGAAACATCACGGTCCATCCATAACCCATTTTTCAGCATTTCCATAGGCCTGTAACCAGTCGGGGAAATTGTTTTCACAATCTTCTAGGATTGTGGTTCACTTTTCTCTCTCATCCCAAAAAACCCCTCCCACCCCCAACTTCGGAGCCAGGAAGTACACTGCTTGCAAGACATCTTCGCAGCCCCTGTCCCTCCTCCCAGCGTCCCGCCTGTATACACAGAATGTCCCGAGGCTGGCCCTGAGCCCCGGCCGCCCCCCACCTGCGGTTTCCCCTTCTCTCACGACAGAGACGGTCCGCGCCATGACCCACGTCATCAACCAGGGGATGGCCATGTACTGGGGCACGTCACGCTGGAGCTCCATGGAGATCATGGTATGGCGGCTGCGAGGCGTGTGTGTGTCCAGGCACAGGCTCCCGGCACAGGCTGCATATGGAGACCCCAAGGCTCTGGCGGGGTCTGTGCCTTTGGTCCCAACTGCACCGATGCCTGGGTGCTAAGGGAGGGACAGGATGGTGTTATGTCTGCAGGCCTTGCAGACGGCGATTCCGCATGGATCCCAGTGCTGTGTGGCCCTGGACAAATGGCTTAACCTCTCTGAGCTTGTTTACCCACCTGTAGAACACGCCTGCTAGGCAAGTCCTCACGGGGCCATTCTGAGGAATCCCCGAAAGAGCCAGTGTGAGCTCTTAGCAGATGCCCTGGAGCTCAGCCAGCACTCCGGGGTGATAACACCATCAGCCATTTCCACTGGGCTCCTAGGACGTGCCCAGTGCTGTCAGGTTCAAGGGTTTCACAGGGACCCTCTCACATGCAATCCTCACAGTGCCTTTACCAGGTGAGTGCCGCAGGCAGCCCATTTTTCAGATGTGGACACTGCGGCACAGAGAGGTTCAGTAACATGCCAACGTCACACAGCTTGGGCCAAGATTAACGTGCAGGCTGTGTGGTTCAGAGCCTGGGGTGCTCATAACTGGACCCTCTGGCCTGGGGGTCCCACCACCCACCCCCTTTTCCCAGCTCACCAGGGCCTCGCTGGCTCCCAGGGAAGCTATGAGTGTGAGCGGTGGGAAGCCCGGGCTGCAGCTGCTGGGCCCGCCTGCTCCGGGGACACCTTGGTGCCCTCTCCCTGGCTGCCCGGCACCCCCCACCTGCTCACGGGCAAGGCCTTCGGGGCCCCTTTCTGCCTTCCCAGGAGGCCTACTCGGTGGCCCGGCAGTTCAACCTGACGCCGCCCATCTGCGAGCAGGCTGAGTACCACATGTTCCAGCGCGAGAAGGTGGAGGTGCAGCTGCCGGAGCTGTTCCACAAGATAGGTGGGCACCCTCGGGCCCCTCGCCCCGCCCCCACCCCCTTGGGCCCAGGGCTTGACTCCACCTGCTTTTCGTCTTCAGGAGTGGGCGCCATGACCTGGTCGCCTCTGGCCTGTGGCATTGTTTCCGGCAAGTACGACAGTGGCATCCCACCCTACTCAAGAGCCTCTTTGAAGGTGAAGGGACAGCCTGGGGGGAGGGACGGGCAGGGACAGGCATTTTAGAGGGGTGGGACCTTTGGGCCGGCTGCTTTGGTGCTGGCCCGGGGTTCCAGGGGCCACAGCTGCTCCCACCTCGGTCTGCGGGGGGCGGGCTCCTTGGCGTGAGAACATGGAGCCCCTTCTAGCCTGACCCCATGTGTAGAGGGGCTGCCCAGCCTGTGGCACAGGCCCAGGTGGAAAGGCCCTTTCACATCCCCCCACCTCTGCCCCCACCACATCCCCCCACCTCTGCCCCCCACCTCTGCCCCCCACCACATCCCCCCACCTCTGCCCCCACCACATCCCCCCACCTCTGCCCCCACCACATCCCCCCACCTCTGCCCCCACCACATCCCCCCACCTCTGCCCCCCACCACTCCCCCCACCTCTGCCCCCACCACATCCCCCCACCTCTGCCCCCACCACATCCCCCCACCTCTGCCCCCCGCCACAGCCCAGCGTTCAGAATTCCACCACCACTGAGAACCCTGGGCCTGGGCTCCAGGATGGGGGCTGCAGAGCCACATGGAGGTGACCCTGGGACAGGCGCCCCTCCCCACCACACAACCTCCAAGGGGGTTCTCAGGAGGGTCCCCAAACTGCAGGATCTGGGGAACAAGGAGCAGGCCAAGAAAGTCTGCCCAGCCAGCAGTCTCAGCACTGGGGCCCACAGCCCTGGCCCCCCCCACTCCTCCCATCCCACGGCAAGGTCAGGGCACCCCTCCAGGAGACCCTGCAGTCCTCTGCAGCGATGGCCAGGGGAGAGAGCACTCCTGTAGGGCCAGGAGGTTCTTCTGGGCCGCAGGTGGCAGCCAAGACCCCAGGCTGCCAAGTGTCCTGAGAGAAGGAACGCCGGCACCTCGCCTCCTTGTCCTGACGTGGGGTTGGGCCAGCACCACAGTCTTTGCACGTCAGAGCCTGGACAGGCCCCGCTCATCCACCAGCCCATGCCCGGCCCACTGCCCACTCTCCCCTACTTGAGAGGCCTGGGGCAGGGGCACTGCCCTGGCTTCAAGATGAGAAGAGCCCCTATGAGGGAGAAGGGTCCAGAAGGAATGAGCCCGTCGGCCTGCTGCACATGGGGGTCCAGGTGACCTGCTCTCATCTGTAGCTGTGCCGCTCCCCTCCTCCGCAACCAGGGCTACCAGTGGCTGAAGGACAAGATCCTGAGTGAGGAGGGCCGGCGCCAGCAAGCCAAGCTGAAGGAGCTGCAGGCCATCGCCGAGCGCCTGGGCTGCACCCTGCCCCAGCTGGCCATAGGTAACAGGGTGGGGTCACCATGGGGTCAGTGTCCCTGGGCAGAACCTACCCCAGGTGGCCATAGGTAACAGGGCGAGGTTGCCATGAGGCCAGTCAGTGTCCCTGGGGAGAGAGGGAGGGGATCCCTGGACATCATCCCCCAGCCAGCCTCAGGTAATAGGGCTCTAAGGGGCATGGTTGGGACCCCATGCCTCTAGGGGGATGTCAGGAGTCCCTGAGGACCTGGGCCATCCCCTCCATCTGCCGGCCGTAGGTAATGGGGCTCCCCCTTTCATGGGAAGAGGACGGGGAGCACTGAGCACTTGGGCCGCCTCTCCATCAGGGAGCAGCGGGCTCCCCCATGCCACCTCCAGCCTCATCTTAGGCAAAGCCCGTGCCCAGCACTGCAGGGCTTCTTAGGCACCCCCAGCCCCCCAGACCAAGATGCTGGGTCTCTCGGCCCAGTCAGGCGGAACCATCGGGGGCCCCTGGGGTGTGTGTTTCTCCCTCACCTTGGGTCTCACCGCCACAGCCTGGTGCCTGAGGAATGAGGGAGTCAGCTCTGTGCTCCTGGGGGCCTCCAACGCGGACCAGCTCATGGAGAACATTGGGGCAATACAAGTGAGTGTGAGAGGCCTTGCTGGGCAGAGCGCCCATCCCAGCCCGAGCCCTGTCCAGTGCATCCTCCCAGGCTCGTCCTGCATGCCAGGCTCTGTTCTAGGCGCTCAGGATGCGTCCAGGACCCATCAGAGTTCTGCTCCTGGAGAGCTTGCTTTCCAGCAGGAACAGACATGAACACTAACTGCACGAAACAAGGAGGTTAGAATGTGTGTTGGGGCAGGTCGGGCGCGGTGGCTCACGCCTGTGATCCCAGCACTTTGGGAGGCCAAGGCAGGCGAATCACGAGGTCAGGAGATCGAGACCATCCTGGCTAACACGGTGAAACCCCGTCTCTACTAAAAATACAAAAAACTAGCCGGGCGAGGTGGCGGGCACCTGTAGTCCCAGCTACTCGGGAGGCTGAGGCAGGAGAATGGCGTAAACCCGGGAGGCGGAGTTTGCAGTGAGCTGAGATCGTACCACTGCACTCCAGTCTGGGCGACAGAGCGAGACTCCATCTTAAAAAAGGAAAAAAAAATGTGTGTCAGGGTGGATGAGCGCCGTAGGAGAGAAGCCAGAGATAAGGGGAGGGGATGGGAACTGGGGCCAGGGACGGTGGCGCTGCAGACCCAGGTTCCGGGAGCCTGTCAGGTGGGCTTGTTGAGAAGGTGGTGCTTGAGCAGTCTTGAAGAGATGCGGAGTAAGCCATGCCAGTGCCTGCGGGAAGAACCTTCCATCAGCAGGAACAGTTGATGCAAAGGCCTAAGAAGGCCTGGAGCAGAGGGACAGATCCTGAGAGGGGCAGATCCCGAGAGGCACGGCACACCTCCGAGGACTTCTGAGTGAGATGGGAGCCGTGGCAAAATTGTGGGCAGAGGAGGGCGAGCTGCAGCTCAGCCTGGAAAGGGAGCCTGCTCTCTGGCTGCTCCGTCGGGGAGGCTTTGGGAAGCAAAAGTCGAAGCAGAGAGCCCTGATGGGAAGTGGCAGGTGCGGGTCTGAGACGGGAGTGGTGGTTGGATCCTGGATGTTTGGGAAGGTGGGGGCCCACGGGACTGGCTGACAAACTGGATGTGGGGGTGAGAAAGCGAGGTGGAAGTCGGGCCCCGGGTGTATCACCCGGAAGGGTAGTGGTGCTGTTAGCTGAGGCAGGCACAGCTGGAAAGAGCCGTCGGGGACATGGAAGTTCAGTACTTGGCCTGGAGTTTGCATTTTATGTCACTGCTGCCACCACCCTTCAGGAAGGTTCTAGGGCAGCTTGACAGTTGAGGGGGAGTGCACAGACCCAGGCATGCTTCCTCTCTGCCCCAGACCTTCTGGAATACAAAGGCAGCGTGGCCTCCATCTGCCTCAGATGGAGCCCAGATGTGATGGGGTAACCCGGGCCTGGCCAGCCGAGCATCTGGAAGAGCCTCGCCCCCGCTCCTCCCCAGGCCAGGCCCGTCTTTTTGGTGGGATTCTGATTCGTTCTTGTTCTTGCACGCAGGTCCTTCCAAAACTGTCGTCTTCCATTATCCACGAGATTGATAGTATTTTGGGCAATAAACCCTACAGCAAAAAGGACTACAGATCCTAAGCCGCCCCCGCCCGCCTGCTCGGACACTTGCCATTCCCTCCTAGTCTCTGTTCGCTCGCTTAAGCTGTTCTGAAGCCAAGTGAAGAGTGTGGTTTGCATCCAAGAGAAAACACCACACTGTGACGTCATCGGGAAACGATCTCCCAGTCGCTGCCAGACACCACCCACTGCTTCGCCGGACAACGTCGAAGTCCGATCTGTGCCCGGGACGGCACTGGTTAGGAAGGACGTTCGAGCGGCCCCACCCAAGCCTGTCGCCTCTGCTCATCCTCCAAGACCACCCAGCTTTCTCCCAGCCACAGCCAAGATTCCCAGAGTCAAGGCCCGAAGATTCCCAAGATTCCCCAAGTCAAGGCCGGGCCAAAGCCTGGGTGGGTTCTTGGGGCAGGCAGGGCTGGCCTCTCCTCTGCTGAGAATCCCTACCCCGAGTAAGGGGAGAGGGAAAAGGGGTCTGGCCCATCGAGGGGTCCCTTCTGCCAGGGCCTTGGTCGCTGGGGCAGGGGCCTCCCCAGTGGGGGTCTTCCTGGGGGTCTTCCTCCACCTCCCACTTTCCAAGGGCTCCAGGAATCTGGGCCTGACCCAGATTCCTCCCCCATCCTTCTCTGCTCCAACCTGCCCCACTGGGTCCCGGTGGGGGCCATGCCTACCAAGCTCGAGCTGGCCCTTGACCCCTACCCACCCCCACCCTCGCTGGCAGGGGCAGGGACCCCAGGGGGATCGGCTCTGCAATTTGGGAGCCACAAAAAGTGTAGGGGTGTGATTTCTAGCTCAGCATCCCACCGTCTTCCTCCTACACACCAATGATGAGCCTCACACCAGTGATGCCCGGAGCACATGGGAGGGGTCCCAGTGGGGCAGGCCCTTCTGTCCGGCCACCCAGTCCTGGCCCCGGAAGGCCCTGTGGTCATACACTCCTAGCTGCACCGTGGCTGCTGGCCACACCGTGGCAAGTGGCAGCAAAGGCCAGCCCTGTGCTCCAGGACGCACTCTTCTTGGCCCCTGTAGACTTTCTCTAAAGCCGCCCTGCACCCCAGGCTGCTATTCTGCACTGAGGTGGTGGGCTGGAGTTTTGCAGAGAGCATGCTTGGACCCTTTCAGTAAGAAAGGGTCCTTGGGGTTTTCTGTGCCCAGGACTGGGGTGCTGCACCCCCACGGCAGCCCCCACAATGTAGGAAAAGACCTCAGGGAACCTCTCCCAGGAAAGATGGCCGGGGCTTGTGGCCCCTCCCACTGCCCGACACCTGGAACAGACTGGGGAGAGGGCAGAGAGGGCAGGACAGGCCAGAGTGACACCCCTGTGCAGCTTGGGCCGGAGGGCTGGGGATGCCAGGAAATCTGCAGGGGCGGGGGTGCCACCTACAGGCCCAGGCCTGTGTCTCGAGCAGTACCCAGGCTTTGCTGACTGCGCAGGGCAGGGCTCCACCTAAGCCACCCCCACCCCTCACCAGCTAGCTCCATAGGGAAGCCTGTGTCTCCTGCCCCCAAGGCACACCCTCAGCGCGAGCACCTCCGTTCCCACTTTGCCCTTGGAGGAGCCACTATTCCAGAAGGCTCCACCCTGCTGTCCAGCAGGAGCCTGCTGTCCAGTCCTGGGCGGGCCAAGGCCTGGGAAACGTGTGTAAGTCAGGAAGGCCAGCAGGGAGAGGCTGGAGTGAGGCAAGGAGAGGGATGCAGTTTCTGCTGTTCCTGGCCCACCTTCATGCCGCCCCTGGCGCCTAGAACCCTCGCCCCTCCTCGTAGACCAAGTCCTGGGGGACTCCACCCAGTCCTACTGCCCACTTCACCAGAAGCAGCCCTGTGAGTGTGGGGCGAGGAAGTCCCTTCCCAACAGAGGTCCCAGCCTATGGCCCCGGGCCCAGGTGGGGGTCGCCTGCTTCCTTCCAGGACAGGGTCCTGCAGTGGCCAATGGTGCCAGAGGGCAGGTGGCCCACCTTCGCCATCAGGGAGGGTGGCTGGCCCCATCCCTACTGCCACCCCAGCCCCACCCACTGTTGGAAGAGGGACCAGCTCGTGAGGTGGTGCCCGGGGTGGGCACTGCTGCTTAACGCAAGCCACACCTGGGGCAGCTGAGCCCCCACTGTGGGTTTGCCAAACAGAGGCCAGGCCCCTGGTGAGGCCCAAGACTCCAGTGCCAGGATGTAGGCAGCCTCTGGCGCAGCTCTTTCCACAACCTGGTTCCTGGATGTCCTGTTTGCTCCACACCCATCTACAGGGAGGATGTGAGGGGGTTCTGCCTCCTGGGGCCGGGTCCCCCCTCGGGAGGGGGGTGTTAGGTGGGACCATCCGAGAAAGAACAGAAGACCAAGGGCAATCGGGGTCTAGAAGGGAGGGCGCTGGCCCTGCTGGGTGCTGCGGAGCCCCCACTGTTTCCCACTCAGCCTTGCGGTCCCGAGGAGTGACGGGCTTCCTCCCATCTTCTGTCCTCGTCCAGTCATGTAAATAATGTGCTTTTTCCGTCCCTGCCCCCCGTCTTTTTTTTAAAACCGACCATGGTTCCTCAGCTAACTGCATTCCCTACCTAGGCAGACTGTCCTATGCCTCGAGCTTCCAAACGAGACTCAGATCACGACACAGCCACCGTATTTATGGAATGACAAAATAAAGCCCACACCCATCGGTCTCTGTGCCTTTGTGCCCCTCTCATTTCCTCGGGGTCAGGGCTGGGCCAGGGCGACACGGGAGGGGAGGAAAAGGCTGCCAGCAGCAGGGGCTGGGGTGTCCCCCAAACCGAGCCTGCAGCCAAAGGCAGGTGGGTTGGAAAGGGCCTGTGGAGAGACAGAGAGCGGGGACAGGGACTGGGGACGAGGTGGTCAGAAGACCTGCCCCCCATCTCTCCCAAGGGATTCAGCCCAGGGGCCCAGTGCCTCCCCTGCCACCCCCAACACACACATTCTCTTTCCCCAACTCTGAGGGCCCAAAGCTGCTGGCTGGGAGGCTGCTGTCCCTCTGGGGACCTGGCTGGCTGCTGTTCTCACAAGGACAGAGGTCGAGGCCTGGAGAAGCTCTCCTGGCATGTGTTTGGGGTACGGGTGAAAGGGGCCTCACCCCAGCACACCCCTGTTTCATGCTCCCCCCCTTCCCAGTGAGCCCCTGCACCCATGAAATGCCGATCCCAGGCAAGAGAAGGCTTCCGGACACACCCCCACCCCCCACCACTCTTCCCTGGCCCCAGCCCCCACCCCATTCTAAATCTTGAATCTTTAAAAAAAAAAAAAAAAAACTCTGATTAAATCCTTTCCCAAAGGATTTATTAAAACACAGAAAACCAAAACATACACACAGAGTACAAAGAAAAGGTGATTGTGTTGGCTACAGCCTCTGTCCAGCCTCCCGTGGGCGAAGACCAGACAAGCCACGGTTCACAGGGGAGCCTGGCTTCCAAAGCTCGACCCGCCCCCGCCGGGGCCACCCTGGCTGGGACTCCTGGCGCGCCCTGCACCCAGTCCAGGACCCTCCCTTTGCCAGCCTGGGGCTGTGCCTGGGGAAAGGGATCAGCCACCTCTTAGCTGGGCCTGGGCCAGTGGGGTCTGCTCCCTCCACACCCCTGAACTCAGACCCCACGGGCCAGTGGGACCGTCCCTTCGTCTCCAAGGGTGCTTGGGCTCCAGTCTCTGCTTGAGGAGTTCAGGACACACACACACCCAACGGGCCCTTTCTGGGTTATCGCACCTAAAAAAATACTTTGTTAAAAAAAATCTGAAAATTAAAGAAAAAAAAACAAAACAAAACACAACGCCAGCGAGTTTGGGCTGATGCACCGCAACCTGTAAACTTCCAGACATAGAAAACGGGCCAGGAAGCAGCTTCCGGGACCCAGGCTGGGCCGTGCACAGGAGAGGCCTGGGGAGGGGCCGAGGCCAGGTCACCAACACGGCGAGGGTAGAGAGGCATGCCAGCCTCGGCCCGCACCCAGGCCCTGTCCCCTGCCCACAGACCCCGACGCACACTGGAGGCTCCAAGTGACCAACACTTGACCAGCTCCACCTGGCTTCCGGCTCCCACGTCCCCAAGCCCACTCTCGGCTCCACCTCCTTGGGCCCTCAAGTGTCCTGGATGACAGGAGTGAGGGCTGCACGTGTCACGGGGCCAAGGCTTGGTCAGCTCCTGACTTGGGCAGGGGAGCACCCGGGGGACTCTGGGAAGGCCGCCCCCCGAAAGCAGGAGGATTTCAATCATAGGGGGCAGGGAAAGTCCGGCCTGCCCCTGGGAGAAGCCAAGTTTGCAGAAAACACAGGAGCTTCGGAAGGTGGCTTTCACAGGGGTACGCTGCTTCTGCCTCAGGCATGTATGTGAGGGTCCTGCAGACGCGCTCACTCCACCCCGAGTAACCTGAGCCCATGGGGCAATGCCTTCCAAGACCTTGGCTCAAATGTGGCTCTGCAGAAGCCCTACTCAGCACTGGCTTAAATAAAGTGGCTGGAAATCTCCAATCGCAGACTGGCACTTTGGGCTCATGCTCATGCCTGAGGACCCTGATTCCACCAGCAGCAAAAACCAAACCCAGCCAGAAGATGCCAAGCACACGGAAGCCACCATCACCACTTTCGGCAGAGATGACTGACAACCAAGACGACACTCTCAGATCTTTTCTCCTCTCCCAAACTGGTCAGCCCCAAACCCGCTCTGACTCCGCAGCCCACCCCTCCCGGGCTCCGGGGTGCCGGCCACGGAGAGCACCAGCCCTTCTGGACCAGGCAGTGCAAGGGGCCCAGGCCCGAAGGAGCTCTGGCCAGGCTTTCCTGGGTGCCCGAGTCTAACCAGGCAGAGGAGAAGGGAGCCCTGGCGAGGCCTGGGAGGGAGGCAGAGAGGAAGGGACACAGCAAGGCTGCCTGGAAGGAGGGGCTCCCAGGGGAGGGACCATCAGCCCTTGGGGTGGAGACAGACCCCTCCCCTGACCGCCACAGGCCTCCAGTCCTGCTGCTCGGGACCTATCTGCTGTGGGCCAAGGAAGGTGGGCACTGCTCCCAGTGACAGCCAAGCCCAGTGCGGGCCACTGCTTGGTTGGGGATGAGGGCACAGGAGTGAGCTTATGGCAGGTCACCTCGCCTGTGACCCGAGCCAGGAGCCTTTGCCGGGAGGCACTGCAGAGCACACAACATGCGTGTGGATAAACCACATGTGAGCCCGCTGACAATCATCTCCACTCCAGGGTGCTCCCCACTACGCCCACCTGCAGTGTCAGGGTCAGCCTGGCCTTCCAGACCTGGATCCAGACTGGAGTGTGGGAGTGCGCCAAGATGAAGGGCTCGCGGGTCCTGCCCTCCGGGGTTCAGAGAGAGCCTCATTATGAGTGAGGCATCTGGGGCTTAGGGAGGGCCAGGCAATCACTCCAGTGTCTGCAACACAAGCCAGTGAATCCTGACCCAGCCCTGGCCCACTAAGTCCCAGGCAGGCCCTCTGCAGGGAGCTGAGCCCCAGTGCCTGTGGCGCCTCCAGCCCAGACCCAGCTGGGTTTTTCACGGAGCCCTTTCCTAACACTCCCAGGATTCTGCACCCAAAGCACCTTCCCTGGGAAGGTCTCAGTTCAAGACTCAGAAATGCCTTCCAGGTGGACCCGGGGCTGGGAGGAGGATCAGACACAGACAGGCCTAGGGAGGGCCTGACCTGCTCCCCATCTCCGTCCCCAGCTTGGAGGGGCAGGGGCCGGGGGAGTGGTGGGATTCCAACAACCCCCATGTGGGAAGATGGTTTGGGGGTCTGCACCCAGAGCGCTCCTGGCAGGAGACAAGGCAGCAAGCCCCTGGTGCTGCAGCTGGGAGGAGTCTGCAGAGGGCACTGGGTCCGGTCCCCCTCAGGCAGAGCTCTCCCCATGCCCTCCAAGAGTGCAGCCTCAGGCAGGAAGGCCCCGGGAGGGCCTTTCCAGGGACAGGGGAATGGGACAAGTCCAGGCCGCCAGGGGCAGCCTGGTTCCACCCGTGGAGGTGGGCGGGGCAGGCATCCCAGGGCACAGGGCAGGGCCAGGGTCTCCTGGGCCAGCTCAGGGCCCATGACCATCCTTGCTGGGGCGCCAGCTATCACTGCCCTTAACCACACCTCTGGCAAAAGGCAAACCCCAAACGCAGCAGTGGCTCCGAGGCAAGCGCTGGTCCTCCCCAGCCCACCCTCCTGGGATCACACGCTTCTGCCCGCCACGAAGAGCCAGGGCCACAGGCCCCCCACTGGTAACAGAGTTCAGGGCCTTCAAGACACGCTGGGCCGGGGACAGACACCTGCTGGCAGAGGATCCTCCTCCCCGCAAGGAGAGAGCAAACACCTGGCCTTGGTAGGAAGGAGGGGAAATGTCAGCCAGGGTCTCACCATTGGGCTGGACAGGGGCTCCCCAAACCTGCCCTCTCTGGTGTTGGGAGGCTCCAAGTGGGCAGGGGGCTGAAGCAGAAGGGGCAGTCACACAGGTGCAGACAGGACAGGCAGGGGACGCTGAGGGCTCCCAGGGCACCGGGCGCCGTGTCCTCCCCAGCTGGGCCGAGTCCACAGGGCAGTGCCAGGGCTACCTTGGGTCTGGAACCCATCGGTAAAGAGACGTCAGTGCTTCAGGTTCGAATCTTCCATACGTCATCCAACTTTTATCAAGACAAACGTGTTCAAGTCTTCAATAGGAAAGTGCAAAAGATGTACAAATAAATGAAATCTCTTCTAAGAAGTCATCTGGAAAAGGTGGCGAGGGGGCACGTCCGGCGTGGTTGTGGGGGCAACGCTGTATGGAAGAACACTTGAATTATGATGAGGTGGCACTTCTGGGCTCTGGCCCAGCCGGGCTGGGCCTCGTCCTCCATGTGATGGCATTACTCGGTTTCCCTTTTTGTCCCAAGGTGGCGCTGGCTCCTAAAAAGGCGGCAGCTTTTCTCTCCCATGGGGGTCGGGCATGTGGCCCGGCAGGCGTGGCTGCAAAAGGCAAATCAGTAGGTTAAGCAGGTGGGCAGTTATAGGGGGCAACAGGGTGGCACCCAACAGCCTATAGCAGCTTCTCCACCTATCACAATCAACTATGATCGGGACCCCCAGCCACGACCTCCCAGCCACAGGCTGCCGGGCCAGACCATGAGCTACACCCAAAGTTCTGAGAGCACCCAGGAAGCAGCAGTGGGCAGGGGCAGCCAGCCAGGACACCCCTCTGGAGCCTCCACCAGCAAGACACAGTTCCCACAGGGACAGACACAATGTGGTGGAGGCTGCTGGCCCCAGAGAAGAAGGCCAGAGTGAACTGGCAGTGTCTATGAAATAAGCCCCCTCTCTTGGCCAACAACCCCCATAAAACCTTCAGCCACCCTCCTGGTCCTGGGCAGGGAGTGAGGGTGTGAGACAAGATGTGATGTCCGCCACCAGCAGGACAGCAGGGGCAGGACAGGGCTCCACGCAGGGGCAGCAGTCTCTGACTTGCGCTGGGAACGTGTGCAAATGAGAACACACGTGTACACACAGGAGCTCACCCAAGTCCGCCGACCCCTTCACGTCCTGCCACCCCAGCCTCCCAGCGGACAGACACGTGGGCCACAAGGCGGTCCCAGGGCCAAGGGGGCAAGGTAGAGGGGCTCCAGGCAGGTGGTGACTCTCGAAGCCACCGGAGGCAGTAAAAGCTTCAGGACTTAGGGACGGGAGTCAAGTGCATGGACGGGGCTGACTGTGGCCAGGCCTGATTTGCCAGCAATGGGGCGGCGGGGACGAAGAGCAGCACCCGGCAGCCCTCACCTCAGCTGGAAAAGAGCGCCGCAACACAGGGAAGTCTCGGGGACGGCTAGATATCTGTCAACAAAAGAGGAGACCGGGCTTGCCTGGCGTCGGCAGCAGCAGGCAGGCCGGGCCCGGCGGGCACCCGTGTGCATGCTGCCCGGAGCGGACGGGCACCTACCGGTCACATAGGGCCCCAGGGGCATCTGGTTGTAGTTGACAATCCCTCCCGGTCCAGGGCCCCGGAAGTTGGGCCCAAAGTTGTTGCTGTACATCTGGGAGGAGCCGAAAGCGCCCTGGAGGCAAGGACCCAGCTTCACAGGTGGTCTCAGGCCCCCCACCCAGCCTCCACCCAGGGGCACGCCAGGGGGTCGGGCCGGGGCACACAGGCCGAGCCTGACCTGCTGGATGGTGGGGTCCCCGGCGCGGTTGGTCAGGCGGCTCAGGATGCTGCGCTCCGACATCTGCAGCCGGGCGGCCACCGGGGGGATGCGGGACAGCATGGATGGCAGCCGGGTCACGTCCGCCTTCATGTCGCTCAGCAGCTCCTCCAGCTGGTTCAGGACTGTGGTGGGAGGCAGAGGGATGGCAGGATGGAGGGATGGAGGGGTGAAGGGATGGAGGGATGAAAGGATGGAGGAACGGAAAGGTGGAGGGATGGAGAGATGGAGGGGTGGAAGGGTGGAGGCATGGGGGGTGGAGGGGTGGAGGGATGGAGGGATGGAGGGATGGAAAGATGGAGGAGTGGAGGGATGGAGGGATGGAGGGGTGGAAAGATGGAGGGATGATGGAGGGGTAATGGAGGGAAGACAGAGAAATAGAAGGAAGATGGAGGCATGAAGGAATGATGGAGAGATAGAAGGATGATGGAATGGAGGGGTGGAAGGATGGAGGGATGGAGGGATGGAAGGGTGGAAGGATGGAGGGGTGGAGGGATGGAGGGATGGAGGGGTGGAGGGATGGAGGGATGATGGAGGAATAATGGA
Organism: Macaca thibetana thibetana; assembly: GCF_024542745.1. Taxonomy (NCBI): domain Eukaryota; kingdom Metazoa; phylum Chordata; class Mammalia; order Primates; family Cercopithecidae; genus Macaca; species Macaca thibetana. Next base: position 5,194,618 of record NC_065578.1, read on the forward strand.
GGGAAGATGGAGGAATGGAAGGAAGATGGAGAGATGGAGGAATGATGGAGAGATGGAAGGATGATGGTGGTATTGAGGGGTGGAAGGATGGATGAATGGAGGGGTGGAAGGATGGAGGGATGGAGGGATAATGTAGGGATAACAGAGGAATAATGGAGGGATAATGGAGGGATGGAGGGAAGATGGAGGGATGGAGGGATGATGGGATGATGGAGGGATGGAGGGATGGAAGGATGGAGAGGTAGAAGGATGGAGGGATGGAGAGATCATATAGGGATAATGGAGGGAAGATGGAGGAATGATGGAGGGATAATGAAGGGATGTTGGAGAGATGAAGGGATGATGGTGGATGGAAGGGTGGAGAGATGGAGGGATGATGGAGGGATGGAGGGATAATGAAGGAATGATGGAGAGATGGAGGAATGATGGAGAGATGGAGGATGATGGAGGGATGGAGGGATGATGGAGGGATGGTGGGGTGGAGGATGGAGGGATGATGGAGGGATGGAGGGATGGAGGGATAATGAAGGAATGATGGAGAGATGGAGGAATGTGGAGGGATGGAGGATGATGGAGGGATGGATGATGAGGGATAGATGGAGGGGGTGTAGGGATGATGAGAGATGGAGGTATGTAGGGATGATGAAGGGATGATGGAGAGATAAAAGGATGTAGGGATAATGAAGTGATGATGGAGGGATAATAGAGGGATGAGGGATGATGAAGGATGATGGAGAGATGGAGGGATGATGGAACAATGAAGGGATGATAGAGGGATAATGGAGGGATGGAGGGATGACAAAAGATGATGGAGAGATATAGGGATGGAGGGATAACGGAGGGATGGAGGGATGATGGAGGGATGGGGGGGTGGAAGGATGGAGGGATGGAGGGATAATGGAGGGAAGATGGAGGGATGGAAGGAAGATGGAGGGATGGAGGGATGATGGAGAGATATAGGGATGGAGGGATGAAGGGATAGTGGAGGGATGGGTGATGGAGGGATGATGGAGGGATGGTGGAGACATGGATATATACAGGGATGATGGAGGGATGGAGGAATGATGGAGGGATGGAAGGATGGAGGGATGATGGAGGGTTGGAGGGGTGGAGAGATGGAGTGATGATGGAGAGATGGACGGATGACGGGGTGGAAGGATGGAGGGATGGAGAGATGATGGAAGGATGATGGAGGGATGGAGGGATGATGGAAAGATGATGGGAAGATGGAGGAATGAAGGGATGAAGGGATGATGAAGGGATAATGGAGGGACAGAGGAATGGAAAGATGGAGGGATGGAGAGATGATGGAGGGATGGAGGGGTGGAGAAATGGAGAGATGGAAGGATGGGAAGATGATGGAGATATGGAGGGATGGGGTGGAAAGATGGAGGAATGGAGGGAAAATGGAAGGATGATGGAGGAATGGAGCAATGATGAAGGGATGATGGAGAGATGGAGGGATGAAGGGATGGAGGTATGATGAAGGGATAATGGAAGGATGGAGGGATGGAGGGGTAGAAGGATGGAGGGATGAGGGATGATGGAGGGATGAGGGATGGAGGAGTGAAGTGGAAGGATAGAGGGATTGAGGGATGGAGGAGTGGAAGAATAGAGAGATGGTGGGATGGAGGAGTGGAAGGACAGAGGCATGGAGGGATGATGGAGGGATGGAAGGATGGAAGGACAGAGACATGGAGGGATGATGGAGGGATAGAAGGATGAAGGAGTGGAAGGATGGAGGAATGGGGGGATGATGAAGGAACAGAGGAATGATGGAGAGATGGAGGGATGGAAGGACGGAGGCATGGAGGGACGATGGAGGGATAGAAGGATGAAGGAGTGGAAGGATGGAGGAATGGAGGGATGACGAAGGAACAGAGGAATGATGGAGAGATGGAGGGATGGAAGGACGGAGGCATGGAGGAATGATGGAGGGATGGAAGGATGGAGGTGTGGAAGGATGGAGGGATGAGGGATGATGGAGGGATGAGGGATGGAGGGGTGAAAGAATAGAGGAATGGAGGGATGAGGGATGATGGAAGGATGAGGGATGGAGGGGTGAAAGAACAGAGGAACGGAGGGATGGAGGGGTGGAAGGACAGAGGCATGGAGGGATGATGGAGGGATGGAGGGATGAAGAGCTATGCCAGGGGAGGCAGCCTGAGAGCTGGGTCTTATTTGCAAGGGTGTATGACTGCACTCGCCCAGAACCGGGCACCAGGAGGTGCTCTGCACCAGGCCCTCCCAAGCTGCCAGGCAGCGTTGCCAAGCGGGGGACACAGCAGAAGCTTCCAAAGAACTCCTCCCAGGAGCCCCTCTGGGCTGGGCAGGGGCCACGGGCTGCAGATGAGCCAGCCAGAAGCTTCCCTCCTAAGAGTCCTCAGGGAGGCCTGCAGCCCCAGGCCTTGCTAGGCACAGGGTCCGAGTACACCAAGGAGGGCTGCAAGGCACGGGGACAGGTCCAGCAACTCTCACCACAGGGCCACTCCCTCCCCCAGCCATCTGGGAGCCCCAAAGGCAGAATTGTGCCCTGTGACCACAGGCAGAGATGTGCAGCCAGCACCAAAGGTCTGAATCACAGGAGATCTTGGGCAAACTACTTCCCCTACCCGCACAGCCAACGAGAAGGCTCCAGGCTGATGGGTATCGCCCGGGCTAAAAACACAATGCATTTAAGGCACGCTGTCAGGACTCAGAAGCCTTTACAGTTTCGTGGTTTTGTGTGTCACTAGCCCGAGTCAGGGCCTGCACAGAGCAGGCTTGAGAAACAGGCTGAAGAAGCAAGCAGCCTCAGTTTCCCTCCAGGGGCGATGAGGGGTCTGATGATAGGACTGTCCCATCTTGGCCCAGAGGTCCACCGCCCTCTGGGCTGACATCTGTCCCCAGCCCCTACCCCATCGGCGCCCTCATCTACAGCCAAGAGCACTGGCTGGGCAGGAGGAAGGTTGCGGGGGCCACCCCGCGGGGGGCAGGGCTCGCTCACCCTTGTGCAGGACGGCATTGGCAGGCTTGTTCCCAGCAAGGGACTCCTTGGACAGGTGCTGGTGGCTCTCGGCAAGGCACTCCACTTCAGCCAGGCGGGCGTTGAGGGCCATGGCGGGGTGGTTGGGGTCCTGGGTCATGTTCAGGTACGCGGCCCTCCGGAGCTGCTCCTCAATGACCAGCGCCTGCTCCAGCAGCTGGGGGTAGGGGGCAGCGTCGGCCCGGCCCCTCCTCCTGAATGGCTACCCTCCGTCCTCCACCAGCGCCCGCCCCAGGCCAAGGCTCCCGGCAGAAAGGAGGGAAAGGAGACGTACTGCCATCTGCCGCCCACCCTGGCCTGGTGGTGGCCAACCCTTGGAGCTGTCACCAAGCTGGGTTCTCTGTACCTCATCACCCCAAGGAGGCAGATACTCCCCAGTGGGGCCAGGGCCAGAGCAAGGATCCACCATTGTTAGTCGATGGACTTGCTGACTGCTTCATGGCCGTGTGACCCAGCTACATGCGGAGGGGTTGCTGTTCTTTAATTCCTTTGCCTTTGGGAGGGCCCTCCTGACACCCGTCCCTCCCCGGCCCTGCAGCCCCTGGCCCTTCAGAAGACTGACCTTAAACCTGCGGGCCAGGAACTTGTTCTTCATCTCCAGGTAGTTGCCCTTGTGGATCTCAGACTTGAAGGGCTCGTTGAGGATCATGAACCGCGGGTCATTCTGGATGTCCTGCCAGCGGGCGTAGCCGTGCCTGGGTGGGGCACCGTTAAGGGCAAACCTGGCCATTAGAAGAGGGGGGACCATAAGGGGAGGCAGCTTAGGCAGAGGGAGAGGCCAGCCCAGGGATCGGCATCCTGGCTGTATGCTCTCAGGCAAGTCCTTAAGCCAGGCTACACGATGAACATATTGATGACACAACAGTGACAGTATCAGCAGACACTGACAGGTGCCCTGGGTGCACCAGACACAGCCCTGGGGCTTCAGAGGGTTAACTCTTCACCCCAACAACCTGGGGTGCATACGTTTAAGTCCTGCCCCCAGCACCCGTGAATGGGAACCTTTTTTGGAAACAAGATTACCTGCAGATGTAATCAAGAAAGGGTCACACCGCATTAGGGTGTGCCCTAAATTCAATGACTGGTATGCTTATAAGAGGAAAATCTGGGGCCAGGCGCGATAGTTCACGCCTGTAATCCCAGCACTTTGGGAGGCCAAGGCCTTGAGGCCAGGAGCTCGAGACCAGCCTGGCCAACATGGCGAAACCCCATCTCTACTAAAATTACAAAAACTAGCCAAGCATGGTGGCACATGCCTGTAGTCCCAGCTACTCAGGAGGCTGAGGCAGAAGAATCACTTGAACCCGGGAGGCAGAGGTTGCAGTGAGCTAAGATCGCACCACTGCACTCCAGCCTAGGCCACAGAGCGAGACTCCATCTCAAAAAAGAAAGAAAAAGGCCAGGCACGGTGGCTCACACCTGTAATCTCAGCACTTTGGGAGGCTGAGGCGGGCGGATCACTTGAGGTCAGGAGTTCAAGACCAGCCTGGCCAACATGATGAAACCCTGTCTCTATTAAAAACACAAAAATTAGCCAGGTGTGGTGGGCGTCTGTAATCCCAGCTACTCAGGAGGCTGAGGCAGGAGAATCACTTGAACACGGAAGGCAGCAGTTGCAATGAGCCGAGATCAAGCCACCGCACTCCAGCCTGGGCAACAGAGTGAAACTCTATCTCAAAAAAAAAAAAGGGGGAAATGTGGACCCAGACAGACACACAAGGAAGAAGCTGTGATGACAGCGGTGGGGAGCGGGCGACGCAGCAATGCCAAGGATTTCTAGCCACCGCCAGAAACCAGGAAGATTGAGGAAGAGCAAGGATGGCTTCCCCGGAGCCCTCAGAGGACTCTCCCCAAGGTCCACAGAGGAACAGGCAAGTGCCTGCCCAGCCCGGCCTGGCCAAGGATACGTCACGATGCCCGCCAGCAGCCAGTAGTCGTGGCGCCGGTGCCAGATGTCGTAGATTTTCCCCGAGGACACAGCAGCCCGCTCCTCGTTCTGCCACAACGTGTGCAACTCTAGGAAACAAGCCAAGGTGAGCAGGATGAGAAGTGCCCCGGCTTTCACACACAGGCAGGCTTGGAGAGCCACTCCCTCCCTACTTGCCACTGCCTCCACCCCCAGAGGTCCAGTGTTCCAGTGTTGCTAAGAAAGGTTATACAATGGACTTCTATCAACCAGTCACACTCTAGTATAAAACTGCCACTGGGTAACTTTATCTAGACTCCTGGGACCCACAGTCAGGAAGCCTCAGCTCTCCGCCCTTCCTCCAACCCCAATACCTGTGAAGCCCCCATCTGCGATGTTGAACATGAACTTGAATTTCCCCTTCTTGTCCTCCTTCTTCCCCTCGTCATCTTCCTCTTTGTCACCATTTTGCTGTGTTTCAATGGGCTCCTTCTCCTCAGCCTTGGTGTCATCTGCCGGGGACAGATCACATTCTTTCATCCATCCAAAAAGCAGTGCCCAGGGGCCTCTCTCTGCCAAGCACTGAGGACCCAGGACGCAAGTAGAATACATCCCCTTGTCCTCAGGGGGCTCGCTGCCCAGAAGGGTCTTAAACAAGCCAACGGTCCCTCTCTCTGTCCTGGGCAGGGAGGCTTAGCTCCAGGCCCTAGCGCTCCTCCCCAACCACATAAGGACCACCCAGGAGCAGGACAGGAGCGCGCTGTGAAAAGTACAGCTCAAGTTCAAAGACACAGAGCTGCCTGAGGGGGCTGATCTGAGGACAACTGTTCCAGAACATTCCAGTGCCTAGAAGTATGCAAAGCTTCCAACTGAGCCCCAAATCCCCCAGGCCAGGCTCTATGACCAGCTCTCCTCTCGCTCAGCGGCTGGGGCACAGCAACGCTCAGGAGACAGGAGCGGCGAGTCTGTCCCCAGCCCCGGCTGTGAGGTGCTGGTGAATCCGGGCTCCCACCTGCCAGCTCCAATCAGGCCTGGGGCCAAGGGGACAGTGCCTGGGAGACTGTGGGAGGCTGAATAGGGTCCAGAGGGTACCCTCAGGGACCATGGGGTACAGGTAGAGAACACAGAAGAGCCCCAGACCTGGCCTGAGTTCAGAACCGTCCCCTCTGCTGTGGATCAAGCTCAGCTCCAGCTTGTCCAGGATCTTCTCCTTCTCAGGAAGCACCTCCTCTGCAAGAAAAAGAGGGTTCGCAGTGTGGGGTGGGGTCCCAGAAAGCAGAGAGGACTCTGGGCTGGTGGCTTTCCACCCATAGAACCCTATCCATCAATACGTTCTGCAGAGTCCTACAGGTGCCACCAAAAAGAGCTCCCCTCGGCCAGGTGCAGTCGCTAACGCCACTCATCTTCATGGGTGTGGGATCTGAACTGGACCACCCGAGGCAGAGGCAGCATCACAAAGCTGCTCCCAGAGGGAGACTGCCCATGAAACCTCCCGGCCTGAGCCTCCGGAAATAAAAGAGAAAGGACACTCCCACCCCGCAGAGGACACGGAGCTCCTGCAGATAAAAATCACAACCCCTGATGAGGATGCACCCAACCCAAACCCAGAAAACAATGGTCCCCCACCAGCTGACATACAGGAGGCAGACAAGCACCTGGGGGTCTCTCAAACAGGGGTGTCCGATCTTGTGGCTTCCCTGGTCCACACTGGAAGAACCGTCTTGGGCCACACATAAAATACACTAAACACTGACGACAGCTGATGAGCTTATATATATATAAAATATATATACATACACACATACACACACACACACACACACATATATATCACAAAAAAAGACTCAAAATGTTTTAAGAAAGTTTACAAATTCGTGTTGATTCGCATTCAAAGCCATCCTGGGCCGCATTTGTCCCACGGGCCACACAGGTTGAAAAAGCTTGCTCTAAAATAAAGTATATCTAGAGTGACCAAAGACAGAGAAGAAAGAAAAAGAAGGAAGAGAATCCACAGGGAAAGAATAAGACTCCCTCAAAACTAGAAAAGAAAACCAGATAAAACTTCTAGAAATGTGGGTGGATCACTTGAGGTCAGGAGTTTGAGACCAGCCTGAACAACATGGTGAAATCCTGTCTCTACTAAAAATACAAAAATTAGCCAGGCATGGTGGCAGGTGCCTGTAATCCCAGCTATTCAGGAGGCTGAGGCAGGAGAATCAGTTGAACCCGGGAAGCAGGGGCTATAGTGAGCCGAGATCGCACCACTGCACTCCAGCCTAGGTGACAGAGCGAGACTCCATCTCAAAAAAAATAAAAGGAAAGGAAAGGAAATACCACAATCATTAACATTTTGATTGCAGAATTCTAAGATGTACTCCAAGACTTCCGGCCCTGGGTGTCCACACCCTGCAAAATCCCCTGGAAGGTGAAGAGGATGGACTCGGCCCCCCAGAGCAGGTTCCGTTTTGTGGCACGGGTGACCTTTAAACAGGGAGATGACCTGAGGAGGCCTAACCCGACCACACGAGCCCTTTTCTCTGGCTGGTCACAGAAAACGAAGTCAGAGATTCGAAGCATGGGAGCGTTTCTGTTCACCACTGCTGGCTTGAAGGCAGACTAGGCTACATGGCAGGAATGTGGTGGCTTCCAGGTGCTGAAAATGGACCCAGCTGACAGCCAGCAAGGAAATGGGACCTCAGTCCTCCAGCCTCAAGGAACTGAAATCTGCCACCAACAAAGAGTGAGCACGGATGTGGACTTTACCCCAAGGCCTCCAGACGAGAACTCAACCTAGTCAATACTTTGATGTCCTGAACCTTGTGACATCCTGAGCAGAACACCCACTTACACCACGCCAGGCGTCGGACCCACACAACTGCGAGCTCATGGTGAGTGCTGTTTTAAGCCGCTACATTTGCAGTAATTTGTGACACAGCCATGCAAAATAATACAAATGGGAAGGTTTTAAAACACAGCTGTACAAAGAAAATATACATGGAAGCTGGATCTGAGGATTACTCAAAAAGCCTGGCAGAGAAATAGATAACAAAAAAGAAGCAAGAGATATGAAAATTTATCAGCACCCATCTTTTGCTAACCTTGTACTCTGCTTCCTTCTTCATAGCATTTGGAGTCTGTGGTTGAACAACATGTATTTCTGCTTATTGTTGATTGCCTGTGTTCCCCACTGGAATACAAACTCCATGGAATGAAGCTTTCAGCTGTTTTGGTTCACTGCTTGTGTCCCCAGTGCCTGGGACAGCATCTGACACTCAGCAGGCTCTATATATATATATATATGCATGTGTATATATATACGTTTGTTGGATGAATGAACCAATCAATGAGTAATAGGAATTCCAGAGGGAGAAAATAAACATAATGAGGACAAAGAAAATATTCAAAGAGAGAATGACTGAGAGTTTTCCCATAATTGATGCAGGACATAAATATTCAGCTTTAAGAATCACAGTGAGTCACACACAAGATAAACAAAAACTTCACTCTAAAAACAAAACAAAAAATATCCTCCATTGTAGTGAAGCTACATATCACCAAAGACAAAGAGAATGTCTTAAAAGCAGTCTTTCAATGTGAGAAAAGACAGAAATGACAAATTTCCTACACAGGAGCAACAATTACACCAACGGCAGCCTTCTCAGCTTCTCAGCAGCCTTTTCAGCATAATGAATGCCAAATAAAAAGGGAAGAATATCTGCAAAGTGCTGAGGGAAGATCCCTATCCCATCTTCAATTGTACTAACTATTCAAGAGTAAAAGAAAAATAACAATGAGAGAATTAACCATTCCCCAAAAAACTGCTGAAAGCACCATTAAAGGTGTACTTTAGGAAGGACTTTGAATGAAGCAATGATGAACAAATAAGCAAACACAAACTGGTAAGAATGTGAGAAGATCTAAAAAAGGATTAAAGATTTAGAAATAAGCGTAACAACAAATTTGGGAAAGTAAAAACAAACTGAAACTAAAATACTGGGCAACAGCAGTGTGGCAGATGAAAGGGAAGTGAGTTAGAGCTAAAGCTATCTAAAGTCCTCATATTACTCAGAGGGATACATGTTAAAAATGTAAGAGTACAGGCCGGGCGCGGTGGCTCACGCCTGTAATCCCAGCACTTTGGGAGGCCAAGGTGGGCGGATCACGAGGTCAGGAGATCGAGACCATCCTGGTGAACACAGTGAAACCCCATCTCTACTAAAAATACAAAAAAAAAAATTAGCCAGGCGTGGTGGCGGGGGCCTGTAGTCCCAGCTTCTTGGGAAGCTGAGGCAGGAGAACGGCGTGAACCCGGGAGGCTGAGCTTGCAGTGAGACAAGATCGCGCCACTGCACTCCAGCCTGGGTGACAGAGCGAGACTCTGTCTCAAAAAAAAAAAATGTAAGAGTACAGAATGAAACTGACTATAAACCTTCCAAATAAGTTGAGGGGAAAAAGACAAGATATAAAGAAAATTTGATCAATCCAAGAGATGTCAGGAAAGGAGGAAAAAGGAGAAAAAAGGATAATATATAAAGTACAAAATAAGACAGTAGAAACCCATCCACATACCTAGTTATTACAATAAATGTAAAGAGATTAAACTAGCCAGCTAAAAGATAGGGACCCTATAATTAGATTTTTAAATAATGAATCCTCTATACACTGTCTAAAAGAGACCTAAAACATTACAAAGAGATTAAAAGTGAAGAAATGAAAGAAAATATTTGTAAATCATGTATCTGATGAGGAACACGAATCTATATAAAGAACTCATACAAGCCAGGCACAGTGGTACATGCCTGTGATCCTAGCTACTCAAAAGTCTAATGCTAGAGAATTACTTGGGCCCAGGTAAAGCCCTCCTAGGCAACATAGTAAGACCCTGTCTCTAAAAGTATTAATTAATTTAAAAAGAACTCTTACAACTCAATAATTTTTAAAAAATCCAATTTTAAAATAGATGAAGGATCTGAAAAGACATTTCTTTAACAAATCATATACAAATGAGCCATAATCACATGAAAAAATATTCACCATCTTTATACACAAAGGAAACTCAAATCAAAATGACAATGACATACCACTTCTCACCCACTAGGGTGACTATACTCAAAAAAACAGATAATAGGCCGGGCGTGGTGGCTCAAGCCTGTAATCCCAGCACTTTGGGAGGCCGAGACAGGCGGATCATGAGGTCAGGAGATCGAGACCATCCTGGCTAACACAGTGAAACCCCGTCTCTACCAAAAAAAAAAATACAAAAAATTAGCCAGGCGTGGTGGCAGGCGCCTGTAGTCCCAGCTACTCGGGAGGCTGAGGCAGGAGAATGGCGTAAACCCGGAAGGCGGAGCTTGCAGGAGATCCGGTCACTGGCGCCTAAAAGCCTGTAATCCCGGGAGAAGGGGCGGAGCTTGCAGTGAGCTGAGATCCCCGTCACTGCACTCCAGCCTGGGGCGACGGAGAATGAGAATCCGTCTCAAAAACAGAGCGAGACTCCGTCTCAAAAACAAAAACAAAAACAAAACAAAAAAAACAGATAATAACAAGTATTGGCAAGTATGTGAAGAAACTGGAACCCTCACACATGCTGGTAAGAATGTGAACTGATGCAATACACATGGAAAACAATTCAGCAGTTTCTCAAAATGGTACAGAGAATTACCATATGACCCAGCAATTCTACTCCTAGATATATACCCAAGAGAACTGAAAACCTATACCCACACACAAAAAAAATGTGTACACAAATATGTACAGTAGCCAAAAAGTGGAAACAACTCAAATATGTATCACTATGAATGGATAAACAAAACATAGTAGAGCCATACAATGGAATATTATTTGGGCATAAAAAGAAATGAAATGCTGCCTGTAATCCCAGCACTGGGGCAGGTCAAGGTGGGAGAATCGCTTGAGTACAGGGGTTCAAGACCAGCCTGGGCAACATGGCAAAACCCTGTCTCTACAAAAAAATACAAAAATTAGCCAGTGTGTCAGCATGTGCACCTGTAGTCCCAGCTACTCGGGAGGCTGAGGTGGAAAGATCGCTTGCACTCAGTGGGGCAAGGCTGTAGTAAGCCAAGATCATGCCACTGCACTCCAGCCTGGGTGACAGAGCAAGACCCTGTCTCAAAAAAAAAAAAAAAAAAAAAAAAAGGAATGAAGTACTAATACATTCCACAACATAGATGAACTTTAAAAACACTATGCTAAATGAAAGAAGCCAGACACAAAGGGCCAAAGTATTGTATTATTCCATTGGTATGAAATCTTCAGAATAGGTCAGTCCATAGGACAGAAGTGATTGCCAGGGGCTGGGAGGAAGAGGAAGAAATGGGGAGTGATTACCAATGGGTAAGAAGAATTTATTTTTGAAGTGATAAAATGTTCTGGCATTAGATAATGGTGATGGTTGCACAACTCGGGATGTACTAAAAATAACAAATAGTATAATTTTTTTTTTTTTTTTTTTTTTTTTTTTTTGAGACAGAGCATCGATCTTGTTGCCCAGGCTGGAGTGCAGTGGCACCATCTCGGCTCACTGCAACCTCTGCCTTCTGGGTTCAAGAGATTCTCCTGCCTCAGCCTCCTGAGTAGCTGGGATTACAGGCGCCCGCCACCACGCCCGGCTAATTTTTGTATTTTTAGTAGAGACAGGGTTTCACCATGTTGGACAGGCTGGTCTCAAACTCCTGACCTCAGGTGATCCACCCGCCTCAGCCTCCCAAAGTTCTGGGATTACAGGCATGAGCCACTGCGCCTGACCTGAATGGTATACTTTAAGTGGCTCAACTGTATGATATGTTAATTATACCACCATAAAGCTGTTATATTAAAAAATAAAAAAGGCCGGGCGCGGTGGCTCAAGCCTGAATCCCAGCACTTTGGGAGGCCGAGACGGGTGGATCACAAGGTCAGGAGATCGAGACCATCCTGGCTGACACAGTGAAACCCCGTCTCTACTAAAAAATACAAAAAAACTAGCCGGGCGAGGTGGCGGGCGCCTGTAGTCCCAGCTACTCGGGAGGCTGAGGCAGGAGAATGGCGTGAACCTGGGAGGCGGAGCTTGCAGTGAGCCAAGATCACGCCACTGCACTCCAAGCGGCAGAGCGAGACTCTGTCTCAAAAAAAAAAATAAATATAAATAAAAAATAAAAAAAAAAAATAAAAAAAAAACAGGAATAGAAAAAGGCGTAACAAATATGTACTAAACAAAAGAAAGACCAACCCAAATCAGCAAAAATAAGCTTTTTTTTTTTGAGACGGAGTATGGGTCTGTCACCCAGGCTGGAGTGTAGTGGTGCAATCTTGGCTCACTGCAAGCTCCGCCTCCCAGGTTTCAGCCATTCTCCTGCCTCCCGAGTAGCTGGGACTACAGGCGCCTGCCACTGTGCCCAGCTAATTTTTTTGTATTTTTAGTAGAGACGGGGTTTCACCATGTTTGGCAGATTGTCTCAAACTCCTGACCTTGTGATCTCCCCACCTCGGCCTCCCAAAGTGCTGGGATTACAGGTATGAGCCACCACGCCTGGCCCAAAAATAAACTTTTAAGCAAAAAGTTTAAAGGGGGATAAGAGGGTTGTTACACAATAATTAGAAGCACATTTCACAAGAAAAATATTAAAAACCTGAACAAATATGCACTTGACAACCCAATCTCAAATGATATGAAGCATAATCTGGCATTATAAGAAGAGATTAATCCATAATCATAATGAGAGATTTTAACACAAGTCTCTCAGAAACTGACTGATCAAAGCAAACCAAATACTAAAGATATTATTAGTGAAGATATTAAAAACTTGAACAACATAATTGGCATGCATTATCTACTGATCTAATGCATATATATATATATATATATATATTTTTTTTTTTTTTTTTTTTTTTTTTTTTTTTTTCCTGAGATGGAGTCTCGCTCTGTCACCCAGGCTGGAGTGCAATGGCATGATCTTGGCTCGCTGTAACCTCTGCCTCCCAGGTTCAAGCAATTCTCCTGCCTCAGTCTCCTGAGTAGCTGAGACTATAGGCACACGCCACCACACCCAACTAATTTTTGTATTTTTAATAGAGACAGGGTTTCGCCATGATGGCCAGGCTGGTCTCAAACTCCTGACCTCAGCTGATCCACCTGCCTCAGCCTCCCAAAGTGCTGGGATTACAGGTGTGAGCCACCATATCCGGCCCTAATGCATATAGTTAGAACCTTAAACCCAGCAGTTAGGGAACATTCTCTTCAAGCACATATACAGCATTTACAAAATCTGACCGTATTGAGCCAGAGAGCAGGTTTCAACAACCTCATATAGACTCAAGTTTTCAGACCACAATGCAATTGAGTCAGAAATCACAAATAAAAAAGTAGCCCAATAACCGCCACTCTCTGTATGGTAAGAAAAGTTAAAGACCAGGCCGGGTGCGGTGGCTCAAGCCTGTAATCCCAGCACTTTGGGAGGCCGAGACGGGCGGATCACGAGGTCAGGAGATCAAGACCATCCTGGCTAACACGGTGAAACCCCGTCTCTACTAAAAAATACAAAAAACTAGCCAGTCCCAGCTACTCGGGAGGCTGAGGCAGGAGAATGGCGTAAACCCGGGAGGTGGAGCTTGCAGTGAGCCCAGATCGCGCCACTGCACTCCAGCCTGGGCGACAGAGTGAGACTCCATCTCAAAAAAAAAAAAAAAAAAAAAAGAAAAGTTAAAGACCAACAGGCGAGGTGGCTCACACCTGTAATCCCAACACTGCGGGAGGCCAAGGTGGGTGGATCACTGGAGGTCAGGAGGTTGAGACCAGCCCAGCCAACAGTCTCTACTAAAAATTAAAAAAAAAAAAAAAAAAAAAAAAATGTCCGGGCACAGTGGCTCACACCTGTAATCCCAGCACTTTGGGAGGCCGAGGTGGGCGGATCACAAGGTCAAGAGATCGAGACCATCCTGGCCAACATGATGAAACCCCGTCTCTACTAAAAATAAAATTAGCTGGGTGTGGTGGTGCACGCCTGTTGTCCCAGCTACTGGGGAGACTGAGGCACAAGAATCACTTGAACCCGGGAGGCGGAGGCTGCAGTGAGCCGAGATCATACCACAGCATTCTAGCCTCGGTGACAGAGTGAAACCCTTTCTCCTAAAAAAAAAAAAAAAAGTTAAAGTCCATTAGGTCCATATATAGAGGCCTGAGCTCCTGGCCTCCCCTCACCAGGGGGCCTGCACAGGGCTGGAGTCTACCTCTCTGCCAGGCAGAAATGAGCTGAAGTACAGCCACCTGCCCTTCTCTGAACCCAGGCCTGCTGAGGCCAGACATGGCACTGGGGTGGGCAGACTGCAGGAAGCCCAACCTCTCGGCAGCTGCTCCGGGGAGGGCGGGGCCTTCTCCGTCTCCTCTGGCCGCTCCTCTCGGGCTCTCTCCTTGCTGGCTGGGCTCTCGTGCTTGTCCTCGCCCTCCACTCTGTCCAAGGCAGCTGGAAGGGCCTGCAGAGGGGAAGCCAGGAGAACTGCAGGGCCTGGGGCCTTACCAGGAACAGAGGGCGGGGAACGTGCGCTGGGCTGCGAACCCAGTCTCCTGGCTCCCATTGCTTGTTCCCAGTCTGCTCCTCCGGACTCAGAGCCCCGAAAAGGGAGCCAGGAGGCCTGGGTTCCACCTTGCTGTGCAGGGCCTGAGAAGGTCCCCAGACCCAACCTCCACCCCACATACACCACAGACCCAGACACCAGCACGTTCCACACCTGGACTTCTAGGGGCTTCTTTGGCTTCTGCATCCCCGGGTCCTTCTCATCCATGTAGCCCAGCTGTGCTTCCATTTTGTCTGAAAGATCAAGGGAAAGAGGTGAGACAGGTGGGCTCAAATGGGAAGGGGTAGGGCAGGGAGTGGGGTGGCAGAGAGGAGAGGTGGGGCTTGGCCTTCAGGAGGCTCCATTGCAGCCAAGCACCTCCAGGAGAGACAGGCAGATCCCTGGCTAAGTCAGAGAGGCCAGGCCAGGCCTATGATTTAGTAATGTTTGGAGGACCTTGAACCCAGTGAGACCAAAGTGAGGGGCTGTCGGGACAGGGCCGCACACAGCAGTGGCTGCTCATCTGGAGGCAGGGAAGTGAGGCAGACGGAGGCCCAGATTGGAAGCCACGCCGCCTGGTCTGGTCCTAGCTTTCGGGCAGGCTGGCTGGCTGTGTGCCACTGGAGAGGGTGTGAGTTTCCTCCCTGCCAAGTCAGCCGCCGACACACTGCAAAGTGCTGGTCACTTATGCAGCTCTGAGAAGCCCTGGGAGGTGGGCACAGCTAGGAAAGCGGAGGCTCACGGAAGTTAGGTGACTTGCCCAAGGTTAGACAGAGTTCAGCCAAAGCCAAGAAGCAAACCAAGATGTGTCCACCTCCAAGGGCTCCCTTGTGCTTGGAGGCGCAGCTTCTCAGGGCCTGGCCTCACCCATCACCAGGGGGATAGCTATGTCCGCCCCAGGCCTGTGAGGCCCAACTGAGGGACCAGGTATTTAACAGGCATTTGCTTCACCCAAATAAACACCTAGATCACCAAAGAGACACTTGGGCACAAATGACCCAATTAAGTGTGCAAAGCATCTGAAAAGACATTTCTACAAGTCTACAAATAGCCAATAAGCACACGAAACCACACTCAACGTCCTTGGCCCAGGGAAATGCCAATCGGAACCACAGTGAGACACCACCTCATGCTCCCAGGACAGCTAGAACCATGAAGGCAGAGAACAAGTACTGCTGATGACGTGGAGAACCCGGGACTCTCGCACAATACCAGCAGGAACATAAAATGGTATAGCTACTTCGAAAACAGTCTAGTAGTTTCTCAAAAGGGAAAACAGAGTTATCACATGGCCCAGCAATTCCATTCCTAGATATCTGCCCAAAAGAACTCAAAACCTATGTCCACACAAAAACGTGAAATACACCAGCATTATTCACAGTAGCCAAAAAGTAGAAACAACCCAAAATCTATCGACAGAGCAATGGATAAGCAAAATGCAGTAAATCCATACAAGAAAATGATACCGGCCAGGCGCAGTGGCTCACGCCTGTAATTCCAACACGTTGGGAGGCTGAGGTGGGTGGATCACCTGAGGTCAGGAGTTCAAGACCAGCCTGGCCAACATGGCGAAACCCCATCTCTACTAAAAATACAAAAATTAGCCGGGTGGTGGCAGGCACCTGTAATCCCAGCTACTCGGGAAGCTGAGGCAGGATGGCTTGAACCTGGGCGGCAGAGGTTGCAGCGAGCCGAGATCACACCATTGCACTCCAGCCTAGACAACAAGAGCGAAACTCCGCCAGGCGCGGTGGCTCACGCCTGTAATCCCAGCACTTTGGGAGGCCGAGGCAGGCGGATCACAACGTCAGGAGATCGAGACCATCCTGGCTACGGTGAAATCCCGTCTCTACTAAAAATACAAAAAGTAGCCGGGTGTGGTGGTGGGCACCTGTAGTCCCAGCTACTCGGGAGGCTGATGCAGAGAATGGCATGAACCTGGGAGGCGGAGCTTGCAGTGAGCCAAGATCGTACCACTGCACTCCAGCCTGGGCGACAGAGCGAGACTCCAAAAAAAAAAAAAAGCCAGACACAAAGCCTCACACACTGTGTGGTGCCATACGCATGAAACACCCAGCATTGAGAAATCCCGAGACAGGAAGCAGGTTAGCGGGTTAGTGGCTGCTCAGGCCTGGTGTCGGGGGATAGGCAGTGGCTGCTAATGGGTATAGGGTTTCTTTTTCAGGGGAATGAAAACATTCCAGCTTTAGCCAGTGGCGATGGTTGTACACCCTGCAAATATACTAGAAATCACTGAATAGTACTTTTTTTTTTTTTTAGATGGAGTCTTGCTCTGTCCCCCCAGGCTGGAGTGCAGTGGTGTGATCTTGGCTCACTGCAACCTCCACTTCCCAGGTTCAAGCGATTCTCCTGCCTCAGCCTCCCGAGTAGCTGAGACTACAGGCATGCACCACCACACTCAGCTAATCTTTTGTATTTTTAGTGGAGACGGGGTTTCAACATGTTGGCCACGTTGGTCTCAAACTCCTGAGCTCAGGTGATCCTCTCGCCTCGGCCTCCTAAAGTGCTAGCATTACAGGTGTTAGCCACTGGGCCCAGCCAGTTTTTCAAGAGTGAATTTTGCAGTAGGTATATAAATTATATCTCAAAACTGTCATTAAAATGAAAAACTCTCTGGAGAGTGACATTTCAGCAAACAGAGGCTTTGAGGGAAAGAGAGGCCGTCTTCTGTGGGGTGTGGGTTAGACTAGGGGGTTGCTGTGACCTTGCCACTTTCCATGACCCCGGTGCCCTCCCCGGCCCGTCCAGCCCACAGACCTGGCAGGCTCAGCGGGGCTGGCGGGAGGTGGGCAGGGCTGGCGGGCACTGGTGTGTTGGGGTCCGAGGAGATCACCTCGCCTGGCTTCTTGCCCTCGGGCCCCTCAGGGATCAAGTCTGGGGTGCTGTACTTCCCGTTGACATGCTCAAACTCCTGAACCTGGGGTGGTGGGAAGGAAGGCGGGAGGGAAAGAGGGAGGGCAGTGGTGGCAGCTCAGCCCTAAGAGCCTCAGGGCAGCCGGGCGGCTGAAGGTGTCACAGGCTTGGGGTAGCTGCTGCCGCCGCCCAAGGCTGGCCAAGCCAGGCCCCTCCCGACCACAAGCTCCCCTGCCCACCCTCCTACCCCGTGTGTCCTCCCACTGTACGTAATCCACCATCCTGACCTCCACCCCACAGGCCCCTCACCCAGAAAGGCTTTCCAGGTCAGTCCCTCTGGCCTGACTCAGACCCTGGGCGGCTATGTGGCCTGAGACAGGCACTTGTTTTCTGACCACTGACCCCCAAGGGACAGCAGCAGGAGCCCAGGCAGCCACCAGGAAGGGCCCTACAGAGAGCTACTCACCCACCTTCTTCCTAACTAGTGACATGACCCCGATGCGCGTCAGCACGTGCTGCCTGGAGAGGCCCTCCCGGGGCACGCCATCTGCGAAGGTCTCCGCACCGTCCGCCCCCGGCTCACACAGGTGCCGCATGAAGAGGGACACATAGGCTCTGGGGTGGCGGGGGGACTGGGGCTCAGGGAGTGGGGGGCCAGCAAGAACTCTCTGAGAGGGCAGGCGGGACCCCGGGGGACTCCTGGATGATCATCAGCCATCACCCCGCTCCCAGTCAGGCCTGGGCCAGGCCCGGGAAAGGACAGAGAGGGCCTCCCTGGCAAGGGGAACTCCTAGGACAGCCCTGGCCCTGGGTGACCGGGATCTTCCTCGCTGCCATAACAACCACTGGTCCAAACCAACTGGTCAGTAGTTTCTGCAAATCAGCCCTGCCCGACACCAGGACTCCAGCCACCCAAAGACCAAATGGCAGTGAACTTTCCAGACGGCCTCATCCTGGTGGGAGCAAATGCTGCCCTCCGTAGGGCTCCCCCGCAGGACCCTGCCCTACTCAGGGACAGGTGGCCACACCCTGGGCCACCACCTAGCCCCTTTACCTAAACTCCTTCTCGCTCTTCCCTCGAAGGTCCCGCACCAGCCAGTGGGAGTTGAAGGCGTCCTGGGGGGGCATGCCCCAGCGCATGATGGCGTTCAGGAAGGCCTTCCGCTGTCGGGCGTTGAAGCCCAGCACCTGGGCGGGTGGAGAGCGGGAGTATGAGCCCAGGACAGAGACAGGGTGGGGGCGGAGGATTCTGGGATGGGGGAAGAAAAGCATGGGAGGAAGAGAAGGCAGGAAGGGGGCACAGAGAAGGCAGGAAGGGGGCACAGAGAAGGCAGGGCCTCCACCTGGGGCAGGACCCTGACGGCGAAGACCAGACCAAGTTCTGTCCCAGCCCCACCTCTACCTGGCATGAGACCCTGGGCAGTGTCCCAGCCCTCCTCCATACCCCAGGGGCAGCAGGAAGCGGGGGCAGAAAGAGGTGCAGGAACAGACAGGCCCCACCTCAATGTTGCCACCAACTCGGGCGAGAAGCGGGGGCAGGGGTTTGTCCCTGTCACTCTTCAGCTGCCTCCGGGATTGTCGTCGTCCACCTGGGGAGCAGCCCGCCACAGCTCCTCAGGTGGGAGCCCAGAGATTCCTGACCCCCCTCTTCTGACCCCCAAGGACAGCAGCACCCCAGACCAGCCCCGCCCCTGCTGCCATCAGCTCCCCTGACGTGCCCTCAGCAGTAGCCCAGACCACTAACACTGAGACTCACTCTGCCCTTCTGGCCTCTCTTCAAAGTCCTCGTCCTCATCCTCGGAGCCAATGGAATATTCTGACTGGTTATCGGAGAGCTCGTCCTGCCACTCTGCAGAGGGCCAGACAGAGGGGCATGGAGTGAGCTGTACAAGCAAAGCCCACCCTCAAGTTCAAGCATGCCCAGGGCCATGCCGAGCCACTGCACCCCAGCTCCGTAAGACAGCAGTGACAATGACAATGGCCCACCTACTTCCTGTGGGTTCATTTAATAATCCCAGCACCACCACATGATACACTAAGGGTTATGTGTACCCACACATTACACGTACTGCACTGTTCTGTGGACATGGGGCTTGCCCAAGGCCACGTCACGGGCAGCGGTGAAGTCACTGAACTGATGCCACACCTTGTTCCCCCAAACACCCAACACCTCTGCACCTGCCCCCAGTCCCCTTTCCTCCAAAAAGCTGCCTCCCAGCTCCAACCAGCGCCGCCCAGCGTTCCTGGCCCATACCTCCGGGGGTGTCCTGCACAGGGATGCCCCGACAGAATCCTGCCCCGCCCTCCGCCTCTGGGTATGGGGCACCATCCCTCCTGCCACACTCGCCCAGCTCTCCCGGCCCGCACCTCCCGGGGGTTCTGCACAGGGATGCCCTGACAGAATCCTGCCCTACCCTCCACCTCTGGGCGAGGGGCACCAGTCCCTCCGTCCAGGCACGCACCCTGGTCCTCCTGGGAGGCGTCGTTGTAGTTGACCTGCTTGCGGATGCGCTTGCCCTTGCCCAGGTTGCGGGCCAGGTCCTCCTGCTGCTGCTCGTAGTGGTGCCGCAGCAGCTTCTCCCAGTAGTCGGGGTCCACATTCTCCTCCTGCTTGATGATTTCCCGCTCCACCTCCTCCTGGGGAAGCCAGCACCACAGGCTCCATAGGAGCGGCCATCTCTGCCCTCCCGAAAGCCTCAGGCTGCCTCCACCTGACCTGCCCTTTGCCCGCTTGGGGCTCAAGGATTAATGGGATGGCCTGCCTACTCCAGGAAGCCTTCTCTGATCACCCCAGCCCTAGCTGACCTTCCTCTCCCTGCCCCTATCCAGTCAATCATTTATTCATTCATCCATTCACAAAGCAAGTATTTCCTGGCCTCGGGCCAAGGACAGGGGTACTGAGTTGAATAAGCTCCCGTGCCTGCCCTCAGGAGGCTGCTGGTTTCAAAGGGAAAGGTCATGGGCTCACTGGGTCTGCAGAGGGCTGGGGAGCAGAGGAGGAAAAGGAAAGGCCCCCAGGACAGACCCACAAGGAGCCCCTTGGGGACAGATGGGCTTTGCCTGGTAGAGAAGGGAGAAAAGCGTGGGGCAGACCAGGCATGGTGGCTCATTCCTGTAATCCCAGAACTTTGGGAGGCCGAGGCAGGTGGATCACCTGAGGTCAGGAGTTCGACACCAGCCTGGCCAACATGGCGAAGTCCTGTCTCTACTAAAAACACAAAAATTAGACGGTTGTGGTGGTGCACACCAGTAATTCCAGCTACTTGTGAGGCTGAGGCACGAGAATCACTTAAACCTGGGAGGCGTTGGTTGCAGTGAGCCGATATTGTGCCACTGCACTCCAGCTGGGCGACAGAGCGAGACTCCATTTCAGGAAAAAAAAAAAGAAAAGTGTAGGGCGTTCTGGAATGTTGGCAGTCCAGGTGCAGGGCTGAGATGCAGGCCCTGAGGAAGGGCTGGGAGGGTGCAGCCGGGTAGGGACTGAAACCAGACTCTGGGCACAGGGCTCTGTGCAACAGGGTGGCAGATCAGCTTGCACTTCAGAGAGTGGGGAAGCTGGACTGGACCCGGGATGATGCCACGGAGCAGGCAGCTGATGTGTGCAAGGGCAGTGGCCAGTCCATGTAGTTGTACTGCCCTCAACACTGCCTCTGTCCCTTCCCTCACTGCTATGCCTAGTCCTGAGCCCACGGGTGGGGCGACAGGGCCCCTGCGGGGACGGCTGAGCACGTGGCTGGAGAGCGGAGCACACGCTGGAGTGCGGGGTCACAGCAGGGAGGGCAGGGCTGCGGCTGGAGGGGGCGCTGAGGCTGGAGTGCGGGGTCATAGCAGGGAGGGCGGGGCTGCAGCTGGAGGAGGGGGCTGAGGCTGGAGGGCGGGGTCACAGCTTGGGGGGCTGGCTGTGGCAGGAGGGCGGGGTCACAGTGGAAGGCGTGGGCACAGTGGAGGGCGGGGCTGCGGAAGGAGGGCAGGCTGGGACCTTACCACGCCGTCCTCCTCGCGCACCACGTACTGCGCCACCTTGAAGGAGCTCAGGTACTCGTTCATGTTCTGTAGCTCCGTGTCGTCGGTAGCATCCTGGTTCCGGTCCAGCAGCTTGGAGATGGCTGCATCGTCATAGTGGATCACACTGCTGTCCTCCACGTCCTTGTTGTCACCTGGGGAGCAGGCAAGTGCAGTGTGGGGACAAAGACTGCCCTGATCCAGCCCCGGGGACCCGGGAACAGACTCCGAACAATGGCCCTTCCCATCCCCACCAGGGGCTGCAGCTGAGAGGTGTGGTGACCAGACAGAGGAAACTGCGCTGTCACAGCTCCGCTCCCCGTCCACCCGGCAGTCCCAGGACACTCAAATGAGGGCGGGTCGAGGAACCCCTCCTCTGCAGGAGCAGCCACCTGGCCGCAGGAGGAGCTGAGACTAGGCTGGGTTGACCCCTACCTGGTGGGGTGCTACCGTGCTTCTTCTTTGCACTGGCAGCCAAGTTCCCCCCTTTGGAGGACTGGACATCAGGGATGGGTGTGACCGGCCTCTGGCCCTGAGACATCATGCCTGTCAGACAGAGGAGGAGAGCACTGGTGCAGGAGCACAGACGGCTGCAGGAGCACAGACGGCTGCAGGGTTGACGGGCAGACACCACCCTGGGCTGTCCTGGCCAGGAGACACAGGTTGGGGGTGCAGGAGAGAGGCTGTGTGTTGGAGCGGGCAGGGACCCCAGCAAGCCCTGGATGAGTGTCTCAGTGGGACCACCCCAGGCCCCGCCATGCTCCCTCGGAACAGAGGCCCACCCTCCACGTCGTCTTTGAAGAGCTCCTCTGTGCCGAACTTGAGGATGTCATCCAGCTCCTGCTTGGTCATGGACCCCGACTTGGAGCCGAGACCAGGTCGCACCACCAGGTGGGTGAGCATCATCTTGCGCTTGGCCACCTGCGTAATGCGCTCCTCCACTGAGGCCCGAGTCACGAAGCGGTAGATCATCACCTTCTTGTTCTGGCCGATGCGGTGGGCGCGGCTGAAGGCCTGGGGAGACCTGCACCTCAGCACCCGTGGCTCACCCAGGGCTCCAGGCAATGGAAGGGTTCACACCAATGAGCTCAAGAGCATGGAATGGGGTGCATGACTGTATAGGCAAAGGCATGTGGTGCGTGCACCCCTGCAGCTGGGCTCCCTCCCTGACTGTGGAGCCTCCCACGAGCCTGGGTGCCAGGCTGGGTTTGGAGTGGAAAAACTCCCAGCCAGTGGAAGCAGGCAGGACTGCAGGTGTGCAAGAGTGTGGGAGGGATGACACGGCCAGTGTGCTGAGTGTAACTGAAGCTACACAGAGCTTCATGGGGGCCATGGGGAGGTAGGAGGAGGCTGCATTTCCCTGTGAGCAAACCACTAATGGGACCACAAGACCATGTGCTGGAGGCGCGCAGCCACCTTCTGAGGGCAGCAAGGAGCTGAATCTGCCCAGTATCATACAAGGAAGTGCCTCTGTGCAGCCCTGCATGAGGTGACCTGGGTGTGGCCGTGTGTATCTGTGTGCATGGGCGCACACACTCGTGAATGAGAGACATCAATTTGTATGTGTTCCCCTACATTTGTAAGCGTTCGATGTGTGTGTCCCAGTGCCCGAGAGGGGTGGCCAGGGACACGAGGGTGGCTCTATTCCCATAGCCCCTCCCCCCGCAGCCCTTCCATCCTTCCTTATCAGCCCCATCTGCCCCCTGCACTATCTCATCCTCCCCTACTCACCTCCCACAGGCCCCACTCTCTGCTCCCCGCCCCCTCCAAAATGGGTGCCCCTCTGGGTCCCAGGGCTCCCTCTTCCTGCCTCCCTCCTTGGTCCTGAGGATGGGAAAGACCAGATCAGAGGCCCCGACGAACTGCTGTGTGCCCCAGGACACTTCCCCTGCCTTCTCCCTGCCCTCTCCAAGCCTGCTTCCTCCTCTGGACAAGGACGGAGCTGGAGGGATGAGCTTCCACTCACTCCCAGGGCCCGTCTTGGGGCCGAGACTCCATAGGGGACGGAGGCCCACAGCAGCAGGGTAGGTGAGGGGGCCATGGCCAGGAGGGCATGAAGGACAGAACCTGCCTGAGGCCCGGGATGAGAGGCCCCCTGGGAGGGTGACGGGTGGCAGCGGCACAGACCTGGATGTCATTGTGCGGGTTCCAGTCCGAGTCGTAGATGATGACAGTGTCGGCTGTGGCCAGGTTGATGCCCAGGCCGCCTGCCCGGGTTGAAAGGAGGAAGCAGAATTGCTGGGCCCCGGGGGCTGAAAAAGAGAGGCCAGCAGATGGGGGTGTTTGTGGGGGTGTACCTTGGGCGGGGAGACGGGCGTGGCAGAAAGGAGGTGGGGAGAACAGAGGGAAGGAACTGCAGCAACAGGTCCCTGGCAGAGAAGGACAAAGCCGGAGACTCCATCAGAGACAGGTGGCCACAGCTGCACTCAGGGGAGCCAGAGGGGAGGCCTGCCCAAGCCCACTTAGCCCCTAGCGTGCTCTGAGCCCTGGCCCAGTGGGAGGTCACTGGAACCAGGAGGTCAATTTTCAAAGCCCAGATGAGCAAAAAACAAAGTGCAAGCCGCCAGCAAAGTACAAGCAGAGCCCAGAGAGCTCAGTCCTCCATGTCCCCCCAGCTTCCCACCCCTGGCTTCCCTTAGCCCACCGATGCTGCCAGGGCAGCCCGGGAAAACTCAGGGGCACAGCTCCGGGGCCTGGGGTCCCACCCCACTGGGCAACCCTGTCACAGGATGGCAGGTTCTCAGCCTCTCGGGGCCCTGCAGTGACCTGGGACTGACCACAGCCCCCACTGGAGCTGCAAACAGGCCCCCGGCACACCCAGGGCTTCAGCCACTCCTGCTTCCACATGTGGCTGGGCCACGTCTAGACCCGGAAACTCTGAACTTGCTATTCCTCCTGGCTCTCTGGCACGAGTGTGCAAAAGGAATCACTGCTTCGGGCGTTTGGAGAGCATGGCCCAGTCCCTTTCTAAGGGCTGATGCCCCAGGGAAACAAAGCTTGTTACTATTTGCTGCAAACTAGCTACTGAAGCGTGCAGCTGACTGCTTCCCACTCTAGAAGTTTCCTTTGCTACAGGAGAAGCTCCACTGGCAAGACCCTCCTCGCCTCTGCCCTCGTCTCTCCTTCCCAGCCAGGGAACACCGAGCATGGGTGACTCTGGGGGAAGAACCTGATCGTGTGTGGCCCGGCCATTTCACTCTCTCCTGCCTCTGGAAGTGGCCCCAGGTAGCACATGCATCTCTGTATCTCCTGCCACCATTTGCCATACGGCAGGCTCTGTCCAACACCACTTGTAACTGGGCCTTACCTGGTGTCAATATTAGAGGCCCCCGTCTGCCTTTCTCATTGTCTAACTCCATTCCCAGCAGGTGTTATCTGCTGGGCCCCTCAGAACTCCGATTCCATGGGAGAAATCCTTTTAACACTGGAAGCTCAGGGGAAGCTGCCGAGGCCTGGGACTGGCCTGCTGTCTTCAGCTGTTCGTGGCTCTGCTTACACACCATTGGCTGGGTGGCCTGGCTAAGAAGCAGGCCTGGGAGAAGAGGCCAAAAAGGGGTCTCAATCAGAACCCTTGGGCGGGATGGGGTTACCGTTGAATCTGTCGATCGCCTCCTGTCGGAGGCCCCCGGTGATGCCACCATCAATCCTCTCATACTTGTAGCCTTCGTACTCCAGGAAGTCCTCCAGGAGGTCCAGCATCTTGGTCATCTGCAGGTGAGACGGGCACGTGAGGAACTGCCAAGGAGCAAGGGGCCCCATGGGCCATGGGCAGGGACCCTGCCACAGCCAGGGGAGGGAGAGAGCCGCCTGCTAGGTGGGGACTCAGCTGGGTCCCAGGCAGGCCCAACGCAGGACTCTGGGGAAGAACGAAGCTTCCAACTTCACCCCGCGGAGCTAATCCATCCTCCTGCCCAGCCCCGCAGCCACTTGCCTAAATCAGGGCTCTGACACGAGCCTCTCCTGCTCCCACCACACAGAATGAAGTTCCATCTTCTCGCCCTGTATTCGAGGCTCTGCTGGACTAGTGCTCCTTCACAGCCCCCAGCCATTCCAAACTACCTGACTCTCTTTCTGGAATACCCACCCCCCTCCTGCCTAGGGAACACAAACATCACCTCTGTGATGTCTTCCCTGATTTCACTCCTCCCCATGAGAAAAGAAAGGCAGTCCCTTCTAAGCTCCCATGACCCCATGTAATTCCCCTTATTCTCGAGAGAGAGAGAGTTTAGCTGGATATAAAACTATCAGCACACATTTTCCCTCAGTGCACTGGAGATTTTGCCACGGTCCCTGCCACCTGTTGTTGTTAAGACGACGGAGAACGATCTGGTTGCCCTTATTTTGTAGGTACTAGGTCTAAAGTACCTAGGGGTTCTAAAGTGTCTAAGGGTTCATTTATTTATATTTATCTTGCTTGGTACTCCAGAATGCACTCCAGATCTGAGACCTCACATCTCTCTCCGGGTCTGCAAACTCTCAACAAATCCAGCTTCTTCACCATTTTTTCTCTTTTTTCTGCAACTCCAATTGGATGATTGTTGGAGCATCTCAAGGTGTCCTCCATGTTCTCTCTGTTTTATCTTTGTCTCTGTACACTGCATTCTGGGGAAATGCCTCAGCACCAGGTTCCAATTCATCAATAAGTTCTCTTCAACAGTGTTCAGAGTCTGTCCAGTCTGTTGAAATGTTTTATCTCAATTTCATGCATGTTTCTATCCAGTTGTTCCTATTTCAGCTCTTCCTGCTTTTGCTTAATTTCTTCTTTATTTTAGGGTGTCAATTACTTCATCATTTTTGAGGATACTAAACACGTCTACATAAAGTCTTTTCAGGCTATCCTATTCTCTCTCTCTCTCTCTCTCTCTCTCTCAAGAGACAGGGTCTTGCTCTGTCCCTCAGACTGGACTGAAGTGACAAGATCATAGCTCACTGCAACCTTCAACTCCTGGGCTCAAGCAATCCTCCTGCCTCAACCTCCCAAGTCGCTGGGATTACAGGGTGAGCCACTGCACTCAGCCCCTATTTTCTTTTTTTTTTTTTTTTTTTGAGACAGAGTCTCGCTCTGTCACCCAGGCTGGAGTGCAGTGGTCGGATCTCTGCTCACTGCAAGCTCCGCCTCCCGGATTCACGCCATTCTCCTGCCTCAGCCTCCCGTGTAACTGGGACTACAGGTGCCTGCTACCGCACCCAGCTAATTTTTTTTTTTTTTTTTTTTTTGTATTTTTAGTAGAGACGGGGTTTCACCGTGTCAGCCAGGATGGTCTCGATCTCCTGACCTCGTGATCTGCCCGTCTCGGCCTCCCAAAGTGCTGAGATTACAGGCATGAGCCACCGCGCCCGGCCCCAGCCCCTATTTTCTTACTTGGATTCTATTTATTGCTTTGGGGGATGTCTCGGCATTCACTTTTGTATGGGTT
Organism: Macaca thibetana thibetana; assembly: GCF_024542745.1. Lineage (NCBI taxonomy): Eukaryota > Metazoa > Chordata > Mammalia > Primates > Cercopithecidae > Macaca > Macaca thibetana. Next base: position 5,221,391 of record NC_065578.1, read on the forward strand.
TGGAATTGGGGTTCATAGGCTCATTTTGGGCAGGAGGGTCCCGTCTCTGCCGCTTGCCCCGCGTGCACATTTCTGGAAGCTGTGTGGTTCCCATCATTGGGTATCTCAAGGCCTCTGACCAGACTTGCGTCTCGTGTTCGTAGCGAGGTACTGGGGGGTGTGGATCCATCTCCACTCTAGCCACTCCTCGGCTCGGCCGCTGGTCTCAAACTTGCCCTGCTTTCCAGTATTCTTCGCGCTGAAGCAGCCCAGCAGGGTGACCTGGGGCTGCAGGCGGCGGACGCTGCTTCCAGTTGATGTTTGTGCACAAGGAGCCATAGCCCAGACTCTGGGTTTGAGCAAGGGGCCTGGCTCAGTCAGCCCAGAAGAGGAGCATTTTTAGCCCCATGACCCTGTAGGATCATCACTGTGGCCTCCAACACAGAGCTGACCACAGGGTCAGGTACCTGTCCCTTGAGCTGTCTCCCACAGTAGACGGAGCAGCTTGAGGACAGGGACTAGATCACTGGTCCCTGCACCCATGTGCCAGCACAGAGCCTGACTATGACAGACGCAAACAAAGGGATGCAGAAAGAAATGAACACACCTGAGCCGGCAGCCCTGCCTCCAAGCCAACAAGCCAGGTGCCAGTAGCCCCTCAGGGCCTATTGGAGAGAGAAGTTCCTCCCAACCGTACCCCAAGGCCCCACCTTAATGAGAAACCAAGCTGCAGGGGACGAGGGGGCTGTCTACCAGCCTGGACATGCAGACCAGAAGGGCAGGTGCGGGTAGATGCTGCTCTTTATGGCAACTGTGCTCTGAGCTCCTCAGCTGCATCATGCCAGAGCACGGGAGCGTGACCCCTGACACACAGTCACGTGACCCCCATGGGAACGGCACTGGGTCCTGAAGGGTGCCAGCAAGTTTGTGCCCCCAAGCATCAGGGCAGGATGCTCTCTGTGGGGTGTGGAGCTGCGGCGGAGCTGGGCAGGGGCAGCGCACCTGGGAGAAGATGAGCACACGGTGCCCCTCGTCCCGCAGTTTCTTCAGCATCTTCTGCAGCAGCATGAGCTTCCCTGAAGACTTCACCAGGGAGCTTCCATCGTAGGAGCCATTGGGCAAGACAGGGGCCTCCTGCAGACACAGCAGGAGGTGGGGCGTTGGCGGGCTCCCCTCTCTGACCGCACCAAAGGGGCCGCAGGGAACAGGCAAGTGCCGAGCAATGGGGTGATGGCCTGTCTGCCTGCTGAACATAAGGCCCACACCCGAGCCAGGCTCCACAGTGCGGGGCAGACCGTGGGTCCCATGGCCCTGGCTCCAGGCCCCCTGTTCCCAGGCAGGGCTCACAGCTGTGCCAGCCCTACCACAGCAGCGGGTTCCACGTTAAGTTCCCCAGCACCTACCAGAGTGGCCACAGGCAACCTTCCATGATGGCCAGGGAAACCTACCATGACAGCATCGCCACAATGGCCAGGGGAACCTACCACAGCAGCCACAGGCACCCACTATGGCGGCCACAGGCACCTACCACGGCAGCCATAGAGAAGCTGCCATGATGGCCAGGGAAACCTACCACAGCAGCCACAGGGAAGAGGTAGGGGTGGTTGCAGCACTTCTTCAGGTCCATCATGATATTGAGCAGCGATACTTGGTTCCCGCCCCCCTTGGAGTTCAGCGCCTCAAAGTTCCGCGTGAGGATGAACTTGTAGTACTTCCTGCAGCAGGGCACGAGGAAAGGCAGGCTGGGTCAGACCCACCTCCGAGAGGGCTCTCTCCGCTCTGCAGTGGGGCTGGAAGCTGGTGGCCAAGCACCCATTTACAGAGAGACCCAAGGGACCCCCAAGAGGTGAAGCCACCAGCCTGGAGTCCCCCTGTAAGTGACTGGGGGACACTGCTAGCACTCAGGTGGCCCAAATGCTGGTCACTAAAACCTGAGAAGAGGCCCCACGAAGAAAGTGTATGCAAAGCACGAGCCCAGGCCTCAGTGAGACTGAAGAGCCCTCCACCCACCTGGGAAGCGACCCAGGAGAGCAGCCCAGGGGAAAGGGCGCGCACAGGCTGCTCCGGGCTCAGCCCACCACTCACTTCTGCATCTGACTCAGCTCCACCCGGACGATGAGCTCGGTCTTGGCTGGCATGTTCTTGAACACGTCAGCCTTGAGCCGCCTGAGCATGTGCGGCCCCAGCAGGTCATGTAGCTTCTTGATCTGGTCTTCCTTGGAGATGTCAGCAAACTCCTCCAGGAAGCCCTCCAGGTTGCTGCAACAAAAAGCTGGGATAACAGCCAGGAGCAGAGGACCGGGGCAGGGGAGGCAGGGTGCAGAGCGCCCAGCCCATGTAGGCTGGCTGGCTGGTGAACCAGGGAGCCCTGGCATTGCCCCAGGTATCATCTCAATTTCTAAGCCTTGTCACCTCTACACATCACAGCCCTCTTTTCCTCAGCCACACTGGACACCTTTCCATCCTCAAAACCGTCCAGGACAGGAGCTCTCTATTACCCAGATAATAGATGAGGAAACTGAGTCTGATGAGTGCCCAAGTTGATACAGTCCAGCTTTGCCAAAACCTGCCCTCAAATCTACATCTCCTGGCAGCTCACGCCTGTAATCCCAACACTTTGGGAGGCCGAGACGGGCGGATCACCTGAGGTCGGGAGTTCAAGACCAGCCTGGCCAATATGGTGAAACCCCATCTCTACTAAAAATACACAAAAATTAGTTGGGCATGGTGACACATGCCTGTAATCCTAGCTACTCGGGAGGCTGAGTCAGGAGAATAGCTTGAACCCAGGAGGTGGAGGTTGCAGTGAACTGAAATCAAGCCACTGCACTCTGGCCTGGGCGACAAGAGTGAGACTGTTTCTTAAAAAAAAAAAAAAAACTACATCTCCTGATTCCACAATCGACACTCTGCACCCTGAACGCCCCATTCTGAGCAGGCAAGTGGAGGTAGGTGAAGATGAGGAGGCTGGGGCAGTGGGTTCCGGCCACCTGGGAGCTTGCCTCTGCCTCCACCACGGTTGCCCATGTGAGTCACTGGGGTCTCAGCAGAGGGAAAGGAACCTGCCAGGGGAGTGCAGGCAGGGACAGTAGTCCAGGAGGAGCCCTGGGTGGTCTAGGGCAGAGCTAAGGAAGAGTCGTGGAATTAGCAGCGGTTGATATTTACCAAACACTCCCGTGTACCCACGCCACCCACCCCAACACCCTGCTTCTGCAGGAGGTCAAAGCGGGGACGTCGCTAACACTCCCTTTTTACTGATGAGGAAGGAACGGCTGAGCAGGTCTCACAGCCAGGATGGGCTACTGATCTGTCTTCACTGGGGCCACCCCAGCCCCACCACCAACTCCCTGGCCGGATCCAGGTGACTCACTTGAACCTCTCTGGAGTGAGGAAGTTGAGGAGATGGAACAGCTCCTCCAGGTTGTTCTGCAGGGGAGTCCCCGTCAGCAGCAGCTTGTAATCAATCTTGTAGCTGTTTAAGACCCTAAAAAACTGAGGGGAGGAGAGGGGGGCCCATCAGGGGGCTCTGGGCGGCCCCTCGCCCTGGGCAGCTCTGGGGTCTGGCGGCCAGCGCCACCTACCTTGGACTGGTTGTTCTTGAGGCGGTGGGCCTCATCTACCACCAGGCAGGCCCACTCAATGGAGCCCAGGATGGCCTGGTCGATGGTGATGAGCTCATAGGAGGTGAGCAGCACATGGAATTTGATCTGCACTTCTTTCTGGAGAAAAGAGGGGCATTGGGGAGGAGACAGCTGGGAGCAGAACGGATCACAGTCCCAGGAGACAAAGAGCCAAGGAGGTGTGCACAGGAACACACAAAGGCTCCAGGGAGCTCTGGGCCGGCCAGCCTAGCACCAGAGGGGCAGATGCTGGCCACCAAGCAGAGGGGCATCAACTGAGGCCCAGAGCACAGCCCTGAGGGTGGTGTGAACGAGAAGAAACGGCCTCCACTCGTAACAACACCAGTGAGACAGGGTCTTACTCTCATCCCCCAGCCTGGAGTGCAGTGGCACGATCACAGCTCACTGCAACCTCCACCTCCCAGGTGAGGTGGCTCCAGCAATCCTCCCACCTCAGCCTCCCAGGTAGCTGGGACCACAGGCACGCATTACCACACCCAGCTAATTTTTGCATTTTTGTAGAGACAGGGTTTCACCATGTTGCCGAAGCTGGTCTCAAACTTCTGAACTCAAGTGAACTGCCCGCCTCGACCTCCGAAAGCGTTGGGATTACAGGCATGAGCCACCTCAACCAGCCCTGGCTCCGGGCTTATTACTTCCTGTCCACTCTCACCTCATCCGAACAAAACATGAGCTCAACTGTGTCCTTTATCCCCCACTGCCCCCAGGGTTATTTTTGTTTTTTGGAGAGAGGAGATCTCACTATGTTAACCAGGCTGGTTTCAAACTCCTGGCCTCAAGCAATTCTCCTGCCTCAGTCTCCCAATGTACTGGGAATACAGGCATGAGTCACCGCACCTGGCCTTTTATCCCCATTTAAAGCTCACGGGGCCTCAGGCTGGAGCACTCTCCCAGGTCCCTGTGGCTAATAAATGGCAGAGCCAAGACATGAACAGAGAAACGGACCCTGCACTTGGGGTTTAATGCCCTGAGGTTGCTGATTTGAAATTATTAATTTCAAATTATTGTTGAATTTGTGTTTTGTAACAAATATCCCAGGGGACAGTGGAGTGTATGCTGGAGACGTAGAGCCTCCCTGGGACAGGTTCTCATTCCCCTGCTCCCCTGCCCCTGCCTGGTGACCGCTGTCCCCCTACTCCCCCTGGTGGGGGCCTGGGCCTGGGTGCTGGTGGGGAGGGGAAGCCAGGCACACGGTTTATGCACCAAGTTCCAGGACAGAGCCTGGTGCCTGTGAGGGTCTGCACTCTCCCGGTGAGGATCCCCACACCTGAAGGAACACGACTTTAAAATGCAAATTTAGGCAGGAGAATCACTTGAACCCAGGAGGCAGAGGTTGCAGTGAGTCGAGATCACACCACTGCACTCTAGCCTGGGTGACAGAGTGAGACTCTGTCTCCAAAAGAAAAAAAAGAAAAAAAGAAAACAAATGTAAAATACCTTGGCATGTTGACAGAGAGACCACAGAAGAAAGCAAAAAGCTGTTTGCCTGCGAGCCCTGCATTTTCATTTTGCATTGGGCCCCCCCCCCACCCAGTGAAGCAGGCCTGTCCTGTCCTGCACCAAACCTGCCTCTCCCAGCAGCCCACATGCCTGTGATAGAGCAGAGAGGGCCAAGGATGCTGTGCAGCACAGGCTTTGCCCACACATGGCACCTGGGTTTACACACAATCTTTTAGCCTCGGTCTCCTCGCCTATCTAGGTGAAGAATGCTATGAGAACTCAAAGAGCTAAGTCTGTTCCTCAAAAAATCAAAAATAGAATTACCATATGATCCGGCAGTTCCACTTCTGGGGGTATACCCAAAAGAAGTGACAGCGGGGACCCAAAGGGGTATTTGCACACCCATATTCCTAGACGATCACTAAAAGCCAGAAGCAACTCAAGTGCCCATCACCAGATGAACAGATCAACAAAACGTGGTCTATCCACGTGATGGGATGTTCTCCAGCCTTGGAAGGAAATTCTGACCCGTGCTACAACATGCATGAACCTCAAGGACATTCTGCTCAGTGAAATGAGCCAGTCGCAAAACGACAGATGCTTCCCAATTCTACTTATATGGAGTACCCAGAGTAGTGAACCTCGTGCAGACAGACAGTAAACTGGTGGCTGCCGGAGGCTGGAGGTGGTGGGGATGTTCATGTTTAATGGGGACACAGTTTCCTTCCTACAAGATGAAAAGAGTGCTGGAGATTGGTTGCATAACAATGTGAATGTACTTAACACTATTGAACTTGTTTTTTTCTTTTTTCTTTGGTTGGTTGTTGCTGTTGTTGAGATAGAATTTAGCTCTTGTGGCCCAGGATGGAGTGCAATGGCGCGACCTCGGCTCACTGCAACCTCTGCCTCCCAGGTTCAAGCAATTCTCCTGCCTCAGCCTCCTGAGTAGCTGGGATTACAGGTGTGCACCAGCATGCCTGGCTAATTTTTGTATTTTTAGTAGAGATGGGGTTTCACCGTGTTGGCCAGGCTAGTCTCAAACTCCTGACCAAACAGGTGATCCATCCGCCTTGGCCTCCCAAAGTGCTGGGATCACAGGCGTGAGCCACCGTGCCTGGCTGTTTTTTGTTTTTTGGTTTTTTTTAAGAGACAGAGTCTCACTATGTTGTCCACGAAAGAGTGCAACAGCTGTTCACAGACACAATCATGGCGCACTCCAGCCTCGAACTCCTGGGCTCAGGCAATCCTCCTGCCTCAGCCTCCCAAGTAGCTAGGACCACAGGTGCACACCACCATGCCCAGCTGAACTGTACTCTTAAAAATGGTTAGGATGGTAAGTTTTACATTATGTGTATTTTACCACAACTTTTAACAATAAAATAATTAAACAGTAAATATAATAGAAGAGCCAAATCAGCAAAGTGCCTGGCACACAGCAGGGTCCCAGCATGGCTCAGGGGAGGTTCTTTTTGTGTCTAATGACCAGGGGCTCATCCATCTATAAAGTCACCTGTGGGATCATTGATTCATTCACTCATTCAACAGTTTATGAGCATCTCTAAGAGCCACAGCTGCCAGCAGACAGTGGAGGAGGCCGACATAAGGGACTCGGAGGGCATGTGGGAGGATCCGCCAGCCAACAAGGCTGTAGCACTGACATTTTCTAGGGGCCAATGGCTGCAAGTCCTCGCTCCTCAATGTGGAGAGTGTTTACAGATGCAGAGGCTGGGCCGGGCGTGGTAGCTCACACCTGTAATCCCAGCACTTTGGGAGGCTGAGGCAGGCAGATCATGAGGTCAAGAGATCAAGACCATCCTGGCCAACATGTGAAACCCAGTCTCTACTAAAAATACAAAAAGCGGCTAAGTGTGGTGGGATGCACCTGTAGTCCCAGCTACTCGGGAGGCTGAGGCAGGTGAATCACTTGAACCTGGGAGGCAGAGGTTGCAGTGAGCCGAGATCGCACCACTGCACTCCAGCCTGGTGACGGAGTGAGACTCCATCTCAAAAAAGAAAAAAAGAAAAAGAAATGCAGGCCCGGCACGGTGGCTCAAGCCTGTAATCCCAGCACTTTGGGAGGCCGAGGCGGGTGGATCACAAGGTCAGGAGATCGAGACCATCCTGGCTAACATGGTGAAACCCCGTCTCTACTAAAAATACAAAAAACTAGCCGGGTGTGGTGGCGGGCGCCTGTAGTCCCAGCTACTCGGAGGCTGAGGCGGGAGAATGGCGTGAACCCGGGAGACGGAGCTTGCAGTGAGCCGAGATTGCGCCACTGCACTCCAGCCTGGGCGACACAGCGAGACTCGGTCTCAAAAAAAAAAAAAAAAAAAAAAAGGCCGGGCGTGGTGGCTCACGCCTATAATCCCAGCACTTTGGGAGGCCGAGGTGGGTGGATCACCTGAGGTCGGGAGTTCGAGACCAGCCTGACCAACATGGAGAAACCCCGTCTCTACTAAAAATACAAAATTAGCTGGGCATGGTGGCACATGCCTATAATCCCAGCTACCAGGGAGGCTGAGGCAGGAGAATTGCTTGAACCTGGGAGGCGGAGGTTGTGGTGAGCCAAGATTGTGCCATTGCACTCCAGCCTGGGCAACGAGAGTGAAACTCCGTCTCAAAAAAAAAAAAGAAAAGAAAAAATGAAATGCAGAGGCTCGGGCCCCACCCCAGCACTGCTGGGTCAGAGACTGTGCTTTAACAAGACCTCGTAGGGTTCACGGCACCATGAGACCTCGTGATTATTAACTCACTTGACTCTGTGGGGTGTGTGTCTGTTAACTCCATTTTGCTGAGAAAACACTGAGGCCCAGAGAGGCCATGTGACTTGCCCGAAGTCACACAGCTGGTGCACTGCATTGAATAGTGTCCCCCCCAGCGTTCATGTCCACCCAGAAGCTCTTTTGGAAATAGGGTCTTTGCAGACATAATTAGTTGTCTGGGCATGGTGGCTCAATGCCTATAATCCCCATGCTTTGCGAGGCTGAGGCAGGAGGATCGCTTGAGCCCAGGAGTACCAGACCAGCCTGAGCAACATAAGGGAGACCCCATCTCTACAAAAAATGTAAAAGTTAGCTGGGTGTGGTGGTGTGTCCCTGTAGTCCCAGCTCCTGGAGGTCAAGGCTGCAGTGAGCTATGATCACATCACGGCACTCTAGCCTGGGTGACAGAGTGAGACCCTGTCTCAAAATAAAATAATAATAATAATAATAATAATAATAATAGGCTGAGCATGGTGGCTCGCACTTGTAATCTTAACAATTTGGGAGGCCAAGGCAGGCAGATTGCCTGAGCTTAGGAGTTCGAGACCAGCCTGGGCAACATGGTGAAACCCCGTCTCTACTAAAATACAAAAAATTCGCTGGGCATTGTGGCATATGCCTGCAATCCAAGCTACTCTGGAGGCTGAGGCATGGGAATTGCTTGAACTCGGAGGCAGAGGTTGCAGCAAGCTGAGATCGTGCCATACTGCACTCCAGCCTGAGCGGCAGAATGAGACTCCGTCTCATAATAATAATAATAATAATTAGCTGGGGCCAGGCACAGTGGCTCACTCCTGTAATCCCAGCACTTTGGGAGGCCGAGAAGGGCAGATCACTTGAGCTCAGGAGCTCAAGACTACCTGGCCAACATGGTGAAACCCGTCTCCACCAAAAAATACAAAATTAGCCGACCGTGATGGCGCACTCCTGGAGTCCCAGCTACTACTCATGGGGCTGAGGTGGGAGAACCACTTCAACCCAGGAAGGGGAGGTTGCAGTGAGTCGAGATCACCCCACTGCACTCCAGCCTGGGTGATACAGTGTCTCAAAAAAATAAATAAATAAAATAAGTAGCTAAGATGAGATCATATTAGATTAGGGTGGGCCCTAAATCCAGTATGAATGATGTCTTTATAGGATGAGAAACAGACACAAAGGGGAAAACCCCATGTGCTAACAGAGGCAGAAACTGACTTGACGGCTGCAGGCCAGTGAACTCCTGCCGCCACCAGGAGGCTGGAAGGAGGAAGGGAGGATTCTCCCCTAGAGCCTTCAGAGGCACGCCGCCCTGCCCTCCCCTTTATTTCCAACCTCCAGCCTCCAGAACTGTGACTGAATACATCTCTGCTGTTTGAAGCCACCCCGTCTGTGACACTTCGTTAACAGGAGCCCCAGAAAACTGACATGGCGGTAACAGCCTCTAGGACAAGTCCTTCGGAGTCTGCCAGCCTCGGTAGCCCTCCCAGGCTGAGGGACCCCGAAGGAGGACAGGGCACCTGTGGTCCCTGAACCAGACCCAGGATCTTCCTACCGTCCTTCCAAGGATGGCAAGCCCTCACCTTCATACGGAACACCTTCTTCCCACTCCGAATGGCATTGTCCTCAAAGGAAAACTCGTTCTCCCGGATCACCGAGCGGCTCTCCTTGTCCCCCGTGTAGGTGACCACATAGAAGTCGGGTGCCCACATCTCAAACTCGCGTTCCCAGTTGATGATGGTGGAGAGGGGCGCACTAACCAGGTAGGGCCCCTTGGAGTGGCCCTGAAGAAAGGGGACAATGCCGTGAGACCAGCTGCCCTCGGCCAGGACCGGCCACCCCTCCTGGCCACCTGCCCCGCCTGCCCACCTCCTTGTAGAGGGAGTAGAGGAACACGATGGTCTGCACCGTCTTGCCCAGACCCATTTCATCGGCCAGGATGGTGTCAGTGCCCTGCGCCCAGGAGAAGCGCAGCCAGTTGAGGCCCTCCAGCTGGTACGGGTGCAGCGTGCCGCCTGTGGAGTCGATGTACCACGGCTGCTTGTCGAACTTGACCGTGGGCTGCAGGGGAGGCAGCGGTTCAGACACGCCCCAGATCCTGGGCCACCAGAGTCCACACTACAGACCTTTGCACATGCAATTCCTTCTGCCTGGAACACTCTTCCCTCTCCTGTCTGTCTCCGTAACTCTTCTCCGGTTCTTGGATGGAATACCTCTTCCTCTAGGAAGCCCTCCCTGACTCCCAGCCTGGCTGAAGTGCTCCCACAGTGTCCTCCCATGGCAGCCCCGTACTTCCCCTAACAGGGAAACTTCCCAACTGCTGAATTCTCTGACTTTGAGCCCAGGTTGTCATCACCACCTTGGTCCTGCTCACTGCCTCCTCTTGAGCACCATCCAGGGCCTGGGACATGTAGTCACTTACTATTTTTTGGATGAACAACAAAACGAACATCTATCTGGGGCACTCTCAATGCCCCCAATAACTGGCTCCTCCACTTGATCCAAGCATTTGACATTTGCTTTTTTTTTTTTTTTTTTTTTGAGACTGAGTCTCTGTTGCCCAGGCTGGAGTGCAGTGGCACGATCATGGCTCACTGCAGCCTCAATTTCCTGGACTCAAGGGATTCTCCTACCTCAGCCTCCCTAGTAGCTGGGACCACAGGCACAGCACCATGCCTGGCTAATTTTTAAATTTTATGTAGAGGTGGGATCTCACTATGTTGCCTCAAACTTCTGGGTTCAAGCGGCCCTCCCACCCCAGCCTCCCATGGTGCTAGGATTATAGGCATGAGCCACCATGCCCAGCCCATTTGCCTCTTGATCCTGCTCAAGGTCACTGGCCCCATGCAGTCCTCCCAATGGACCAGGCTCATCTGCCTTTCCTCGGCATCTGACAGGCGCCTGATAGTCCCAGGCCAGGCCCTCTGTGTTCTGTGGATACCCACCAAGGGCCCCTAGAAGACAGTGTATCTTCTGAAACAGATACCCAGGGCTTATTGGCCCTCGTCTCCTCAGAGCCAACCCAGGGCCAGGCGCCAGTGGACACCCAGAGAGCTCTGCTGAGTGAGTTGGGTCTCCTCCCAGGTGAGAGTGGTGTGTAAGTAGCGTGTCAGCTGCAATGCTATGAGGGGCCTTGCAGCTGTCCTAGCCCTCGTGGGCATGACACTGTCTGCACAAGCCATGAGGGCCCAAGGAAACGTCCCTTTGAGAACACACACCCCCTGCACATTCAAGTCTGGGGTGGGCAGGCCCTGGCAGCCCCACCCACTGCTGCCCCCCTACAACTCACGTCCACAATGGGCGTGTCCGGCGGCTTCTCCTGCTTGTCGTCCCTCAGCTTCTTGCCCTTCTTGAGCAGCCTCTTGGGCAGCCTGGTGTCTTCCCCAAGCATCAGCTCCCTAGGAAAAGACATAGGATGCAGGTGAGCAAGGTTCAGCCCAGGAGCAGACCCCGGCAGCCTGTGCCCAGCAGCCGGATCCCTGCGGCCCACCTGTGGCCCCAGTAGGCCTGCTTAAGGTTGTCGTAGTAGGGGATGTCGATGTCATCGATCTCCCAGGTGCACTGGTCATAGGGTAGGTCTTTCCACTTGATCAGGTAGTGCACATCCCCCTTTTTGTCAAAGCTGCAACACAGTGAACAGATGTGGGTCGCTCAGGGCGCCACAGCACGGGTTTGATGAACCTCCCAGGATGCAGAGCCACTCACACCCAGGGTCGCCTCGGATGCTGGGCCCAGCCAGGAGGAGGGGACGAGGGCAGAAGCTCCAGGGAGGTGCAGCGGCTTGCCCGGGGCCACACAGCGAATGAGAGGGGGACGGGGCAGAGCCAGAGAGGGACACGGAGGCCAGCTGACAGAGGAGCAACCAGCCAGCCTCCCGCATCCTGTGCGCCTCTGTGGCAGGCATGAATCCCATTTGTCACGGGATCTGGATTCTCACAGGAGTTCTGGATTTCTAAGTTGGAAAGTTCTCTTTCCTGCCAATGGACTCAGTTTTCTAACTTAAAATACGGGAAGGACTTGTGCAGTGGCCATGTAGGGTTAGGAGCCGTCTCTGCAAAATAGATAAGGACGCAATTCCTGCATGTGAGGCGGTCTCTTCCGGGGACACAAGGACCCAGTGGCCAAGCCCAGCAGCACACAGCTTGATTCTGGCCACTGGGAGGGTCCTCAGGGCCTCCCACCTGCCCAGGCTAAGGCAACCAGGCCAGAGGAGTGCTGCAGGGCCGGGCCGGGGCATGGCTACCCCACACAGCAGCGCGAGGAGGCACACAGACCCGGCGGGCAGCGGCTGCTGCGGGCCTGGGGGCCATAAAGAGAAAGACCAATCCCCAGTTACCACAGAAACTGATGTTTGTTTGTTTTCCAACACATAATTGATTGTTTTGCAGACTGGGGGAATAAATCCAGGGGAGCTTCACCTGTCCCACTTTGGAGCAGAGAGAAAAACTACCATGTATATTTTTAGCATGCAATTTAGTAAAGGTAGAAAACCATAGGCCAATTCATTGCCGGGAATTAGGTTCCCACAGAAACTGACCCTTGAAGGTCATTCTCAGGAAGGTCTGGAGAGGAAAAACGTGGGTGTCCCATAGTTGAAGGGGCAGCTTTTTCAAGTTCCGCGCCCCTCCTTCGGAAGACCGCCCACAGCCGGCCTCTGGCAAGCTCCGGTCACCTGTGCAGCAGTCTGTTCCCTACAACGGCCTCAACGCCCAGCAGTTGGGAGCCAGGACTGAAATCTGAACATTTCAGGCTCTTAACCTCTGCTCTACCCAACAGCTGCCTGAAGCCAGAAGCACTGAGTGGCAGAGGCCACCGATCCTAAGCCCCTCAAAGGCAGAGGCCACAGGGTAGCCAGGTTGGGGAGCATAAGCTCCAAGCTGCCACCACACAGCAGGTACTCTGGGCCCCACCCCAAGGCCCATCTGTCAGCCACCACCAGTTCTCAAGCCCCTAAACTCAAGAATCGGCAGGAGTTCCCATCACCCACCAAATCAAAACCAAAGCCCACGGGCCTCCTGCCTCCGGCTCTTTGTCCCAGCCTCCTGCAACCTCTGATTGCTAAGGCATCCCAGGGAATTGCCAGACTGCTCCAGGAAGAGCTGCTGCTGGGGCACTGGGGGGTGCAACAGTGGCTAAGAAAGTAGGTCCTGCAGTCAGAAAGCATGGGGTTCAAATCCCAGCTCCACTCCGTGGCTGTGTGATTCCGGCAAGTGACTTAACCTTGCTGTGCCTATTCTCACATCAGTAAAACAGAGGTAAAAGAAAGACGCCTCTCTCCCAGGGTAGGCAGTGCTCAGTACAGCCAGCTACTATTACAAACGTGGGGGAAATGCGGACATACCCCCACACCTCGGGCCTCCCGCATCCTCAGACCCCTCCTGCTGGTATCAAGCACTAACCCAGCACGAGGGTCCCGAACCCCCAAGGGTGTGAACACGTGTGCATGAGTGTGCAGGCATGCATGGGACGGCCCCTCCAGCAGATCAGGCAGATCTCCAGCACTGGGAGCCCTAGGCCCCTTCCTTATGCCCCTGCTGTGCCCACATGTGGTCCTGCACAGCAGCCCCAAGGCAAGGGCCCTGGTGCCCTGCCCTGCACCATTTTACAGAGCAAAGTAGCTGATGCGGCCCAGCCCCAGTGATGGGCAGGGAGGGTAGCCAGCTGCAGGCACACACCTATGGTTCAGGATTCGGTGAATCATCATCCACTCTGGCTTGATGCCATAGCGGTAGAAGCGCTCCTCCATCTTGGCATAGAGGGGGTCCTTGTTCTTCCTCTTCTCGCTCTTGCCATCCTCATCCCCAGAGCCGTAGTCAAAGGGGGGCGGCTCATCCATGTCATTCTTTCTTTGGTAGTTGCGATACATCACCGTGTGGTACAGCTCCAGCTGCTCACAGACGGGCACGAGCCACAGAAGGGGGATGAGCCATGGCCCTCTGCGTCTCCCTACCCAGCTCCCCTAGCCCCAGGCCAGCACCACCCCAACTCCCAACAGCACCCCTCAGTCAGAGGCGCTTCAGCCCCTTCCCGCCAGCCCGGGAGGGTCCAGGGCTCACCAGGTCCTGAGCCTTGGCACAGCCACCCTGCTGGGCACTCACCTGTAGCTCCTTCACCCAGGAGCAGTGCCAGTAGGACAGCCCTGCCCACTTGACAAAGAACTCTCTCTCAGGGATGCCCTCCAGGGGCTTGGGTGGAGGGAGGCTGGGCTCCACGTCAGGCCCAGGCAGCCCCACCATGAAGGGGGCAGGGGGCTCCGTCCACCTCCAGTGTAGAATCCTCTGGACTTTGCCCTTCAGTGGGGGACACTGTGGACAGAGAAGGGTCCCCAAGGTGGGGCTCAGCTGCAGGGCCCCACCCTGAGGCTCCCATGACAGCAGGCTGCCACGCAGGCTCCCTCCCATCAGTGCCACTGTCCCCAAGTCAGAACAGCACCACCGTGACGCCATGACATCCACCCCGTCCTCAGGAGCCGCATGGGTCATGCACACAGGAGACGGGCAATGGGGGTCTGGGAGACCACGTGGCCCTTTCACTCAGTGGTAAACTCATCGGCACCCAGAATATCTGAGCCAGGGTAGGTAAGACTGCCATATGCACACGACAGAGGGGGAAACTGAGGCCCACTCGGCAAGGGACAGCAGAGCAGGGAGCAGAATATGAAGTTCTGGACTTCCCCTACCTTAGGTCTTCCCATTGTACCCTGAAAAGAGGTCACATCATTGTGTGACCCCCAAGCACCCAGGGAGCATGAGCCCCGTGCTGGAGCTCAGGGACATGGCAGCCTCCAATCCGCCATCCCTCACCTGGGGCAGGGCTGCACCCAAGCACTGTGCATCTAAGCTGGGACAATGAGGCCCCATTTCTGGCAGCCCACAGACACACTGCACGGGCCCTGACCGATGCTACGGTGACAATGAGCTGCTGGCTGGCAAAGGCGAGAAATGCAACCGCCACAAACCCCACCACCTGGGCCCTGAGATGGGTGGGAGCAGCCTTGGCCCTCCAAGGAGGCGGTGCTGAGCCTGGCTGGACAGGGTCAGGGGTGACTGATTCAGGGAGACAGCTCTGTTGGGGACAGCAGGTCCCAACTCTGCTACTACCTGTCCTCGGAAACTTGTCCAAGCCTACTGAGCCTGCTTTCCCATCTGTAAAATGGCCCACCCCTTCCTCCACCTACCAGGTTTGTGGTGCCACATCACACCTGAAGGCATTCTAGAGGTGCAAGGTATACCACATAGCCAGCCTTCTTTTGGCCTTGGTGACAGCAAAGGCCAAGAGGCAGAGGAGGAGGAGGACACGGGAGGCAGGAAAGGCTCCTCCGCTGGCTCTGGGGGGAGTGGAAGAGGGGACCCTCCCACCCCATCCCAACTTCTCAGGGAAGAAGCTGAGAGGAACTCCACTCCTGCCTCCCTCCCATCCCCAGGGCCTTCCATGAATCCTAGGAAAGCACAGGAGGCTGCACCCCTCAAAAGGGTCCTTCCCTGACCCCGACACAGACACAGACAAGTATGCGCGCGGATGCACGCACACACACACACACACAGCACAAGCCCACATGCACACGGGACGGCCCAGGGCTAAAGGCAGCACAGCCCAGGACCTGAGGGGTGGGGGATCTGGCACCGCGGGGCGCAGGGCAGACAGCTCAGAGCAAGGGGCCTTCTGATGTCTACTGTGATTGGAGGATGAGGGATGGGGGTGCCTCTCTTCCTGCAGAAACTGATGCTCTGGCCCTAGGACCCTCCTACCCTCTCCCTATCCCCAGCCTCGGAACAGGAGCCAGGTCTGGGGTGGCTCCAGGGACCTGAATCTGAGGGACAGTTTGGCCCTTGTGTGGCCTTAGGCAGGTCATTCTGCTTCCCTGAGCCTCAGTTTTCTCATCTGAAAAGGAAATAACAAAATGCGTGGTGCCAGAATACTCAGTAATGTTAAAGGATACTATGATGGATGTGGAGCCCTTGCAGAGCACGTGGTCACTGAACAGTGGTCGTGGTATTGGCATGATCACCACAGACCTGCCTGCCTTTCCCTAACATTCATGCCTCCCGTCTCTAGGGGTGTCAGACACGGAGCGGGATTTGGAGAAGCTAGAGTGGGCGTGGCCTCGAGCGGCGCGGGCGGAGCTTTGCGGGATCAGCTACCGAGGCGTGTCCGGAGCCGGCAGGGGCGGGGCCTTTTGAGGAGGGCAGGCCTTCCCCTGGGGGCGGGGCCTGTTCCTGGGGTGGGGCGGGGCGTCCGGCGCGGGGCGGGCGGAACACTCACAGTACAGCGCGGGCAGAGCCATTCACCGTTTGGGATCTCGGGCAGTGGCGGGTTGAGGCAATGCAGGTGGTAGGAGGAGGGGCAGGCATCGCAGCAGAGCAGCTCGCCCCCGTCCTTGCACACGCGGCAGAACTCCATGTGATCATCCTCCTCCTCCTCGCAGCCGCCCTCCTCCTCTTCGTCGTCGTCGTCCTTTGGCTCCCACTGGATCCCCTCCTTCTCCTGGGGGAGGAGGCCAGGTGGAGGCACCCTGGGCGGGGTCCCCGCTCCACCAGGGCCTGACTCCCTCCCTCCCCCACAGCATTTCCCCGCATTTTGCCCCCAAATGAGGGCACAGGGGTGGGGGAGCCAGGCGTGGCCCCGCTCCCAGCCCGGGGCTCTGCCAAGGCTTACACAATGGGGGCAGCTCCACTTGCCCTCGGGAGCCTTCTCCAGCTCTGGGTCCAGGCACACGAGATGGTAGGCCCTCGGGCAGGTGTCGCACAGGATGATCTCCCCACCTTGCTGGCACACCTCACAGTAATCCTGGTGGTCTGTCTCATAGCCGTCACCATCATCAACTAAGGTAGGGGAGAGGCAGTCATGGAAGGCCTCATCCGCACTCCCAGAACACAACCAACTGCACCGCCCCAGGCCAGACAGGCACAGAGTAGATGCATAATAGATGGTGGGTGGATAGGTGGGTGGATGAGTGGACTGACGGTTGAGGTTGTAAAAGGGTGAGGAGATAGAAGATGGATAAAAGGAAAGAAGGAAGGAAGGAAGGGTAAGAGAGTGGGTGGATGGGTAGAAAGATGAATGGATAGATGGATGAATGGACAAATGGATGGATGGATGAATGGATGGACAAATGGATGGACGATGGATGAACAAGATGGATGGATGGATGGATGGATGGATGGACTGATAGATGAACAAATGGATGGATGGAGCGATGGATGATGAATGGACAAATGGATGGATGGATGGATGGACTCATAGATGAACAGATGGATAGATGGACAAATGGATAGACGGATGGAGAGATGGATGATGAATGGACAAATGGATGGATGGATGATGAATGAATAGACAAATGGATGGATGATGAATGGACAAATGGATGGATGGATGATGAACGGACAGATGGATGGATGGATGGATGGATGAACAAATGGATGGATAATGGATGGACAAATGGATAGATGATGGATGGATGGACAAATGGATAGGCGGAAGGATAATGGATGGATGGATGGACAAATGGATGGACAGATGAATGGATGGATGGGCAAATGAGTGGATGGATGGGCAAACAGATGAATGACGGATGGACAAATGGATGGATGGATGGATGGATGGATGGACAAGTGGATGGATGTATAGACGGATGAATGGACAAAAGAATGCATGGATGTATGGATAAACAAATAGATGGATGAATGCATGGACAAATGGATGGATGATGGATGGATGGACAAATGGATGGACAGATGGATGCATGGATGGACAAATGGATGGATAATGGATGGACAAATGGAAGGATGATGGATGCATGAATGGATGGATGATGGACAAATGGATGGATGGATGGACAAATGGATGGGTGGGCAAAAGAATGGATGGATGGATGAATGAACAAATGGATGGATGGGTAGACAAATGAATGATGGATGGATAGATGGGTAGATGGATGGATGGATGGTGGGTGAACAAATGAATGGATAATAGATGAACAAATGAATGGATAATGGATGGACAAATGGATGGATGGATGATGGATGGATGGATGATGGATGAATGGACAAATGGGTGGATGATGGATGGATGGACAAATGGATGGATGGATGGATGGATGGATGGGATGGATGGATGAACAGACGGATGGATGGCTGGATGGATGGACAAAAGGACGGACGAATGGATGGATGGATGGATGGATGGATGGATGGATGGATGGATGGGCAAGTGGATGGATGGGTGATGGGATGATGGATGGGTGGATGGATGGACAAAAGAATGAATGAATAGATGGATGGATGGATGGTGGATGGATAACTGACGGATGGATGATGGATGATGGATGAATGGCTGGATGGATGAGGGATGGATGGATAAAAAGAAGGAACTGAGGGAAAGAGGGAGAGGGAGGGATGGGAAGGGAGGTGAGGGGACAGATGGGTGTTAAGTGGGTGGGGGGTGACTGAATAGAGGATGGCGATGAGATGAAGCACTTCCCTCTTCGGTCACCACACTGCTAATGCAAATGCCCTGGGGAGGCTCCCACCATAGGTTCCATGTTCTTTCCTCACTGGGACAGGATGCCCCTCCCCAGACAGTAGAGACCAGGGCCGTGTGTGAAACACAGGGGCCCCACCTGGCCAAGACATGAGGATGCCCTTCCCCTGCTTCCCGCGGGGAGGTTCCATGCCCCACACATCCACCCCGCAGGCCGAGAACCCTCCACATGGGGAGTCCTACTAGTGCCCCCCTACATCCACCCAGCAGGCCAAGAACTCTCCAGAAGGGGAGTCATACTCCTCTTCTTCTTGCGCCTCCTCTTGCTCTTCTTGCCCAGGGCTGCAGAGCACTCGGAGCGCACGGAGGCACTGTGGATGCTGGCGCTGTCGAAGTCCGACTCCTCCCTCTCATCTTCTTCACTCTACAGGGGAAGACAAGGTCCTGTGATCCCAGGGCCTCACCCAGAAGGCTTCGCTGGCCTGGGCAGTGTGGGGTGGGACAAAGCACAGAAGAGGCTCTGGAGACACAGTACTCTCTGAGATTCGCCTCAGCCCCCCACACAGCTGAAAACCTCACATTACAGCCTACCTGTCCAGCCCGATGTCCCACCACCCACCCAGAGCCCTGCTCTCCAGCCTCAGACACTTCCCACAATTTCCACCTCTGAACAGCTCCCCAGGCCCTGCCCTCCATCCTGCCAAACTCCTAAACATCCTTCAAGGGGCAGCCCTAGGGACAACTCCTCCAAGGACTCTTCCCAGATCTCTCCTTTACTGGACCTATTGTGACTGCCTGTGTGCCAGGTCTGGCCTGTCCCATCTGACTGGTATATCACGGACTCTCCACCAGCGAACATGCCTGCCAGGTGACAAGTGCTACAGGACTATGGCCCGCCATGGCTGAGCAGAGGGCCTGGCACACAGTAGGTGCTCAACAAATATCTGCTAAGCTAAACTAGACCATCAGCTCCAGGGTGGGCCATACCTTCTCTCCATGCTCTCCTCCAGACCTGACACTGGCTTCTGCCAAAGGGCAGGGAAACAGCTTCCAACTCCACCCCACTGCAGGGTGGGGGTGAGGTGAGGGAGGCAGCTACCTATGGGGGTGACGAGGGTGAATGCCCCTCACACTCACAGAGAAAGGGGGGCCCCAAGGTTGAGTAACACCTGGGCTTAGCGTCTGAGCCTGGGCCCAGAGCTGGCCCTGAGGACAGGAGGAGGTAACTGGGACTCCAGCCAGTCTGATCCTGCCCACATGCCACTTCTCTAGGGTCCAGCCCCATCCAACTACTCCCCCGAGAGCAGACCTGGGCGCTGGGCGGCCAGGCCCCACCAGGACAGATTCCTCCAGCTGCTGCCCAAATGGAGCTACAGTTGTAGACAGCAGGAGCCATGACTGAGCTCCCAGCTCAGGAGGGTGAGCCAGGGGAGTACTCCCTGCCCAGAGTCCAAGTCAGAAGGGTCCTTGGAAGGATTCAGTCTAAACCCCTCATCACACAAATGGAGAAACTGAGGTCCAGCACATCTGCACGTAGACTGGAAGGAGAGTAGGGGAGGGGTGCAACCTGCCCCAGCTAGTCTGTAATGAACTGAAGGCCCTCGCCTGGCCCCTGCGTGCTCACATGCAGACACATACGCTGCAAACGCACACACAAGTGCACACACGCACATACTTACCGAGGAGCCTTTCTTCCTCTTGTTGCTGATCCCTCCAAAGCGGAACTTGAGCCCGGCCATCTTTTTCCCTTTGCCCTTTTTCTTCCCATCTTTGGAGCCTTTGATCTTCTTCCTCACTCCAGGCCCTGAAACACAGCGGTAATGATAGCCAACCACTGCCACCACTGATGGCCTGCTTCCTGCCATCATTTCACTGAGCTCTCGGTTACACAATAAGGAAAGGGTCATTTCTACCATCACCCCTTTTCAGACGAGACGCCTGAAGCTTGGAGAGGTGAAACCCTTGCTTAAAATCACACAGCAAGGCCGGGCGCAGTGGCTCAAGCCTGTAATCCCAGCACTTTGGGAGGCCGAGACGGGCGGATCACGAGGTCAGGAGTTCGAGACCATCCTGGCTAACATAGTGAAACCCCGTCTCTACTAAAAAATACAAAAAACTAGCCGGGCGAGGTGGTGGGCGCCTGTAGTCCCGGCTACTCGGGAGGCTGAGGCAGGAGAATGGCGTAAAAACCCGGGAGGCAGAGCTTGCAGTGAGCTGAGATCCGGCCACTGCCCTCCACCCTGGGCGACACAGCGAGACTCCGTCTCAAAAAAAAAAAAAAAAAAAAAAAAAATCACACAGCAAATGAGGCAAAACCAGACGACGGCTCTGACCGGAGGCTGCTCTGACCACCCTGCTGCCCCTTGTCCATGACCCACAGAAATGTGGCTCTCTTGGGAGGAGCCCCTATACTGTCCTCAACCACCGAAAGGAGGCACCAGCCATCCCCCACAGCCAGCAGGGCCACTGAAGGCACAGCCACGCACCTGTGGTCCATGCCTGAGCCCCCAAAGGATGTCCTGGGGCCAAAAGGCCTTTTCCCACCTGCTAGCCAGGTAATGTTGGTGCCACCCAAGACCGCCCCACCTCTGCCAGTCAACCCCAGCAAGGGCCAGCAGGGTTGAGGCTGTTTTTATGGAGCTGGCCACAGGGCAATTAGCTACCCGGGGAGTAATGACCCGGGAAGGAAGGGGGGCCTGGAGGCAGGATGCACACCCCACAGAGGCAGCCTCTCCCCAGGCCCTCCTCTGGCCACACCACATACAGGGACATGGAGCTAGGAGCCCAGCTGTACCCTCCATGGCGCCATGGAAAATCTATTTCAATTTTCCAAGCTCTGAATAGGCAGCTCATGGAATCAATAGCTCAGCAGCTGGAGCCCGAGAGGAAACGAGAAAACAAGGCAGCCTGGGCCTACAGGGGCGGGCCGGGAGCCCCTCCCGAGATCCTGATGGCCCAGACAGAGCAGGACAGGGAACAGACTCTGACCCTTGTCACTTCGCCAGCCAGGCTCCCTTCAGAGACTTGGCACGGTGGTGTCAGACACAGCACCCCAGAAACTAAAGCTCCTTGGGGCTGAAAGAAGGGGTCCCCAGAGCCCCCTCAGCCCCTTCCATCAAAACCCAAATCAGCTAGACACGGTGGCTCATGCCTGCAAGCCCAGCACTCTGGGAGGCTGAGGTGGGCGGATCACCTGAGGTCAGGAGTTCCGAGACCAGCCTGGCCAACACGGCGAAACCCCGTCTCTACTAAAAATACAAAAAATTAGCCAGGTGTGGTGGTGCACTCACTCCTGTAATCCTAGCTACTCAGGAGGCTGAGGCAGGAAAATTGCTTGAACCCAGAAGGCGGAGGTTGCAGTGAGCAGAGATCGAGCCACTGTACTCCGGCCTGGAGGACAGAGTGAGAGTCTGTCAAAAAAAAAAAAAAAAAAATCAGGGCACCCAGGAAAGCTGAGATGCAGGTAACTGACAGCCCTGCGGAGATCAATGTCCCCAACCTCCAAGAGGCCAGAAACCCCCACCCAGAAACCTCCCTCCCCAAGGCCTTCAAGTCACAGGGGGCCTCTGCTGCCCCCATCCTCCCCACCCAGACACCCAGCCACTGAGGCAGAATTTGGATCTCGACCTCCTTCCAGGCCTGTCCCAGAACAGCCTTCCTGGGAAGCCAGACCTGGCCATGCCCAGTCCCTCCAACTCCTGCCTGCTTCCCGGATCCTAAAGCTGGAGAGGCAGGGCCTCCATGCTCCACGCTGGCCAAGGGCCTGGAGAACAACCCTGCACACAGTGGGTGTGCAGACAAGAGGGAGAGACGGGCTCAACTGGGGCCTCCTCCTCCTCCCCAGGAACAGCACAGGCTGAAACCCAAGAGCCTGCCAACTCCCAGAAACCGGGGCTGGAGTGGCTCCACTCTGCATACCTCTGTTCTTGCCCTCCCTCCAGGCCCACGTCAGGGGCACCTCCTGGCTGGCCAGGCTCAAACCTCTCAAACCTCAGCCCACATCATCACCTCTGCTTCTCCACCAGCCCCAAAAGGTAGTCAGGCACAAAAGAGGCGAGGGATGCTGCCTCACTGCTGAGAAAGGACCGAGCAATCCAAGGTCACACAGGCATAGGGCCATCGATAAGGAGCACGCCAGTTGCCCCCCCCTGCCCGCGTCTGCCCTGTGGCTTCTCCTGTAGGGTCTGAGGGAGATCTCTTCCCAGCGGGACTAGGTGCCCACTCACCCCCAGCCTTACCTTTGCCCTCCTTGGTCTTGGCTTTGCGGATAAGCACAGGCTGGGGCACCTGCGGGGGGCTGACGGCTAGCGGAGGGGAGATGGTGACTGTCTCTACAGCCGCAGCCACTGCCGCCGCCGCTGCTGCCGCCGAGCTGCCCTTGAAGGGGTTGTTGGCGCTGAACTCTCGCCACTTGGCACCCAGGACGGTCATCATTTTGGACATGGGAATCTTCGGGTTCTTCTTGGCAATGAGTGGCCTGTTGGGGGAGAGGCAGGAGAGTGAGGGCAGGGCCAGGTGAGATGAGAGGCCCACCCTAGCCCCGGCAGGGCCCACCCCTCTGCCACGCATGCAATCTATGGCAGCAACCCCAGGTTCCTGATTAGAGAAACTATGCGGGAAACCCGCTGACCACAGCCCGCCCCCAAAATACCCCCGCTTCCTGTCCACACCTACAGCCTGCCCCCAAAACACCTCCGCTTCCTGTCCACACCCACAGTCCGCCCCCAAAACACCCCCGCTTCCTGTCCACACCCACAGCCCGCCCTCACCCACAGCCCGCCCTCAAAACACCCCCGCTTCCTGTCCACACCCACAGCCCGCCCCCCCCAAAACACCCCCCGCTTCCTGTCCACACCCACAGCCTGCCCCCAAAACACCCCCGCTTCCTGTCCACACCCACAGCCCGCCCCCAAAACACCCCCGCTTCCTGTCCACACCCACAGCCCGCCCCCAAAACACCCCCGCTTCCTGTCCACACCCACAGCCCGCCCCCAAAACACCCCCGCTTCCTGTCCACACCCACAGCCCGCCCCCAAAACACCCCCCGCTTCCTGTCCACACCCACAGCCCGCCCTCAAAACACCCCCGCTTCCTGTCCACACCCACAGCCCGCCCTCAAAACACCCCCGCTTCCTGTCCACCCACAGCCCGCCCTCAAAACACCCCCGCTTCCTGTCCACACCCACAGCCCGCCCTCAAAACACCCCCGCTTCCTGTCCACACCCACAGCCCGCCCTCAAAACACCCCCGCTTCCTGTCCACACCCACAGCCCGCCCCCAAAACACCCCCGCTTCCTGTCCACACCCACAGTCTGCCCCCAAAACACCCCCACTTCCTGTCCACACCCACACCCCAGCCCCCCCCAAAACACCCCTGCTGCCTGTCCACACCCACAGCCCGCCCCAAAACACCCCCGCTGCCTGTCCACACCCACAGCCCGCCCCCAAAACATCCCCGCTGCCTGTCCACACCCACAGCCCACCCCCAAAACACCCCCGCTGCCTGTCCACACCCATAGCCCGCCCCCAAAACACCCCGCTGCCTGTCCACACCCGTAGCCCGCCCCCAAAACACCCCCGCTTCCTGTCCACACAGTTGGTTATTTTCTCATCGGGTTTTCAGGCCCTGCAAGACTTGGGGGGCCACAGAGGGGCTACAGTTGGCCTCTGGGTCTCTGTCCCACCTCTACCAGAGCTGAGAGGCCATGGTGGTGAACGACCCCCCAGGAAAGACTGGAACCACCTTCCCCAGTGGGAAAAGACTCGAGGGCCCAGGGGCAGGGCCCACAAGGGAAGGCCTGGAGGTCTGTGAACATGAAGGGGTCCTGCCCCCTCCCTCCAGCTCCCTCAGGTTGCTGAGTCGGCCTGACAGAGCCCACCCCTACCACAGACACCTGGGCTTCATTCCTCCACCTCCCTCCCGACTTGGTACCACCAGAGGATGCGCCACCTTGAGAATAGCCCTGGTGCCCGGCCCACCTGAGGAACTGGCTGAAGGCCTTGTAGTTGGTCAGCGTGTGGTAGTCCTCCTCCGAGAACAGGTAGTCCACGTCATCCAGGCCCCACTCAGCCATGAGCTGCCCCGAGGACTTGGGCTCCTACAGAGACCCAGGCCAGAGGTAGAGTTGTTGAAGGGCCTTCTAACCTGTACCCCCATCCCCAGGGTCCCTGCCTAGGAGGCTTCGGCACAGGGGAGAGAGGTGGGGTCATGTCTGCAACGTAACTGGACCATTCTCACCCACCCTGGGAAACACTCAAGCCCTGCAGCCCCGCAGCCCCGCAGCCCCGCAGCCCCCGCAGCTCCCAATCTGTGCCGTGTCTCAGATGCCAGCCCGTGGGAGTGCAGGCAAAGTGTTCGATGTCAGGGTTTGGGGAGAGGCCATGTGTGTGCCCAGAACCTCCAGAAAGGGAAATCAGCCAGGTGTGGGAAAAGAGACTGGACGCCTGAGACCAGGCCTCCATCCTGAGATAGGGCTGCCCAACCGGCCTCGGGACGCCAGGGCATGACAACAGAACTCGCCCTCTGGGGGACTGCATTCTGGGGATTTGGACAGCAGGAGAGCACGGTGCCCTAAGACAGGAAGACGTCCCTGATAAGGATGTAGGGCTACAGGGCTTCCTAAGTCACTTTAGAAAGACACGACGCCTCCAGGCCAGGGGTGATGGCTCACACCCGTAATCTCAACACTTTGGGAGGCCAAGGCAGACAGATCATTTGAGGTCAGGAGTTCGAGATCAGCCTGGCCAACATGCTGAAACCCCGTCTCTACTGAAATACAAAAATTATCTGGGTGTGTTGGTGTAATCCCAGCTATTCAGGAGCCTGAGGCAGGAGAATCACTTGAACTCAGGAGGCGGAGGTTGCAGTCAGCTGAATCACACTGAACTCAGGAGTCTCAAAAAAAAAAAAAAAAGACGGAGGTGCCAGGTGCACGTCAGCCCCTGTAAAGGACAGGACACTGCTGAGGCAGGGCGCCACTGCAATACTCTGGGTGTATTGGTGTAATCCCAGGGAGCCTGAGGCAGGAGAATCAGAGCGAGAGTTCGCCACTGTCTCAAAAAAAAAAAAAAAAAAAAAAAGACATGAGGCCTCCCCAGGGTGCCATGTATAGCCACGTCAGCCCCTGTAAAGGACAGGACACTGCTGAGGCAGGGGCATGGGACAGTGGGCCAGCTGGGGACAGAGCCCTGAGAGGGTCCAACTACTGCTGAGGCCTGGGGTGGGGCAACATCCCAGGGGCACAGTGTGTTCACAAGAGAGCTAGCCCGGGGTCAGGTGACCAGATCAACAGGCAGCCCGGGCTGGCAGGGCTCAGAAACGGAGGTGCTGGCTGTGGGCATGGGCTGCTTCTGATCCTGGCTCTACCACACACCAGTGGTGAGAGGTGGACAAGTTACTTAACTTTCCTGCCTCAGTTTCCCCATCTGTAAAATGAAGATAATGGTACACTGCCTTGCAGAACAGAATGAGTTAGTGCAGGTGCTTGGAACAGGGTGTGTCAAAATGTGTTAGTAACTGTTAGCACCCAACCCACCTGCCTTCCTCCTTCCCCAACATCCCACTTCTTCCAAGCAGCCCTGAGCTGCCCCTACCCAACCTGATACATTAAGCCAATCAGTACACACCACTCCTAGGCCAAAGTCTGGTCAGGCCAGTCATGTCTTAAGCCAGTCCAATCAGGGGAATGCTGGTCTCCTGCTTGCACACCTGGATACTGGAGGCCTGCTCTCCCTCCTGCTGGAGGGGACCAAGAAGCCCCGAGCAGCTGCTGCCCTCATTCTCAGCCACAAGAGTGCTCAGCCACGAGCGTGTCTGGCCTAAGCCCAACACTGACACAGCAGAGGCAGGGTGAATGATGCAAAGAAACAGCCTCTGATAACACCAATGGGTCCCACAACCCCGATGCCCCTTGCCTCTCAGTTCTCAGGGCCCTGATTCCACACATCCCTCCACTGCCTAGGCCCCGGAGCTGGGCTTCTGCTCCTGCAAAAGAAGGCTGCCCTGAGCATCTCCCAGCACTGAGAACCAGTCTGCCTGTCCAGGTTGCGGGAGGCCTCCAGAGCCCATTCTTGCCTCTTGTTCTGTGACAGCTCAGAGAAGTCCCCAGACGGGGCCCCCTCTGTGGCTGACCTGCCCCCATGGACACACACGGCTGTTCCTGATGGCACACGGACCCCTTGGCCCCCACCCAGGACAGCAGAGCAGCAGGTGAGCGAGGGGATGATACTGTTACGGGGTGACCCTGAATCACTCCCTTAAGTGAAGCTTTCAGAACTGCCAGCCCTGCAGCAGTGATCTGTCTCCAGTGACTCACAACACTCCACTGACTCCCGAAATCACCCCCGGTGTCAGGACACCGCCAGGAAGAACTGCTCCTCCTCCGGCACCTCCCAACTTCAGTTATTCACATTCATGATTTCCGCCTCACCCAACAGCAACTGTACTAATATTTACAGAGCGTTTATCTTTAAATCCGCGGCCAGCCCAAACTCAGCCTCGGTGTCTCATAAAAGAACAAAGGGAGCACAGTGTTCCTGGATGGCACTGTCACTCACCCGCTGCCTGTCCACCAGCCTCACCCCTGGCCTCTCCGCCTCCCCAAGGAGCCCCAGGGTGCAGCCTCTGAGACTTCAGAGCACCTCAGCATGACCATAAAGGCCTGGCTTACTTCACATCATTTCCCATGTTCCTGGGGATGCTGGACCCAGGGGAGAGCTGGCCCATCTCTGTAACTGCTCTGCCCCGCATGCACTAGGAGACTCCAGGAATGCCTGCTTGGGCAGGATTTCAGGACACAAGTTCCCTTCCTACCATAAACAAAGCTGTCCAGCACTTCTTGTGGCAAAGAATCCATTTGTTGTTTTATTTTCCCAAATTGCTCCAAGCAAGAGGTTCCTGACACTAAACTGGAGCTCACACTATCTATCACTCTCCCCAGAAATAGCTGCTCACTCGTGCGGGCAAGCTGTTGGCAGAGCAGACAGTACATCAGCAAGATGCTGCACGATCTCCACCACTGAGCCCTAAATTTCATCCATCCTTACTGTGCATGCACACACGCACGCACGAGAGCACACATGCTCATGGCTCCATCTTCAGGTCAGCTGGGAAAGGACACTCTGGCCCTTCGGACTCAGGCTCTCAGGTCAGAAGGCAGAGAACAGGCCGGGCACAGTGGCTCACGCCTGTAATCCCAACACTTTGGGAGGCTGAAGCGGACAGATCACCTGAGGCCAGGAGTTCAAGACCAGCCTGGCCAACATGGCTAAACCCCATCTCTACTAAAAATACAAAAGTTAGCTGGGCGTGGTGATGCGTCCCTGTAGTACCAGCTACTTGGAAGGCTAAGGCAGGAGCCACCGCACTCCAGTCTGGGCAACAGAGCAAAACTCCATCTTAAAAAAACAAAAAACAGGCTGGACACCGTGGCTCACACCTGTAATTCCAGCACTTTGGGAGGCTGAGGCAGGTGGATCACGAGGTCAAGAGATGGAGACCATCCTGGTCAACATGGTGAAATCCCATCTCTACTAAAAATGCAAAAATTAGCCAGGTATGGTGGCATGCACCTGTAGTCCCAGCTACTCGGGAGGCTGAGGCAGGAGAATCACTTGAATCTGGGAGGCAGAGGTTGCAGTAAGCAGAGGTCGCGCCACTGCACTCCAGCCTGGCAACAGAGCGAGACTCCATCTCACAAAAAAAAAAAAAAAAAAAAAAAAAAACCCATATAGGCAAGAGGCTCAGCCCCTCCAACGGGGATGTCGCTCTGTCCCCCCAGCCAGGCCTCCATAGTCACCTTTAAACATCCGTCATCATTATCATCCTCATCCTCATCCTTCTTTTTTCGCTTGGCTTTTTTCTCCTTCTTGTCCTTGAGTTTCTTCTTCTTCTTTTTATTTGGGGAGTAGTCACTACCCTCACTCTCCGACTTCTCTTCCAGATCCTCTTCATTCTCTGATAGCTCATCATTGCTTCCCTGGAAAAGAAGGGGGACAGTGAGGGCAACAGAGGCCTCACAAACATCCAGAGTCCTGGGTGGCAGGATGACCCTGAAAGCTACCTCCTGGCCCACGCTGGGGATCGGTCATCATCAGGGACCACTGCTCACGGCTCAGCCCCAAAGTCCAGCCAAAGGGGCAACCCCAAGCCAGCCTAAGCGAAGTCTTGTCTCCAGGGTCTACGCCACAGGAAGCAGTGGAGCCTGCAGATGAGGCAAGGTGAGAGCAGCTCTCTGGTGAGAGCAGGCTTCTCCATCGGCAAGCTCAGCTTGGCCTACTCCGGCAGCCCTGCAGGTGAACTCAGGCTCTGCTTCAGTCATCATCAGGCTTCTACGGACTTTGGAGGCTGAACCAGTTTTACATGACGGGGCATGGACCCAGGAGCCGGTGTTGGAGGATGTGGTCCCAGAGTTAAAAAGCCAAGTGCAGAAGGCCGGGGGTGGTGGCTCAAGCCTGTAATCCCAGCACTTGGGGAGGCCAAGATGGGCGGATCACGAGGTCAGGAGATCGAGACCATCTGGCTAACACGGTGAAACCCCGTCTTTACTAAAAAATACAAAAAACTAGCCGGGCGAGGTGGCGGGCGCCTGTAGTCCCAGCTACTTGGGAGGCTGAGGCAGGAGAATGGCATGAACCCGGGAGGCAGAGCTTGCAGTGAGCTGAGATCCGGCCACTGCACTCCAGCCTGGGCGACAGAGCGAGACTCCGTCTCAAAAAAAAAAAAAAAAAAAAAGCGAAGTGCACAGGAAGAGCCCCAGCCAGGGAAAGGCCCCAGCGAGAGAAGAGCCCCAGCCAGGGAAGAAAGAGCCCCAGCCAGGGAAGAGCCCCAGCCAGAGAAGGGCCCCAACCGGAGAAGGGCCATTGCATCTCAGGCCCCAGCGCCGCAGCGCTCTGCTTAAGTTCACATCCCATGGAACTGCGTTCGTCAGGTGAAACCTGTAATTAATGCAGCGTGCACATCCCAGTTTTCTCCATGTGCAGACTCTGCAGACACTACTACGGATGGCACAAGCCCACCTTCCCCCACTTCCATCCCAGCCTGGCCTCTTCCTCTCCATACGAGACAAGGTAATTTAGACAGCTCTTAAGCCTAGCTTCCTTGATTTAGTTTCCTGTCTGTACAGGCAGAAAATGGCTCATTTATATGGAGATAAGGGCGTTTACAACCACAGCACCCCACGAGAGAGGTGCTGCCCCTCGGAGAAAGTGATTTACTTGTGGCCTTTAGAGATGCAAGTCGCAAGTCGACTGGCGAAGCCCTCCACAGCCACTTCCCAGGGAGGGGCCGGGCAGCAGGGCCATGATCCCCGCCGTGCGCAGGGCTTGCCATGCACAGGACTGCCATTAACTGTTTTCAGGGTGAGCAGGGAGAGGCAAGGGACGAGACGAAGAGAGAACCAGAGAGATAAAAAATGAGCTCAGGAAACAGCAGTGGCGGGGAGGGAGGATGGAGGAAAGAGGGAGGGAGGGAGAGAAGAAGGGAGGGAGAAGGAAAGGAAAGGGTGGCAGAAGGAAAGAGAATGAGGGAGCAGCAAAGGCAGGGGGCCTCCCTGGATAGTCTTGGGAGGCTCCCAGCCCACCTCTGCCCTTTCAGGCCACACTGTCAAAAGGGGATGACCTGCCTTTTCCCAGGAGAGTGGCTCCAAACAGGCACATCCAACAGTTAGTGGAGAGGGAGACGGTCACTGAAGGGGGAGGTGAGGGTCCCCTCCTCTAAGATCCAGCTGGGAAGCACCCCCTCCAACACGCTGCCTGCGCTTCCCCACTCTCCTGGAAGCCCCGCTCCCTCTCCCCTGCCCGCCAACCTCCCTGTTCCCAAACCTCTTAGCCCATTAAGCCGCCAGAGTTAGCGGCGCTGCCAGCTGCCAGGCAGCAGGGCCTCTGTGCTCTTTGCTTTTCCGGAACCCGGGTGTTTCCGGGAATACTGACGCGGCCACTGGCTGGGAGCCTACTCTCAAGGCTGGAGGAGATGCTGGGCCCTGGAGCCACAGCTCCCAGGCTCAGCCTCAGTCCTTTGGGGAGGTGGAGGTCAGACAGTGATGTCCATGTCCCCTTGAAGGAGTCAGAGTTTGGCCAGCTTCAAGAGACCGGCCTTCAGGAGATCTGAGAGACACGCTCTCCCGCAGCCCTCGCCCCAGCAGAGGTAAGGACAAGGGAGAGAAGCCGCCATGAACTTCAGCACCACGGACAGAGGCTGGGGCTGGACAGAGGAAGGGGCCCTGGGGGGCCTTCAGCTGCCAGAGAACAAACCTCACAAACCCACTGAGCGTGAAGTGGGGGGACCCATGGTTAATCCTGCATGGCCTGCCAGTGAGTCCCAGGCTCCCCAGGGAGGCTCTGCCCCCTGCAAGCCTGAGACTCGGGCAAGTCACTGTGGCAAGCTAACCTCAGCTTCATCATCTGTGAACTGGGGATGCCAGAAAGGATGGAAACACGGAGACTGTAAGAAAATGCCTTGAGGCTGGGCGCAGTGGCTCACGCTTGAAATCCCAGCACTTTGGGAGGCCGAGGTGGGCGGATCACCTGACGTTGGGAGTTCGAGACTAGCCTGACCAACACGGAGAAACCCCATCTCTACTAAAAAAAAATACAAAATTAGCCGGGCATGGTGGCACGTGACTGTAATCCCAGCTACTCAGGAGGCTGAGGCAGAAGAATCGCTTGAACCTGTGAGGCAGAGGTTGCAGTGAGTCAAGGTCGCGCCACTGCACTCCAGCCTGGGCAATAAGAGTGAAACTGTCTCAAAAAAAAAAAAAAAGAAAAGAAAAGAAAATGCCTTGAACATCTCTGACACGGGAGAAACCTAAGCACAGAGAAGCAGTGCTCTGAGCCGGGGTGGGGCGGGGTGCACGATGGGACATGCATCGTGTCCTGGGCAGGGGACTCGGCCAAGCCAGAGCAGGCTGCAGTGAGAATGACCCTTTCCCCCGACACCACCATGCCCACGCGTAGACACCAGAGGCCACTGTGATTCTGATGATGCCTAGAACATGCCCAAACGACCCATGATGACCCCAGCTCTGCTTGGAAGCCAAAGATACAGCCAGGATGACAAGCTGGAGGGGACACATCAGAGTCACCCCCACATTTCTGCTGTTGGAATTGCGTTCAAGCTAACTGCACAGAGGCTGCCAGCAGCTGGGCGGCAACACGGTACAGAGGGAGCAGGACCCGGACAAGAAGGGGCTGCTGTGGCAACATCTGTGGGGTGCTGACCCGGCATCTGATGGCAAGCAGGCCCCTTGACGACCTGCAGGGGAGACCAGGAGTGGCGGCCCAGAGAGAGCCGGAGGGAGGGAGGGATAAGGAGGGGAAGGTACCTCCAGCAGCCTCCACTGTCTGGCAGGAGCAGCAGCGCACGCCAGCTTGGGAGAGTAGGGCTGGCAGAAGGCCGTGAGCCCGGCACTGACAAAGGGCTCACCCAGTGTCCACTCAGAGTTAAGTGGCAGGGCAGGAGGGCACAGATCCTTGGCACGGAATGGGCTCAGGTGACGTCGGGCATGTCTGTTGCCCATCTGTGGCCCCTGCCCTGCTGTCACCCACTGGGGCTCAGGCAAGCCAGCAAAGCCCTCATTTCTTGGAAGCAGGTGCGCTTCTCTCCCTCCTCCATCAGCCTGCACTGGGGAGAGTCCAGTTGAAGAGAAGGGTCTGACTCCCAAGTCCCCACCTGCCTCCCCTGCCCTGAGCCTCTGCCCTGCCTCCACCACATGGAGCCCCCACAGCTGGGCCTCCCACCTGCACCAGATCTCATCAGAGCCCTCCTCCCCTACCAGGGGCTGGCTGAGGGTAACAGTGCAGGGCAGAACCCTGCATCCAGCTGTTTTGACACTCTAGAACTAGGCCTCCTTTTTGTGGTGTTTTTCCAAAATCTCTCCTTGCAGAGAAAGCTCCAAATAGTTCTGAAAACACCTAACAGAGCAGTGGCCCATCAGCGGGACCTGGAGGGACGAAGCATCATCCAGTGGCAAGAAGGGAAGAAATGATCAAGAACCAGAGATAGATTTGCAGTTCAGTATCTGAAAACATACAGAGAGGCTCACAGACCAAGCCACATGCGGGGGAGGAGACACAGACACAGACCAGTAATTCCCTAACTAAGCTCCCGAACCAACCCAGCCCTAAGGTTTAAGGGCCATCAAACCACACTGCAGGCATGAAGATCCAGATGACAGTTGGCCTTCGACCTGGGCACTGACCTTTCGGCTACAGCAGCCTTAGGTGTGACTACAGGGGATGCTCCATCAGCTAGCAGAAGAGTCTTAGTGGATGTGGAGTCCCCACATGGAATCCACCTGCAAAGCTGCCTTGAATGTTATGCCCAGCCTATGTGTGCCAGGAGGCAGGGGCAGGCAGGAGGGGTCTCTGCTCTGAGCCCCCACCCTGCTGAAGGCACAGCATGCGATCAGGCCCTGGGGATCCCAATGGACAGTCCCGCTGCCCTTCCTCCTTCCCAGCTCCACAGATGTTTCTTGGCGGAGGCCTCCCACCTCCATCTCCCTTCCCTCTAGGCCCGATGCTCCGAACACACACCGCATCTCCTGAAAAAGGAGACATTTAAACTCAAAAGGAAGGGTGCGGAGAGTCGGTCATTCTCCATTTGGGGTCCTTCAAGATTGAGAGGGAAAAAGGAAGAATGAAATAGGAGCCTTCCCATTCACCAGTGTTATAAACAGTTATAATTTAGCACTGAATAATTGGTTGCTATGGTAACCGCTGCAGTACAGGTTGAAATCATTTCTCCCTCCTGCGCTCGCTAGGGTCTGACAGGGAGCTTCATCTACATATGCTCAGGTTCCGGCTGCAGCCCGGTTATTTTATGTAAATCAGAATCCACGACTTGCTGCCGGCCTCCCCCAACCAACAAACTGCGGCTTGCGGCCCACCTGCCCTGGTCCCTTTGCCCCATCATCTTGGAGCCACCTGGTTGGAGGCAGGGAGGGGCAGAGGGGTGAAATCCCCTTGCCTTTATCCTGGGGTCCCAAGTCTGCCAGGCAGGTGGGCAAGGGGGCACCCAGCAGCTGGGCCACAGCATGCTCCAGACCCCCTAAGATCTGACAGCTGGCCCGAGCCAGGCTCTCAAATGCAAGGGAGAGGGCACCTCCGGAGGCCTCTTGTC
Source organism: Macaca thibetana thibetana (assembly GCF_024542745.1). Classification (NCBI taxonomy): domain Eukaryota; kingdom Metazoa; phylum Chordata; class Mammalia; order Primates; family Cercopithecidae; genus Macaca; species Macaca thibetana. Next base: position 5,254,783 of record NC_065578.1, read on the forward strand.
CATCCCAGCCCCCTTCCCCTTCCAAGAACCAGAAATGCATCTCAGCAGAGAGAAGGAGAGAGGGTGAGGAAGGGGTGGAGCGAATGAAAGGGAGGGAGGGAAATGAGGGGAGAGGGGGAAGAGAGAAAAGAGGGCCAAGGACAGAGAGGAGATGCCGAGAGGTTACCAAGGTGGAGACCAAGCACAGGCCAGAGGGAAGGACCAAGTCTGAGACCCAGAGAGAGACAGACAGGCAAGAGCCAGAGAGAGACAGGGACCTGGACAAAAACCAAAAACATATTGTCACAGAAAGAAGCGGGAGGGAAGACCTGGGCCAGTTGGAAAAGGGAAGGCTCAGCGTGATCATCGCTCTGGGAATGAGAGAGTCGGAGAACCAGCCCTCCCAGGCCTCAAAGACCACCTGGCCCCCAGCCCCCAGGCCTCGCCACTGTCCAGACGCTGCCCACCCCCCAAGCCTCCTTCCTAGCCAGGGCTGGGGCTGTACCCTGAGCCCAGGAGAGGGGAGGGGAGCCAGCCCTACCTGGGGGGACAGGGGCTTCCATAGGTCTCTGCTGCACCCCACTGGTTCCTTCATCTGCATTTAGGAGCCAGGCTCACCCAGCACAGTGGCCTGAGACCCAGGCCCAGGTGACACTGCCCTTCTTGGCCTAGACTCCCAACCAGCTTCTAACTCAGAGGAGGTAGGCAGGGGGTGCACAGGTAGGAGTCCCTGCCATGGACCACGAGGCCTCAGGGTCCTAAAATCCACATCACCCTGAGCCCATGGAGCCCAGGTGTGAGGAGTGAGGGCGGGGATGGCAGCAGAGCAAGATTTCACAGCCTCTGCCAGACAGTCTCAGTGCCTTCATCCCAGGGCCTTGCAGCCCCAGAGCCATCTACCCCCTAGGGGCCCAGCACGAGGACCGACCTCTGGGGCCAGGGGGCAGCAGCCACAGCAGCAGAAGAGGAGGGCAGGGGCTGCAGCAGGGAATTCAGGGAGTCCCTCACCAAAGGAGCTGGCTCACAGCCTCTCCTTCCCTGGGGGACCCTCCAGGCACACAGTTCCCGCTTCCCCTGTCCTATCTCCGCGTCCCCATCGAATCACAGGGACAGGGAGCTTCACCCTCTTTGAGACCCTGGGGAAGATGCAGGAGCCCCAGAGCGTAGGCCTGGGAGTCTCTGGGGCATGATGGGCCAGGCAGGAGCCTCGACACCCAGCTCCACAGACCCGGGTCCCCCCTTCACCTCACAAATCCTCCCCATGCAGGCCCCATGCTGGCCCAGTGGTAAGGGGGGGTTCCTGGAAAGGGACAGACACACATCCATCCCCGACACTGTGCCAGATGGGGCACAGAGCTAAGGGGCAACAGAGAAGGCAGGCAGAATCGGGCAGAGGGGCCAGGGTCTCTCCAGGGGAAGACAGGGTGGTACACACACAGTCACATGCACACACTCGTGTGCACGGAGGACCAGAAAGGCCTGGATCGGCTGCAAAGCAGGTGGGGGTGGGGGCAGGCAGCAGTGGGGATGCCACACAGGCTGCGGACCAGGGGGCCGTGGGGCATGGTCAAGGCACACTCAGGAAGCTTTCCTAGGAGAGCCCAGGGCTGCAGGGGCCTGGCAAGGCAGAGGCCGGGAGAGGAGGGCCGGTAGGAGGTGGGTGAGAGGTGCTGACCGCCGCCCCCAGCAGAGAGCACAGGGGCAGGACACACCTGGGGCAGCTCTGACCAGAGGGGTGGGGCCAACACCTCCCAGCCCCATCCTTTCCATGGCAGTCCCTGAGCTCTGTGAGGACCAAGGATACAGTCCAGGGCAGGCTCTGCCCTCCCAACGTCCCCAGGCTGACACCCAGACCAGAGGAGGAACCACAGGCTGCAGGTAGAGTTCAGAGCCCTCCAAAATGCCTCCAAGTCCCCAAACAAGCCGGGGAGGTGGAAATGGGACACAGACCCGAGGCCCAGAGGTGAAGGCAGGGACCCTCGCCCCCTGCCACCACCATCTCTCCCTCCCCAGGGCTCTGCTCCTGCCTCTGGCCTGGCCCTGGAGCTGCCAGGGGAGCCTGCCAGGCTGTCATGTCACATCAGTCTCTCCTCTGCTCAAAGCCTTCCAGTGATCGCACCTTGTTCACGGGACAAGAGACCCATGGTGCACCCCCCGCAACAAGCCCTCCTGAAACCCTCACAGCAGGGAGCATCTCCAGCCTGGGACAAGCTCCCCAAACCCACCCCTAGGCTCTTCTGGCAGCCACCTCCCCATCTCACTCTGCAGGGAGGCCTAGATCCAGGCCCAGTGCTGCCAAGGGCACCCGCTTAGCATTAGCACCTCACCCCACCACCACTGCACCTCACCAGCTACCTCCCTGTGCCTCTCACTTGCAAGGTGGGGCCAGCCCAATCCCCTCTAGGCAGGGGGAAAGAAAGGTGGAGAGCTGGCCTCAGGTCCCCCCGGGGCAGGCAGGAGAGGAGAAACACGCCTGGCAGGGGCAACTGGTGCAGCTGACAGCCCTGGGTTCAGATCTCAGTACTGCCACTGTGTCACTGTGTGACCTTGGGCCAGGGCACCTCTGAGCCCCTGCTCTCCTCTGTGAAGTGAGGTGCCTGCCGTTGTTCTCAACACAGGGTGGCCTGGAGGATCAGAGGAGACACCCAGAAGGAAGCCAAAAACATATGGTGAGGAAATGGCAGAGACCCCAGTGTGCCAGTGCAAGTAGGAAGGACTTAAAGCTGCAAACTCGCCTCAGTTTCCCCATCTGCCAACCGGCGATCATCCTTCGAATGCCACCAATTTCCAGGGCTGGTCATGAGGATCAAGTGAGCCCGCGTGAAGCACAGAGAAGCACGCTCGGAATGTGTCAGCAGCGTGGGAAGACAAGGGACATGTTCGCACCGTCACACCCCGCCAACCAGAGGCAGCGGAGCGTGCGGCAGCCTCGCCCATCCAGAACCAGCCAAGAACCAGGGAGAAAGTGATGGGAATGCAGAGGTCACCTGCAGGTGACTGTCCCTAAACGGGGCGTTGCTTCTCTTCAACTGACTTCACTTTCTTCAGGTTTCAGTTTAGAGGGACGGAGTCAGCTATGGAGCGGGGAGCGGGGCAGGGAGGTAGGGAGGCACCGTGGCGACAGAATCTGGCCCTGTCCCCACACAGGATAGGACAACAGGAGGAAGGAAAAATGACGCTCCGACATCCTGCTCCAGAAACAGGATAGCTCACCAACGTCTTAAAAAGGCTTCCGTGCACAACGCTTCGTATCAGACGCTGGTTATGGCATTCTTCATCAAACTCAGCTCTCAGAAACCCTCAAACTCCAAGGTCCAGGGACCCCAGCCCTCCTCTGCGGCCAGGCAGATGCAGCCACAACCCCACCTGACCCCAACTCGCCAGCACAGGTGCTGCCCCTCACCTCTTTCTTCTTCCGCTTCCCTTTACACTTGTTTTCCTTGAGCTTCTTGGGTTTCTTCTTCTTAGGAAGGCTCACGGGCTCCACAGGGAAAAAGTCATCGAAGCCTTCAAGACCACCATCTTCTTCTTCTGGAAAAATCAGAAGGTGGCAGTGGTTACTCCTGAGCTTCCTCCAGGACAGCCCTGAAGACACAGCGCCAGCCCTGGGGATGCTAAGACCCCGGACACCCAACTGTGCCAGGTCACAGCCACCCTGCTCTCCCCAGACCTGGTGAAGTGGGAGAACACAAAACAGGGGCCCCAGCTCTAGGGACTGTGTGACATCACCTCACCTCCTGGCCTTTCCTTCCCTCCTCTGTAATGGGACAATAACCACCTGGCCCTGACAGGACAGCGTTCAGAAAACTGAACCTCCACGAACAACAAATAGAACTGCCTTGCTGCCGTCACTGCCCGAGAAACAGAGCGCCTCTACCAGGAAGGAGTCGGGGCCGACAGAGCAGAGCACAGACCTCAGTGAGGCCCATCTCTCCCCTCCACAGAGAGGACCACAGTGTGGCCAGGAGGCGACTTGAGAACGCTGGACCTGCCGGGCACGGTGGCTCACGCCTGTAATCCCAACACTTTGGGAGGCTGAGGCGAGCAGATAACCTGAGGCCAGGAGTCTGAGACCAGCCTGGCCAGCAGGATGAAATCCCGTCTCTACTAAAAATACAAAACTCAACTGGGCATGCTGGCAGGCGCCTGTAATTCCAACTACTTGAGGCTAGAGAATCGCTCAAACCCAGGAGGTGGAGGTTGCGGTGAGCCGGGATCGCACCACTGCCCTCCAGCCTGGGCAACAGAGTGAGACTCCGTCTTAAAAAACATAAATAAATAGAGAGGGAGAGAATTGTGGACCACAGGGACGCTCGGGTCCCGTACCTGAGGTCCCCGGGGATTTGCAGGACAAACTCAGCAAGGAAGATGCCAGGATACGCCACGGGTTTGACAGGATGCTGCCTCAATAGAGAATCCAAGACCATATTGTATCTCCTCCTGGATCCCGCACCTGTGCACACACAGGCATACAGGTCCACACTCCCCCACCTCCAACACACTCACAACGGGAAACCAAGCGCATTACAGCTGGGCACTAGAAAGCTGTGACAGTCCACAGAGAGATGCTGTGCCCAGCACACCTGAGTGTTCAGGAGCTGCCCTCACCTGCACTGACTCGGAAGGCCGAGGGGGCCCAGGCCGGGCAGGCTCAGGAGGGGAGTATCTTTGAAGACACTGGCCACAGTTCCAGGTCTGCCTCCCTCAACCTCCAACCCAGAGGAAGGGCTGACACGTGTCCTGGGGGGTGTGACATGAGACCCCTGCTGTGGCAGCAGTGGCCTGGGGTCTGACCCTCATCTGGGAAATCAGGAGAGACAAAGGGTAGCCAAGCCTGGAGTTCCCGCGCACCAGACATGAGCCGTGGAGGGGCAATGGGGAGGGTCCTCTTGGCAGGCAGAGCAGCAAGAATCAAACCATCCAAAGTAGAGACACTTCTGCCTGTGGGGGCAAAGGAGGCTTCCAGAAGGAAACAACCTCCAAGAGTCCTCTAGAAGGGCCCACGAGAGAGCGAGCCCTTCATGCCAGCCTGCGGCCCCAGCGCCCCATCCAGCTTGCCCTACCCGCTCTCCACCATCACCTGTGCACTCAGGAGCACTCAGGGGAAGCCGAGGAGCAAAGAGAAGCCCCTCAGCCTCAGACCCTCTGCCACGGACACCCCAGACCCGACCCTCTGTGACAGTGGAGACACAACAGGGAGTGTCACTCAGAGTCTGAGGGTTGCTTCGAGTGGGACCCCGAGGAGGACGAGAGGTCCTGGGGCCACCAGGAGGCTTTCACCCTGAAAGCGGGCAGAGTGTCCCCACTGGATCAAGTTTACAGACAGAGAGCCCCTTCCCCCAAGGAAGTTTTTTTTATCATAACCACTTACAGCTGGCAGTGGTGGAGCCAGGTTTGAACCCAGGCAGTCTGGTGACCTTAGGGTCAACAAAAGGGCCTCGAGGCGTCCCCCAGCGTGGCCCACACGCTCAGACACACTCGCCACATGCAGACACACAGACATGCATGTGGCCCAGGACACACCCAACACTCACCTGTCACCCTCCACACAGGCCCCCATCGCCTGGCCTGGGACCCCTGGAGAGTCCTAAGCAGAGAAAGGGGGACAGGAGGCCTCCTACCCTGGGTCTCTGGGGCTCCCATTGCTCACACCATGGGTGCAGCTTTAGCCCCACCGTCCCCACTCCTCTGGGGCACTGGTGGCTCTGGTGGCTGAGCGGACGCCCCTCCCACCCCTGCATCCCACAGGGCCAGTTTGCACCAGGGGAAGGTGGGGGGCTGCACCACTGTCTTGGTGCCTCTCTGCACCAGGGCCTTCCTCAAGGGTAGCCAGGTGCTTGGGGCTCCCACACAGGGAGGGCACCCTGTGGAGGGCTAGGGCACACAGGGGAGCCAACAGCAAGGGCTGCCCCAGGTGGGTTTATGTGGGTCAGGCCCCACATAGCCAGGGGCAGGGGCTGGGCTGCTCCAGCTGACCCCGTCCCATTCCTCTGATCACTGGTGTGGGAAGGTGGGGATTTTTCAAACCAGCTGAAAACGTGCACAGGGATCCCCCCAGACTTGTCCTGCAGAGTAGGTGTCGGTGGGGCAGTGGCAGAGCTGGCAGGGAGCTGTCTGTGGTGGGGCAGCTGATGGGATGCCAGTCCACAGCTGCCCACTCTGCCACCCGGCCTCCGCCTCCCCCGCCACCGCAGGAGACCGCCTGGGCAGAGCCACCCCCACACCCTGGCAGTGCCCAACACTGCTTATGTAATGGGCTCCGGCTGATGCAATCTCGAGGGGGGGCCTCTCCCTCCTGCTTCCTTCCAGCTGTCCCCTTCCAGCAGGGTGGTCCCAGACTTAGGAAACCCAGCCCGGCACATGGTCACTGACTGGTCGCCTGAGCAACAGAATGGACGAGGGCATGCACAGGTGGCTGCCGGAAATTCCGGAAGGAAGTCTGGGATCTGCCCATGGGTAAGGGGAGGACAAAGGAGGACCCTGCTCTGGCCCTACCCCACGCTCAGAACAGGCCTCTCAGGACAAGGCCCCAGACCCTCTGCCCGTGGACAGACCCCCCACTCTGTTCCCAGAAGACCTCACAGCCCAGGGCCTCTGCCTGGTGAAACCCGCCTCTGAGAAGGCTCTGGAGCTGGCACACGGGAATGGGAACTCAGCCCTGCCTACCCCTGTCTCTGATGGGCCCTTCCTCTCCCCCAGATGGCTTCAGGTGGGTGGCCCTGAAGTCACCGCACACCTGATTCTCTGTGACACTGCCCCCACCACCACCCCACACAGTCCGGTCTTCAGCCAAGCCTCAGCCCCTTCCCGCCCTTGGACACCCTCTGCTCCTGCAGCAGGCCCTGAGCTTTCCAAAACCAGACCTGGGGGTCACCATCCAAGCAACTCCACAGTCAGCCTTTCCCCAAGCCCCAGCCTGTGCCCTTGAGCCCACCAGTTCCTCCTCCCTATGGCTCCATCTGGTGGGGACAGAGCAGAGGCCCTGATGGTTCCAAGACGCAGAGCATGCAGCCAGTGGTAAGGCAGGATCCCACCCATGCCAGGTGAGGGACTCCGGGGAGGTGCAACCTCACCTCAGAACTCCTCGTCCTGCCAGCTCCTGGCCCCAAGTGGCTGCCTCACCGCCCTCCTGGCCCACCTGGCATTGCCCTCGTGCACCAGCCCTACCCCTCCAGGGCCTGAGGCTCCACAGATCCAAGCCTGCTCTAATGAAGACCCATTACCCTGTGATCACCCACCTCCTGGGGGTGGAGGTGGGGTGGGGCTGAAGTCAACCAGAGGAAGGAGAAGCACCTTCTGCTGCTTCCTCCAGAGTTCCCCCGGCCCCTGTGTAGCTCCCAGTACGCGCCAGCTCAGCCCTGCGGGATCCCCAGGCTAGCCTAGGCTGCCACTGCAGGCTGCGGCCAGGCTGACGAGGGTAGTGCATTGCAATAGCGGCAGTTACCTGCATACCATCTGCCAGGCTCGTGCCAGGCCCAAAGTACCTAGTACTGATTAATCTGTATCAGTTCAATACAGCAACTCAGAAAGGGGTACTATTCTTTCTGGTCTGCAGCTTTTATTTATTTATTTATTTATTTATTTTAGAGACAGAGTCGCTGGCTGGAGTGCAGTGTTATGATCATGGCTCACTGCAGCCTCGACCTCCTGGGCTCGAGCGAGCCTCCCACCTCAGCCTCCTGAGCAGCTGGGACAACAAGCACAACCACCACGCCTGGCTCAGAGATGGGTTCTATTCTTATCCCCATCTGCAGATTAGGAAACTGAGGCTCAGAGGACCTCATTATTTACCCACATCTCAGTCCTACAGCTGGCAGTGGTAGAGCCGGGTTTGAACCCAGGCAGTGGGCGCCCACCCCCTTGTCAAGTCTCTCCCCCAGCACCCTCCCAGAATCCAGCATTGAAACAGCCCACGCTGTGTAAACCTGCTCGGTGTATGCCCTGGGGACACTGAGGTGACTCAGGCTGGTCTGTGGTCTGGAAGGTCACAGGTCCCTCAAGGGGGTCAAAGCTGGTTCACCACACTAGTCCCCCTGCATACAGCCCCACGGCTCTGCCAGGCCCAGGCTCCAGCCCCCGACTCCTCTGGGGGGGGCCGCAGCGGAGCAAGGACGCAGTCGCCAGGGCACCTGGCAAACACAAGGTGATCAAAACAAGGGGAAGGCATGTGACTGTGGAGCGAAAGTTAGGTCATCTGATTCTCGGTGGTCGAAGGATTTGCAGGGGGCCAAGCCATGAGCTGGGATGAGAACACCATCACCAGGTTGCAAAGGCCGGCAAACCTGCCAAGGACAGGGACCCGGCTCAATGTCCACCGCTCTCTCCAGGACCTGGGGAGAGGGGCTCCTGCTGTTCCCCACCCGGACTCCCCAACCAGCACCAAGCAGAGAATCAGGCCACCAGGAGGTCTGGAGGAGGGAGTAACAGGGGCAGCAGAGGCTTAATGCTACCCTTCCTGGGGGTGACGCCAGCAAGTCCCCTCCCCACTGAGCCTCTCTCTTCATCTGTGAAATGGCCGTAATGTGGCAGCCTTTCCCCCACGGCGATGGGGAGAAGTAAAAACTGTGAATGCAAAGCATCCACACGATGCCTGCAGGTGCTCAGCAATGGCAGGCAGAGCCCAGCGAGACTCAGGAGGGTCAGGGCAGCAGTGGTGAAGGGCAGAAGGCAGTGGTCTCTAGTTTGGGCACTGCTGGGCCAGGGGTTCTCAGGGCCACCCTAGACACTGGCCAAGAAAGAGTCCTCAGGCTAAGGCTGCCGTTAGTCCTTGAACCTCCCCCAATGAGACAGGCCCTATGCTGGCAAAGGGGGGCAGTACACCCGCCCAAGAGAGGATTCATAATTTATTTATGACATTTAACAAAACCCAGACATCACCTCATTGGTGTCACATCAAAAGAAAGCATCAGTCCTGAGTGGGGAGTGGAGGGAAGAGACAGAGATAGATGAGGCATTTATCCCAAGTGACTGGGGCCTGGGGGGAGTCAGTATGGGGGTGCAGGGAAGGCAGGGAGAGGCCCCAGGGCATGGGTGGGGAGGAGGACAGACAGGTGAGAAGGGGAAGAGAGGGGGAGTCAACCTGGAGGGACAGGGAGGGACAAAAGAGAGAGAAACGGCCAGACAGAAAGAGAGAGGCATGGGCATGACCTCAGGGGAGATGAAAACTGACAGATATGGGGAGAGAAGAAGAGAGAGAGACAGGGAAAGAGAGTGAAATAATGACAGAGCCACAGAGATAAGCAAAAGCCCCAGAAAGTTAGACAATACACATTGTGTTCAGTACCCAGCTCAGAGAAGATATTCCAGAAGTCTCTGATGGGTGGATGGATAATTGTATAGTCAATGGATGGATGGTGGATGGATGGTGAATAGATTGATGGATGATGAATTGATGGATAGATGGTGGGTGGGTGGGTGGATGGATGGATGGATGGATGGATGGCAGATGGAAGGATAGTGGATGGGTGGATGGATGAATGGATGGTGGACACATGGTGAATAGATGGATGGATGATGAATTTATGGATAGATGGTGGGTGGGTGGATGGATAGATGGATGGTGGATGGATGGATGGATGGATGGGTGGCAGATGGATGGATGGTGGATGGGTGGATGGATGAATGGATGGTGGACGGATGGTGAATAGATTGATGGATGATGAATTGATGGACAGATGGTGGGTGGATGGATGGATGGTGGATGGAAGATGGAGGATGGATGGAAGGATGAATGGATGGTGGATGGATGAGTGGTGGATGAATGATGGATGGATGGATGGATGAATGAAAGATGAATGGATAGATGGTGGGTGGGTGGGTGGATGGATGGATGGTGGATGAAGGATGGATGGATGGATGGTGGGCGGATGGTGGGTGGATGAATGAATGGTGGATGAATGAATGAGTGGATGGTGGATGGATGCAAGGTTGGATGGTGGATTGATGAATGGATGGATAATCGATGGATGGATGGATGGACGGATGGATGGCGGATGGATGGATGGTGCGTGGATCGTGGATGGATGAATGAGTGGTGGATAAACGGATGAGTGGATGGTGGGTGGATTAATGGAAGGATAGTGGATTCATGAATGGATGGATGGTGGGTGGATGGATGGATGAATGGTGGATGGATGGATGCATGGATGGATGGTGGATGGATGAATGAATGGATGGTGGGTGGATTAATGGATGGTGGATGAATGGATGAGTGGATGGTGGATGGATGCAAGGTTGGATGGTGGATTGATGAATGGATGGATAATCGATGGATGGATGGATGGACGGATGGATGGCGGATGGATGGATGGTGCGTGGATCGTGGATGGATGAATGAGTGGTGGATAAACGGATGAGTGGATGGTGGGTGGATTAATGGAAGGATAGTGGATTCATGAATGGATGGATGGTGGGTGGATGGATGGATGAATGGTGGATGGATGGATGCATGGATGGATGGTGGATGGATGAATGAATGGATGGTGGGTGGATTAATGGATGGTGGATGAATGGATGAGTGGATGGTGGATGGATGCAAGGTTGGATGGTGGATTGATGAATGGATGGATAATGGATGGACGGATGGATGGATGGATGGATGGATGGATGGATGGCTGGCAGATGGATGGACGGTGCGTGGATGGTGGGTGGATGAATGAGTGGTGAATGAATAGATAAGTGGATGGTGGGTGGATTAATGGAAGGATGGTGGATTCATGAATGGATGGATGGTGGGTAGATGGATGGATGAATGGTGAATGGATGGATGGATGGATGCATGGATGGATGGTGGATGGATGAATGAATGGATGGTGGGTGGATTAATGGATGGTGGATGAATGGATGAGTGGATGGTGGATGGATACATGGATGGATGGTGGGTGGATGGATGGATGAATGGTGGGTACATGAATGGATAGATGATGGGTGGTGGGTGAATGGATGGAAGCATGAATGGTGGGTGGGCAGATGTATGGATGGTGGCTGGGCAGATGGATGGATGGTGGATGGGTGAATTAATGGTGGATGGATGGATGCATGGATGGATGGTGGATGGAAGATGAACGAATGGTGGATGGATGGATTGATGGATGGATGAATGAATGGTGGGAAGCATGGACAGATAGTGCATGGGTGAACAGTGGATAGGAAGAACAAGAACAAATGGATGGATGGACAGATGGATGAACGGATGGATGGATATACATATGGATAGATAGGTGGATGGTGAACGGTAACTTCACCATCATGGTTGGTTTTGTGGGTAGATGGGTAGATGTGGGAGAGCAGGAAGATACATGGATGCATGGATGGATGAATGGATGGATGGATGGATGGATGGATGGATGGATGGATGGATGGATGGTGGGAAGCATGGACAGATGGTACATGGATGAATAGCGAGTAGGAAGAACAGATGGATGGATGTATGGATGGATATGGTATGGATATGGACTGATAGGTGGATGGTGAATGGTTACTAGGTTGGTTTTGTAGGTGGATGGGTAGATGTGGGTGGGTAGGTAGATGGATGGATGGATGGATGGCTGGATGGATGGATGATAGGTGAGCGACTCAATGAACTGATAAAATCACAGATGGATCTTACTACCTGATCAACTTGGAATGATAATGAATAACCCACTGGCCAAGTCCCTGGGCAAAGTGTGCTGCTCATTTTGCCTCCCTCCTCCCAGAAAAGAATGTTAAACACAATCAGGCTCCCTGGGACTCCCCCCGCCAAAAACACCATGCTTCCACAGGGGTAGGGGCGCAGGCTAAAAAGTCATGGTCTTTTGGGAATCATGACTGTCGCTCTCTCCGGGCCCCTGGACCTGAGGAAGCAAGCCTAAGATACTCACACAGCTAGGGCCAATTGTCACTGGGGCCAGAGTGGTAACGGTGCCTAGTCCAGACGCTGCCCAGTCTAGGCTCACTAGCTTTGTCTGTGATTGAGGAAAAGCTGGGCCAACGAGGCAGGGAACTTGCCAGCCCGGCAGTGGCCCTAAGAGGGCTGAGAGCCACATTTTCTGAACCCCTCTCCTGCTTCCCGCCAGCCCTACCTCGGGCTTCACGGCCCTCCTCCCACCCAGGCTCCCACTCCCCTGGGCTTACTGGCTAAGGGTGCAAGTATCAGAAGCATTTCCTTGGAGAAGGCAGGACAGCTGCCCCCCTTGGCTGGTGCTAATTACACCAGCCACAGTTTATTGAGTACCTATTATGTGTTGGGCACTGTGGCCTAATGTTCCACGTGCACTGTTCCTCATAATAACCCTCTATGAGGTAGCCAGTGCTATGTCCCCATTCTACAAGTGGGCACACCAAGGAGAGGGCTGCCTGGCACTCAGCTAATGCTCAGAGCTGGAATCCAAGGCCTCATCCCACCAGTTCTTGACCCCTGGCTTTGACCAGCCACCCCACCTCCCAGGAGAATCTGGCAGCTGCTGGTCCCCAAACCAGAAGAGGCACCCACCCTGCCTTCCTCCTGGAAACTGGCTCAGACACCTGCCTCAATGCCAGAGCTGACCGGGGCAAACCTCCCCCTCCCCACCACCACCTCATGGGAAACACTAATTCACTGCTGAGAGTGAGCAACTCCCAGGGGGAGGTGGGAGATGAGCAGAGTCAAAGAAAAAAGATAGGACAAGTCATGAGTTCAATAGCTGTAGATTGAAAAATCATCATGACAGCTTCCAAAACACCAGTTCTTCCAGCCACAAACTTCCGTGTTTTGGAACCAGCTGGCTCTGGTCTGTGGGGGTCACCACCGCTGAGCTTGGACTCAGGGTGAGTGGGGGGCCAGCAGTGCAACTTGACAGGAGGCCTGGCTAGGGCTGTCTTCACAGCCAGAAGCTGGGGTGACCTAGGGAGTCCCAGCCCTCAAGACACTGAAACCACAACCATCTCTCAGGAATGCATGGTTCCAGGCGCTGGGCACGGCAGGTTATCAAGAGAGTTACACTTGAAGGGGACACCCACAGATCCAAGAGGAAACTGATGATAACGTTTTGAGTATGTGGGGTGTGGTGACACAAGCATGTAGTCCCAGCTACTAGGGAGGCTGAGGCAGGAGGATCGCTTGAGCACAGGAGTTGGAATCCAGCCTGGGCAACACAGCAAGACCCCAGCTCTTCCAAAGAAAGCATGACAATGTGTCTCAGAGTGACTGGAAGGCCCTTTCTTAGCAAGGGTGTCTCTCTCTATCATAACATTCAAGCTGGGACCTAAATGACTAGGCGGCAGCGGTGAGCAGACGAAAAAGCAGGTCAGACAGAGGTCACAGCCGGGGCCCCATGGCAGGATGGAGCATGGAGGGTTTCAGAAGCAGCACGGAGGCCAGTGTGGCTGCTGTGAAGAAAGGGGCACAGGAGTGGACCAGGACAAGGGTTTCAGAGGCGACTGGAGCCATGCGGGTCAGGGTCTGACTTGGGTTCACGAGGTGACCCCAACTGCTGTGCAGAGGGTAGTCATAAGGACTGGGTAGAAGGCCCTGGAGGGGACTGGCAGGAGGAGACAGAGGCTTGGACATGGAGAGAAGCCAGGAGCCTGGGAAGGCTCTGGAGGTGGAGCAGCTGGCCTTGCTGATGGATGGGGGCAAAATCCCCAGGCCAGAGGTGCCAGAGCAGGGCGTCTCTTCTGCAGGGCTCTGGGGGTATTCCTGGACGCTCTGGGGCCAACCCACCAAGGGGGAGCATGGGTGGTGGGCAGGATGACCAGAGCCCTGCCTCTCTGGCCCAAGCAGTGAGTCAGGTACCTACTAGACTGGGGGCACCTTCCCTGGCCTCTTCCCCTCCCCGGCCTCTATGTCTCCACATAGTCAGAGAAAGCAGGAGTGTAAGATAGGAAAGACAGCCAGGGGACTACACCGCAGGGTCAGTGCAGCCCAGAAATGCCCCTGATGCCACAAAAGGGCCACACCCCAAACACCACAACAAACAACTTACTGAGGAAACAGCAAACTGGCTCACTGGGGAGCCAGCCTCCTGGGTGGAAAATGGCCACTGACTTTTGTGCCTGTGCTGGGCCTCAGAGTTCCCCTCCAGAGAATGGGTCTAATTCCAAGGACCCAGGATATGACAGTCAACTATTGTCCAGGCAACCCCACCCCAAGTGAGGACTCCCCTATTCCCCGTCCCCAGAACGCTTGCTGCCAACTTGGCCTAATAGGCGAGGTGAGTGCCAGGCTCCTGTAGGAGCCCAGTCACAGCATTAAAGCCACCAACTAACCAAGCAAGCAAACAGAAGGGGGCAGGGGGTGTGGCCACCTGGTGGGAATACCCTCCCCAGAAGACGCTGGCTGCTTCCTCCAAGAGGAGCTGGAGGTGTCCATGTGTGGAATCTTCTCACCCCTGTAAGTCAGAGGGGACCAGAAGCAACTTCCTGGGCCCGGGAGGGCCTCCAGCCTCCCACAAGTCTCTCCGAAGTCCAGAGGGGCCACAGACTTGGTGCAGGGAAGCCAAGAAGTAAGAGTCTCCCAGAAAGGAGGGTGGGTGGCTGACAGGGTGGGGCCCTACCCAGCTGTGCCAGGAGGGAAAACGTCCCAAACAAATGGCGAGCAGTTAACTAAAGAACTGTCCTGCAAGGCAACCCCTGGCGCACAGTCCTGTGTATACTAAATTCTGAGAGAGATAAAAGGAGAGAGACGGTAAGGGCAGGGGCGGTGGCCCTGGGGCATCAGGCCCGTAGCCAAGGCAGAGTGGGTTAGGAACGGCCACCACCCTGGGCGATGGTGGGGCTGGAGACAGCGGCGGGCGCTAGGTCGCTCCAGAAGGACGCCGGCGGCCCGGGTAAAGTGCTTGGGAGCAGTGGTCACAGCGCACAGAGGCCCATGGCAGGATGGAGCAGGGGTCTGAGCCCGTGCGCCCCAGAGCCGAGCCCTCCTAGGCCGGGAGGGAAGCCTCCCCATCCTGGGCGCTCGATGCGTCCCCAAGCACCGCCGGTCCTCGCCCCGCTCTGGGCCCCACCCAGCCCGCCCCGCGGCCGAGATGGGCCAGGGGCCGGGTCCCGCCTGCCCGCGGAGAGGCCAGAGGCGCACGGTGGCGGGATGCGGGCGCGGGGTGCGCAGCTCCAGGAGCTAGCGCGATTCCCGCCCCCTTCAAGGGCACGCGGGCTGACCCCGGCAGCGCCGCGCCCCCTCCCCGCCGGGGCCCCCAGCGCAGGCTCCCGCCCGGGTTCTTCTGGCCCGCCTGGCCCGCGTCGCCGCCCGGGGGATCCGGATCGCACCCCGCCCTTAGCCGCCCTCACGCCGCGCCCGGGCGCTCACCCAGCCCGCGCCCTTGGCCGCGCGGCGCCAGGAGGGCGGGAGAGCAGCCCCGCAGCCCAGGCGCCCCTCCTGCGCGGCGCCAGCCCGGCCGCACCGCCCCCGCCGCCCGTGCTCCGGCCCTGGGCCCGGCCCGTCTCGGCGCCCCCGCCGCTCTGGCCCGGGGCGCACCCGCGCCCCGCTCACCTGACATCTCGTCCTCGTTCTCCATCTCCTCGGCGAACAGCCGCGGCAGCTCCTCCTCGGTGCCCAGTGGGCCCCGCATGCCCGGCGCGGGGAGGAGGGGAGGTGGGCGCCCCCCCTCCCGCCGGGCGCGGTGCCAGCCTTAACCCGTGCGCTGCCGGACGGGCGCGTGCGGCGGGCGAGGCGGCCTCGGCGAGAAGATGGCGGCCGCCTGCCCCCCCCACCCCCCCAAACCTCCACCCCCCCGTCTCGACCCCCCTTTCTCTCGGCCGCCTTAGCCTGCTCCCCGCAAAGCCCGGGCGCTCCGCCCACCGCACCCCGCAGCCTGAGTCCCGCAGCCCGCCGAGGGTGGCGGCGGCAGCGCCGGAGGCACGGCGGCACGGCGGGGGGGCGGCACACATGCCCGGATTGTGACGTCCAGTCTGGTTGCTGTGGCAACCCCATCCCATCGTTCCGGCAGCGCTACTAGTTAACAGCAGAGAACAAGTTGGGGGACTAGTCCTGAGGGGCCGGGTGAGGGTGGGGACTGGGGAGCGCCCCGGCAGGGGGAGCCGTCGAGGCGTCCGCACGCCTGGGGACCCGACGGACGAGCGGGCAGCCGGGATTTGGCGAGCCCGGGCGCAGGGGGAGGCGAGGCGCACCCGGGGCAGGATGAGCCGCCGCCGCTTGCCTGCTAAGGCACTGGGCCCCGAGCCCCGGAAGGGCGCGGAGGCGGGGTCTTCAGGGCAGCGCGCGGCCCGCTGCCCCACTCGATTCACAGACGCCGGGACCCGCCCCGCACGCGGCTCCGGCCTCGGCACGTTCCTAACCCCCTCTCCAAAGAGATTTAGAAGAAAAATGTGTTCCACACTTTGGGAAAAGACGCTCTGGAGACTGTGGGTCTGATTACTGCCGAAAAATCCGCGCAGGCGGGCTCCCCTCACTTGCTTCCCCGCTCCCACCGCCCACTTGCCCTCTTCCAAAAAGCCCCTCCAGGCTGGGTCCAGCTCAAACCCATGCAGACCCCTGGGGGTGGTGCGGATCTGCGATGTCTGTGCCCAAAACTCCCGCTCAGAAGCGACACCTGTCGCAGAGCAGGAGGGAGCCGCTGCCACCAGCCCTCGGTCGTTAAAGGTGAAGATGGAGGCCAAAGCCCTCGGGAGCAAGACTGGAATTTTAAATAAGCGCCTCCAGTCTCCGCGGCGGCAAGTCTTAAAGCTACCTTAAGAAGGCAAAAGTTCCAGGGGCTGGCCGACCGCCAGCTCTCTAACCCCAGAAGGCCCGTGAAGGGAGGGTCTCTCACTGCCTCGCAGGGGCACTGGGGGATCCCACCTGAGACACGCAGGATCGGCAGCAGTTTTCCGCTTCTTCCCGTCCAATTTTATTGCCAGCAAGCCCCAAACAAAAGACCCTCTGCATTCATCCCTGGACAAGGAGAGGTCGGTCCAGCCTTCTGGAACCAAAGACTGGGGTGTTGGGAACCCCTCCATCTCCCAGATCCGCTTTAACCACGCTGTAGATAGAGACGCTGGATCAGCCCGGTACTGGCCGCCTGCAAGGGGAAAGGAACCTTCTTCAGGGAAGCAGTCCAGGAAACCAAAGGGCCTCCCCTCCCAAGGCTGTGTTTCCCCCACAGAGCCGCTAGCCAGGGGGAGCCCCAGATCACTAAGGCTTGAACCAAACCTGCTTCTTCCTCGTTTCCAGACCAACTGTCTCCCTAAATGGTAACCACGAGGGAAGAAACCCCTAAGCTGACATGCCCACCCCTCAGTTACCAGCTCCCCAACACCTCTCTAACCCCTTTCAAAGGTCCCCTGCCCTTTGGTAGAAAAACTCTGATTTACAATATTTCTCATCACCAGAAAGCCGCCCCCATCATTAACCTTGGCTCCAATTCCCAAGGCGAGGCTGAGAAAGTCAAGATATCATTCAAGAAAGAACAGTTCTAACTGCTTAATTTGGCAACAAATTAGAGCCGAGATGCTCATCAGTCATAATCCTCTCCCCATCCTGTTCTTCCCTATGACTGCAACTAGGTAATATTATTTAATGTCCAAAGGCAAAATGAAACAAAAACTGGAATGCTAGAAATAAATGGATTTTTTACTACAAATCTCCAGTTTTTGTTTTTGTTGTTGTTGTTGTTTTGGGGGGGAGGGGGCGGTTTGAGATGGTGTCCTGCCCTGTCTTCAGGCTGGAGTGCAGTGGTGCAATCTCAGCTCACTGCAATCTCCGCCTCCCGGGTTCAAGCGATTCCCCTGCCTCAGCCTCCCCAGCAGCAGCTGAGACACAGGCAGCACCACCACCCCTGGCTAATTTTTTGTATTTTAGCAGAGACAGAGTTTCACCCTGTTGGCCAGGATGATCTCAATCTCCTGATCTCGTGATCCGCCTGCCTCAGCCTCCCAAAGTGCTGGGATTACATGCGTGAGCCACCATGCCCGGCTCTCCAGTCATTTTTAAAGAAGAGCCCTTATTATTGTCAAACTATCAAATGGGCATTTTAATGACAATGGGCCAAAAATGCATGACGTTAAAAGCAATCCCTAAAGCAGTGAACATTCGGTAAACTCTGCAGTTGCGAGAACAAGCCTATCATTAAGGTTACTGTTTTAGGAGACAAGATTCTCATGTTTGCTGATCATAGAGCTCGTAATTACATCTCAGTGACAATTCCAAAATCAAAATATTTTTTAATATACTGGTTACAAAAGCATCAAGGAAAAACACTTTTTCTGGCTGGGTGCAGTGGCTCACGCTTGTAATCCCAGATCACGGATCACCTGAGGTCAGGAGTTCGAGACCAGCCTGGCCAACATGGAGAAACCCCGTCTCTACTAAAAATACAAAAATTAGCTGGGCATGGTGGCAGGCACCTGTAATCCTAGCTACTCAGGAGAGTGAGGCAGGAGAATCGCTTGAACCCAGGAGGCAGAGGTTGCAGTGAGCCAAGATTGCGCCACTGCACTCCAGCCTGGGTGACAGAGCGAGACTGTCTCAAAAATAGAAAAAAAACTTTTTCCAAGAAAAGAGTTGAAAAAGCTTATCATCTTCTGCACATACCATACTCAATTTCCATTCCAGGGCTACATGAACTCCTCATCCAGGAACCCCCAAGCCCCGCCTGAGGCCAGTTCGTTCAACAATGCATATCCACGCTGTGGCCACCTGGCACCGTCGGCTTCTCAAGGGCAATGAAGTGCTTGTACATACACCACCTCACAGCCAGTCACGTAGATCAAAACTCTGCCCCACACCTCCTCCTCGGCAGGGGTGAAACAGCGTCACTCAAGACCGCAGTGTCCTCTGCAGTGAAGGCTCAGTGCCCACCTGCTACACCAAGACTTTCGTTGCACTTGAAGCCTTTTTGGGAAAGTGTGGACCCTGCACCACCTGAATTCCAACCAGTTGGGGTTGCAGGGGAGGAAGGAGCTTCTCAAAAAGGCAGTCCTGGGCCTTGGCCCTGAACCTGAGAACATACTTGTGTAAGCCTGAGAACGTTTTATGGGTGCTCTCTGGTTTCTAGCTGTGGTGGTAGCTAACTCACTCCACTGGTCAGCACAGCCTTTACAGACTGTTTTAGCTGGGCCCAAAATAGCCTGGGGGAAAAAAAAAAAGCATGTGTATTCTCAAATCCATCCCAAAGACAAGAAAATGGCTGGATTAGAAATTCAGTTTCTTCTTCCTAGAGATGAGCACTATGATGGCACCGTTTTAACAGACAGTCCCCACCTTCCTGTAGGTGGAGGGCCACCTCCTTGCAGGGATGGCAAATCCCCACACCAAGCCTCTCTGCTACCCTCTTCTCCCTCAAAGAGAATCAACCCCACCGAACAACCTGGGCAGGTGCCAACCTGGGCTCTCCTTTGGGGGCCTGACCCATCTCTCACCGCCGTGGTGCCCCTCCCCTGCAGCTTCTGCCTCCAGTCACCCCCGTGTTCTGTCCAAGCATTACTGGGGAGATGGTCTGTCCCCTGGAACTGCCAGATCTGTAACTGTCCCACATCCTAGGTCCCCCTCCCCCGTGGGAGGGCCAGCACCTCTTGGCTTACTTACAACATTTGATAAGTTTAAGGGTTTGAGTCCCATGTACAAACGGAAAATGAAATCAGGTGTCAACACCAAATTCCAGGCTCCCCTGACATTATCAATGACTTCAACAGCCGGACCATTATTTCCCCACCGCTGGGGTCCTTTTCACCCTCCAGGAAATCAAGTGTCCCCTAAAAAGGCTGAGATCCAGATAGCCCCAGATATCAACTGTCTTAAGACACTTGGTATTATCCAACTTCCTCACTTTCCCCATGTTTCTGACCACCTCTGTGCTACATACCATTCATGAGCGAATTTCGGACCCATGTATTTCAACACCTGGCTGTTCCTGAAAAGGTATGAGGACAACAGCACTCAAAACCCACACACTACTGCCATGGGATAAGGGGGATCAGAGGCTTTTGGAGGGAAAACATATGAAGCCTTTAGGAGTGACTAGTTCGTAGCATTTAGTGACATCAACAAACCTCATTTCCTCGGCTGCACTAGCACACTCAAGGGAAGGGCGTGAGGATGTTTGTGTAACTGGCATTGGCTGAGACGACACCGACCTCCTGTTTTGGAACTCTTATGAATTTAAATCACGGCCTGAAATTCTTCACGACCCCAGTCAGCCCCTGTGCCTCAACTATTTTCAATGCGGGCAAGTGAGGTGTGAGTTAAAACAGATACAAAGGAAACTGGTCTACAGTGTGCTTTGGGCGCAGCTGGTGTCATGGCTCTAATGGAATTCAAGTTCACACTACCTATTCCCCATCAGAAATCGGCATTTGCTGGCAAAGTTGTTCCCCAGGCTCTGGATCTGGAGAAATTCTACACAAGAGTTCAGTGACAGCCAACTCCTGAATCTCACTGCAGCAAAACAGCACAACTAAAGGAAGAAAAGTCGAAATAAAGGACATCTTTTCTTCTAAGCCTAGTAAAGACCAACGTAACTGTTGGTACAGCAACTAATTCATGAGGACAAAGCTTTTCTTAACATGCCAGTCCTTAAAAAAACAAAGCCTCGCACAGTAATAGTAGCCAGGTGTTAGCCACTTTAATAGAAAATGTGATCAAAACTCGATTACAAGAGTTCAAAAAGTCATAGAAAACCAGTGAGTTTCAATTTTATTACAAGTTTTCAAATCTGGGACTAGTTTTTTTTTTCTTTTAACTTAAATGCTAACTTCAGCCCAGGGTTTTTTCACAACCAAACTGAAAATTACTACATGGGAACATCAATGCAACAAACAAAATTTGTAAACTCAAGCCACAAACTTAATAATCATGGTAAGGGACATTGCCAAAGAGCAACTGATGCCTCAGTGAAGTTTGAAAGAAACTCTGCTTTCTGTGAAGGCAGAGAAGAAATATGCAAGCAATTCTGCTTCAAAGAAATTTGCATAGAAATGGAAAAATGCCAGAGCCTTTAACACAAGTGAAATTGCAAAGCCTCAACACGTTCAACTCAATCCACAGAGCACCAAATGTTTAATGGGAGCCAAGGTAGGACTGAGCATTGAACTTCCAGCTATGCAACTCACAGGGCACAATTTCGGGTGTGGAAACCATCTGTAGGCAAGCTCTTTTAAAAACATGAATTTTAGACACCGTAAATTCTAAAACAGACACTTCTGCATTACTGTTCGAATTTCAGAAGGGCACCGCAAGGCACCAGGGGCTTTCAAAGTCACTCACGGCAACAATTGCATCTTCTTTTGCCAGCTTTGGGAGCCCTGTTCACAGTTGTCTAGCCTCTGCACTGCAGCATACCCGTTTGTAGAATAACTTCTGACATTAAATCCAGTCATGGCCTAAGTGGCATGAGGCAGCTATTTCCAGGGCACCTCCCATATCCTTGGCACAAGAGGCTTCCCAGTCACTTTTCCTTGGTGTCCCCCCTTCACCAGAGCCTCCAGAGCTCTTGCCATCAGGGGCTGACATCGCTGGGCCCCACATGGGAGACCACATCTGGAAGCACTATTCCTCCAGCTCCCTCTGCTGGAGACGGAAGTGACAGTTTGTGGCAAAGACTTGTAGAAACATTACTTACACATTCATTTCTGTACACATTTAGTTAATTTAGAACCTGGGACTTTTACAATCGATTCCCCAAACCCCTTTATGGAGAGTGACGGACTATGCAGCAACGCTGAAGGAGCACCGTTTCTCTCTCTAGGAAGAAGATGATTAACAGACATAATTGTGTGTGTCAAATTTGTAATCAAAAAATGAAAGTAAGACGAATGGCCCAGAAACCCGCATTTTATTGACACTGTCATTTTCCCACAGAGAATCTTAGAAGATGTCACGTTTTCTTTTAATGAACGAGAGGAGCCCACTTGTATCCCTGAATCATTGTTTGAGAAAAGCAACATATACAACTGACAGTCACACTTTTTAAAATCAAACAGTCACTACCTTCAGCCCACACCTCCACACCGGCATCTGCCTCCCCAATGGCTGTCAGTTCTGTAAAGTCACCCTCTCCTTCTACTCTGGTATTACCACAAGAATTGAAACTTTTAAGCAGAAAAAAAGAAGTCAAGTTACAAATAAGTGAGTGGCGAACCAAGAGAAGCCCTTTGACTATGATTTCCAATTTTCTGTTCAATCCACACTGCAGAGATACAAGGATAAACCACCATTTTGGTTCCCAAGTTTTATTCAAGAACTCATACAAAATATTCCGGATAAATGAAATTTAATCCTCATCTTCCTCCTCTTCTTCGTCCTGGTTAATCTGGAAGTAACGTAATTCGTAACTCTCTTTGCTGTTAGCAACTACGCGCAACCAGTCACGTAGATTATTCTTCTTCAAATATTTTTTGGTGAGATATTTCAAATACCTGCAGAGAAAGGACATGAGAACTCCACTAGACAGCTGGTGCTTGCATCCTAAAACATTTTAACGTTTATAAAACCCAGCACTCAGAATCATTACAATTCAGGGTGTTTTCCAAGCCTCAAAAATGGCAAATACACCCAGCCAAGGCTCTGAGAGTATCAGCCGCGTGCCATCGACATTGGCAGTAACAATGAGAGTAGACTGGGCGCAGTAGCTCAGGCCTGTAATCCCAGCGCTTTGGGAGGCCAAGGAAGGTGGATCACTTGAGGTCAGGAGTTCGAGACCAGCCTGGCCAACATGGTGAAACCCCATCTCTACAAAATTAAAAAAATTAAAAATAAAAAAATTAGCCGGGTGTGGTGGTGCACACCTGTAATCCCAGCTACTGAGGAGGCTGAGGCATGAGGATCCCGGATCCCTTGAATCCAGGAGGCAGAGGGTGCAGTGAGCTGAGATTGTACCTTGCATTCCAGCCTGGGTAACAGAGCGAGACTGCCTCCAAAAAGGAAAAAAAAAAAAAGAAAGAAAAAAAAAAAAAAACAGGCCAGGAGCACTGGCTCACGCCTGTAATCACAGCACTTTGGGAGGCCAAGGCAGGCTGATCATGAGGTCAGGAAATGGAGACCATCCTGGCTAACACAGTGCAACCCCGTCTCTACTAAAAATACAAATGATTAGCCAGACGTGAAGGTGGGTACCTGTAGTCCCAGCTACTCAGGAGGCTGAGGCAAGAGAATCACTTGAACCTGGGAGACAGAAGCAGAGGCTGCAGTGAGCCAAGATGGCGCCACTGCACTCCAGCCTGGGCGACAGAGGGAGACTGTCTCCAAAAAAAAAAAAAAGAGCAGATACCAGGTGTCCATGAAAATGCAGCAAACACCTGGCCAGGCGCGGTGGCTCAAGCCTGTAATCCCAGCACTTTGGGAGGCCGAGACGGGCGGATCACGAGGTCAGGAGATCGAGACCATCCTGGCTAGCACGGTGAAACCCCATCTCTACTAAAAAATACAAAAAACTAGCCGGGCGAGGTGGCGGGCGCCTGTAGTCCCAGCTACTCGGGAGGCTGAGGCAGGAGAATGGCATAAACCTGGGAGGCGGAGCTTGCAGTGAGCTGAGATCCGGCCACTGCACTCCAGCCTGGGCGACAGAGCGAGACTCTGTCTCAAAAAAAAAAAAAAAAAAAAAAAAAAAAAAGAAAATGCAGCAAACACCTATAAAATGGTCTTTAGTGACCACTGGAGAAAGATAACATGATAGAAATTTTACAGTTAAATATGCAACCTCAATACTTTTTACGGAGAAAATAGTAGGTTTCCAACGAGCTGTAAGCACTGCGCACACATCACCTCAGAGTCAAACCCCCTTCTGAGGTTGTTTGGACGATGAGGACTGCTTCTTAGGGCTGTGCGCACACTCGCTCCTGCTCACCACCAAACACACAGGGACAGAATGCCACCCTGCACTGCGCTCATGCCCAGAAAGCACCAAGCCTCTCAATCGGCCTGCCCAATCGCTGCTTTAGCCGGGTGAGAGCTAAACACTCACCACAGCAGCGGGATCGTTAGAAAACTCATTCTTTTTTTCTGAGACAGAATCTCATTCTGTGGCCCAGGCTCACTGCAACCTCTGCCTCCAGGATTCAAGCAATTCTTGTGCCTCAGTCTCCCAAGTAGCTGGGATTACAGGCGCACAACACCATGTCCAACTAATTTTTGTAATTTCAGTAGAGACAGGGGTTTTGCCATGTTGGCCAGGCTGGTCTCACCTCAGCCTCCCAAAGTGCTGGGATTACAGGCGTGAGCCACCGCGCCCGGCCGAAACACTCATTCTTTATGGAAAGGCAACAACTGGCTTTTGTGCCCAACACCCTAACTACATAAAGATGACCTAAGGGCTGGGTGCGGTGGCTCATGCCTGTAATCCCAACACTTTGTGAGGCCAAGGTGAGAGGATCCCTTGAACCTACAAGTTCGAGATCAGCCTGGGCAACATGGCAAGACCCTGTCCCTACACAACATTTTTTTTTTTAATTTAAAAAAAAATAATGGCCGGGCGCGGTGGCTCAAGCCTGTAATCCCAGCACTTTGGGAGGCCGAGACGGGCGGATCACGAGGTCAGGAGATCAAGACCATCCTGGCTAACACGGTGAAACCCCGTCTCTACTAAAAAATACAAAAAACTAGCCGGGCGAGGTGGCGGGCGCCTGTAGTCCCAGCTACTTGGGAGGCTGAGGCAGGAGAATGGCGTAAACCCGGGAGGTGGAGCTTGCAGTGAGCTGAGATCCGGCCACTGCACTCCAGCCTGGGTGACAGAGCGAGACTCTGTCTCAAAAAAAATAAAATAAAATAAAATAAAATAAAATAAAATAAAATAAAATAAAATAAAAAAGATGAAGTGCACCACAATCTTGGCACCTCTCTCACCAGCTTGCTTACGTGGCCCTGAGGCTATTCCGAATCTTCCCAAGCCATAAAGAGGGAATTTCACAACACACAAACCCATGGCAGAGCCAATTAATCTAACCAAGCTGTTTTTCCCACAGTGGAAGGGGACTCCTGGTGCTAACCATCTCTTCAGACCATAGCAAGGACTACATGGGATGCTCAGATAGATCCCTGGCATATTTTTTATTTTTATTTTTTTTGAGACAGAATTTCGCTCTTGTTGCCCAGGCTGGAGTGCAATGGCGCGATCTTGGCTCACCACAACCTCCGCCTCCTGGGTTCAAGCGATTCTCCTGCCTCAGCCTCCCGAGTAGCTGGGATTTCAGGTGCGTGCTACCACACCCAGCTAATTTTTGTATTTTTAGTAGAGATGGGGTTTCTCCATGTTGATCAGGCTGGTCTGAAACTCCAGACCTCAGGTGATCCACCTGCCTCGGCCTCCCAAAGTGCTGGGATTGCAGGCGTGAGCCACCGTGCCCAACCTGGATCCCTGGCATATTAACAGGGACCCAAATGTCATGAACCAACAGACTCACCATCTCCAAAAAAGGAGCACTGTTACAGTGCTCCACACCAACAAAGCAATCTCCACACCAACAAAGCAATCTCCACACCAACAATTGCCACACCAACAAAGCAATCTCCACACCAACAAAGCAATCACCACAAAGTGTGAAGATCTCAATTCAACTGTCCACTTTTCCCTACACAAAGATAAATCAATTTGGTCATTCCATCCAAAAAGTATACTTTTGTCAATTATTTCCACCATATTGTATTCAGATGAAGTTGTTTAATTCAAAATTTCAGGTGGTTTAAATTTTTCCTGATCCAGTCGGGCATGGAGGGGCACTCGTGTAGTCCCAGCTATTTGGGAGGCTGAGGCAGGACTGTTTTGAGCCAGGAGATGAGGGCTAGAGTGAGCTATGATTGCCCCACTGCTCTCCAGCCTGGGCAACAGAGTAAGACCCTATCTAAAAAAAAGGAAAAAAAAAATCCCTAATAGAACACTGGGGGAAAAAAATCAGGTTTAAAAAACAAAAAACAGGCCGGGCGCGGTGGCTCAAGCCTGTAATCCCAGCACTTTGGGAGGCCGAGACGGGCGGATCACTAGGTCAGGAGATCGAGACCATCCTGGCTAACACGGTGAAACCCCATCTCTACTAAAAAAATACAAAAAAAAAAAAAAAAAAACTAGCCGGGCGAGGTGGCGGGCGCCTGTAGTCCCAGCTACTCAGGAGGCTGAGACAGGAGAATGGCCCGAACCCGGGAGGCGGAGCTTGCAGTGAGCTGAGATCTGGCCACTGCACTCCAGCCTGGGCGACAGAGCGAGACTCCGTCTCAAAAAAAAAAAAAAAAAAAAAGACAAAACATTAGCCAGGCGTCATGGAGGGCGCCTATAATCCCAGTTACTTGAGAGGCTGAGGCAGGAGAATTGCTTGAACCTGGGAGGCAGAGGTTTCAGTGAGCTGAGATTGCACCGTTGCACTCCAGCCTAGACAAGATCAAAACTCCTTTTCAAAAAAATAAACAAATAAAAACCCCGTACAAATTCAGAGACCAAAAAAGTTCTAGATTCGGGACACCTTGAACCTTTCAGGAAAATAAACTGTTATCATCAAGAAAAGAAAGCTGTGACAGATGACTAAGGCACCTTCCCTTCTCTACTGGATAAAGAAAGGAAAATTTGCGAAAATGGAAGTGACGCATGCCAGGAGACACTCTCACCCTGATAAACAGGTCACAGAAAGGTAACAGAATCTTCCCCAAGGGCTCTGCTACGGCCCAGCAGACCAGACGGAGGCTTTGCACCCCCCGGAAGCCCCACTCTCACTGCTTCCCAGGCAGACTGTGAGGACTTCACTGAAGCTTCAAAGTCATTTCTTCACTGACATAGCTAAAAATAAAAGCATTAACTACAACCAATTTGTACTAACATACCTTAAAATTTCCCACAACTTGATTTACTATGTTGTTTTTTTTTTTTTTTTTTTTTTTTGAGACAGAGTTTTGCTCTTGTTGCCCAGGCTGGAGTGCAATGGTGCAATCTCAGCTCACCACAACCTCCGCCTCCCTGGTTCAAGCCATTCTCCTGCCTCAGCCTCCCGAGTAGCTGAGATTACAGGCATGCACCACCACGCCCAGCTAATTTTGTATTTTTAGTAGAGACGGGGTTTCTCCATGTTGGTCAGGCTGGTCTCGAACTCCCAACCTCAGGTGATCTTCCAACCTCGGCCTCCCAAAGTGCTCGGATTTAGTATGATTAAAAGCTCCTAACAGGCCACAGCCCCAGGCTAGGAGCTGAGTATAAGCATATCCAATTCTTCAGCAACTGGTAAAGTATTTTAACCTCATCCTCAAAAACCAACACATAACATTCGAGGGAACCAGCAAATTAATGCCTCCATTTTGAAATGAAAGAAAATGGGCCCCCAGGAATTAACTAGAGTAGACTAGGTCTAAATTGAGGTCTTCAGATTCCTTGTTCAGTGCCAAAGTAGCACTTACAAGGGAAGCAACTGGAATTCAAAAGGAAAGCTCTTGGCCGGGCATGGTGGTTCACCTGAGGTCAGGAGTTCAAGACCAGTCTGGCAAACACGGCGAAACCCCGTATCTACTAAAAATACAAGAATTAGGTCAGGCACGGTGGCTCATGCCTGTAATTCCAGCACTTTGGGAGGCCAAAGCAGGTGGATTACGAAGTCAGGAGTTCGAGACCAGCCTGGCCAAGATGGTGAAACCCTGTCTCTACTAAAAAACAAAAAAAATTAGCCAGGTGTGGTGGCAGGTGCCGGTAATCCCAGCTACGCAGGAGGCAGAGGCAAGAGAATTGCCTGAACCTGGGAGCCGGAGGTTGCAGTGAGCTGAGATCGCGCCACTGCACTCCAGCCTGGGCGACAGAGTGAGACTCTGTCTCAAAAAAAAGGAAATACAAGAATTAGCCGGGTGTGGGGCAGGTGCGGTGGCACATGCCTATAATCCCTGCACTTTGGGAGTGGGGCAAATCACCTGAGGTTAAGAGTTCCAGACCAGCCTGGCCAACACGGCATGCGCTATAAAAATCCCTGCACAAGCCTTTGGGGAGGCCGAGGGGTGGATCAGGCAAATCACCTGGCTAACACGAGTTAAGAGCCTTCCAGACCGGGAGGCTGGGCCAAATGGCACGGGAGGCGGAAAGCCGGCCACTGCACTCCAGCCCGGGCGACGCGAGACTCCGTCTCAAAAAAAAAAAAAAAAAAAAAAAAAAAAAAAAAAAAATACAAAAAATTAACTGGGCATGGTGGCACACGCCTGCAATTCCAAAAACTCGGGAGGCTGAGGCAGGAGAATCGCTTGAACCCGGGAGGCAGAGGTTGCAGTGAGCCAAGATGGCGCCATTGCACTCCAACCTGGGCAACAGAGCAAGCCTCGATTTCAAAAACAAAAGGTAAGTTCTTATTGTGATCTGGAAACAGGAAGCAATTTTTTTTTTTTGAAATAGGGTCTCACTCTGTCACCCAAGCTGACCTGCAGTGGCACAATCACAGCTCATTACAACCCTGACCTCCTGGACTCAAGCCATCCTCCCACTTCAGCCCCGCAACTGGCTGGACTACAGGCACATGTCACCATGCCCAGCTAATTTTAACTCTTGTAGAGACGGAGGTCTCACTATGTTGCCCAGGCTGGTCTCAAACTCCTGGGCTCAAGCAATCATCCTGTATCAGCCTCCCAAAGTGCTGGGATTACAAGCATAAGCCACTGTGCCCAGCCAAGAATATTTTTGAGAAAACAGTCTTGTAAGCAAGTCTGAGTACCTTACTGTTTAAAATAATTTAGCCTGGCCGGGCATGGTGGCTCAGGCCTGTAATCCCAGCACTTTGGGAGGCCAAGGTAGGTGGATCACTTGAGGGGAGGAGTTTGAGAGCAGCCTGGCCAACATGGTGAAACCCCAGTCTCTACTAAAAATACAAAAATTAGCTGGGCGTGGTGGCAGGTGCCTGTAATCTCAGCTACTCAGAAGGCTGAGGCAGGACAACTGCTTGAACCCAGGTGGCAGAGGTTGCAGTGAAACGAGATCGCGCCGCTGCACAACAGCCTGGGCAACGGAGTGAGACTCCAGCACAAAAAAAAAAAAAAAACTTTAGCCTGTGAAAGACAAAATCAAAAGTTGACTATTGTTAACGACCATAATAGCATTTATCCACTGCCTCCTGCACTGGGCATAGTTCCAGAAATTAACAGATGCAAGCCAATCACTCTGCGGGTGCCCCCACTCCCGTGCAGGGAAAAGGCGGGCTGAGCACTGGGTACACGCAGGCCACACACACTTCCCTCCCGTACCTTTTGGAGAAAGGCACCTCAGATGTCACGGTGATCTTGCTCTTGCTCCTTTCGATGGTCACCACCCCTCCACCAAGGTTCCCAGCTTTTCCGTTCACTTTGATCCTTTCTTGCAAAAACTGCTCCTGTAGAAATCATTAAATTGACCAATGAAGTGACAGGTTCATCTGTCTTAACAGAATATTTTATTTTTTTGTCTCCCAACACTGAACTAACATCGTTTCTTGTTTTGGTTTTGGAGACAGTCTCACTCTGTCGCCCAGGCAGGAATGCAGCCGCCCAATCACAGCTCACTCCACTCTCAATCTCCCAGGCTCAAGTCTCCACCTCCCAGACTCAAGTGATCCTCCCACCTCAGCCTCTCGAAGTGCTAGGATTACAGGCATGAGCTATCCCACCTGGCCCCAGCTAATGTTATAATCTTTTTTTTTTTTTTGAGATGGAGGTTAGCTCTAGTTGCCCAAGCTGGAGTGCAATGACACAATCTCGGCTCATGGCAACCTCCGCCTCCTGGGCTCAAGCAATCCTCCTGCTCAGCCTCCTGAGTAGTTGGGATTACAGGCATTTGCCACCACGCCCAGCTAATTTTGTATTTTTAGTAGAGACTGGGTTTCTCCATGTTGGTCACGCTGGTCTCAAACTCCCAACTTCAGGTGATCCGTCCACCTCTGCCTCCCAAAGTGCTGGGATTACAAGCGTGAGCCACTGCGCCTGGCTTCATCTTTTTTTTAAGAGAAGGGGTCTCTTTATGATGCCCAGGTTGGTCTCAAACTCCTGGGCTCGAGCGATCCTTCCACCACGGTCTCCCAAAGCGTTGGGATTACAGGTGTGAGCCACCACGCCTGGCCCTAATATCTGTTTCTTAAATGTTCAGTCTTTTTAAAAAATGGTAACAAATCCCATTTACATACATACTATGAGACGACATCCCACTGTAAACATACTTGACTTCTTCCACACAAGGTCAACTATGCCTCTCCATGAAAGGCTTAGTGGGCAACACAAGAGTAGACAGGAAACCCAAGGCTAAATTTTTATGAGATAAGCCTGTAATCCCAGCACTTTGGGAGGCTGAGGTGGGTGGATCACCTGAGCTCAGGAATTTGAGACCAGGCTAGGCAACATGGCAAAACCCTATCTCCACAAAAAATACAAATATCAGCCAGGTGTGGTGGCATGCACCTGTAGTCCCAGCTACTCAGGAGGCTGAGGCAGGAGGATTGCTTGAGCCCAGGAGGCGGAGGTTGCCATGAGCCGAGATCACGCCACTGCACTCCAGCCTGGGGGACAGAGAGACCCTGTCTCAAAAAATACATAAATAAAACAAACTTTTACAAGGTACATGCAACCAAAGCTAAAAGCAACTTCTGAATCTAAGGCGTATAAAACACTGTTCACAGCACTATCAGAAAATAAGCCTTCAACCTAGTAGAAAGAGCAAAGACATAGTGACCGAAACAATTCTAGACCTGGTCCAGGGCCATGTGTGGTACAGCAGAAGCAGCAGTCACTCAGGAGCCTGAGACATTCTCTGCAAACTCCCGTGTGGGCCTCAGCAAGACTTTCACCTCCTTGTTGTGCTTCAGAAAGCTTTGCCCAAAAAGGACCTTTTTAGTTGTTTTCTTGCTATTGCAATGACATGAAGTCCCTTCCAGCTCAAAATTCCTATAATTTTCTATTTAAAAACTCCAGTACAAAGTATGTTAACTGGCTGGGTGCAGTAGCTCATGCCTGTAAACCCGGCACGTTGGGAAGCCAAGGCAGGAAGATCGCTTGAGCCCTCAAGTTCAAGACAAGCCTGGGCAACTTAGTTGGAAGATCCTTTTTCTAGAAAAGAATTTAAAAATTAGCTCAGTATGGTGGTGCATGCCTGTGGTCCCAGCTATTCCAGAGGCTGAGGTGGAAGGATCACTTGGGCCTATCAGGTTGAGGCTGCAGTGAGCCAGGATCATGCTACTGCCCTCCAGCCTGGACAACAGACCCTTTCTCAAAAAATAAAAATTTGGGATGCCGAGGTGGGCGGATCACGAGGTCAGGAGATCGACACCATCCTGGCTAACACTGTGAAACCCCATCTCTACTAAAAATACAGAAAATTAGCCGGGCATGGCGGTGGGCGCCTGTAGTCCCAGCTACTCGGGAGGCTGAGGCAGGAGAAGGGTGTGAACCCAGGAGGCGGAGCTTGCAGTGAGTCGAGATCGCGCCACTGCATTCCAGCCTGGGCAACAGAGCGAGACTCCGTCTCAAAATAAATAAATAAATAAAAATTTGGGGCTGGGTGCGGTGGTTCACGCCTGTAATCCTAGCACTTTGGGAGGCCAAGGCAGGTGGATCACAAGGTCAGGAGATCGAGATCATCCTGGCTAATACAGTGAAACTCCATCTCTACTAAAAACACAAAAAATTAGCCGGGCATGGTGACAGATGCCTGTAGTCCCAGCTACTCGGGAGGCTGAGGCAGGAGAATAGTGTGAACCCGGGAGGCAGAGCTTGCAGTGAGCCGAGATCACGCCACTGCACTCCAGCCTGGGTGACAAATAGCAAGACTCCTTTAAAAAAAAAAAAAAAAAAAAGGCCGGGCGCGGTGGCTCAAGCCTGTAATCCCAGCACTTTGGGAGGCCGAGACGGGTGGATCACGAGGTCAGGAGATCGAGACCATCCTGGCTAACACGGTGAAACCCCGTCTCTACTAAAAATACAAAAAAAAAAAAACTAGCCGGGCGAGGTGGCGGGTGCCTGTAGTCCCAGCTACTCGGGAGGCTGAGGCAGGAGAATGGCGTGAACCCGGGAGGCGGAGCTTGCAGTGAGCTGAGATCCGGCCACTGCACTCCAGCCTGGGCGACAGAGCGAGACTCCGTCTCAAAAAAAAAAAAAAAAAAAAAAAAAAAAAATGTGGCTGGGCACAGCGGTTCATGCTTGTAATCCAAACACTTTGTGAGGCCGAGGTAGGCAAATCACCTGAGGTCAGGAGTTCGAGACCAGCCTGGCCAACATGGCAAAGCGCCATCTCTACCACAAAAATACACAAATTAGTTGGGCATGGTGGCGCACGCCTGTAATCCCAGCTACTCGGGAGGCTGGGAAAGAGAATCACTTAAACCTGGGAGGTGGAAGTTGCAGTGAGTCAAGATCACGCCACTGCACTCCAGCCCGGGCAACAGAGTGAGATTCCGTCTCAAAAATAAATAAATAAAAATAAAATAAAATGGCCAGGCGCGGTGGCTCACGCCTGTAATCCCAGCACTTTGGGAGGCCAAAGCGGGTCGATCAACTAAAGTCGGGGGTTGGAGACTAGCCTGACCAACATGGAGAAACCCCATCTCTACTAATACAAAAATTAGCCAGGCGTGGTGGCAGGCGCCTGTAATCCCAGCTACTCGGGAGGCTGAGACACCAGAATGGCTTGAACCCGGGAAACGGAGACTGCAGTGAGCCGAGATTACGCCATTGCACTCCAGCCTGGGCAACAAGAGCAAAACTTGGTATCAAAAAACAAATCAAATAAATAAAATAAACAGTATACGTTAACCAGAGATGGGGCACAGAGTGATTAGGTCAGAAATCTTTTTTTTTTTTTTTTTTTTTTTTTTTTTTTTTTTTTTTTTTGAGACGGAGTCTTGCTATGTCGCCCAGGGTGGAGTGCAGTGGCCGGATCTCAGCTCACTGCAAGCTCCGCCTCCCGGGTTTTTACACCATTCTCCTGCCTCAGCCTCCCGAGTAGCCGGGACTACAGGCGCCCACCACCTCGCCCGGCTAGTTTTTTGTATTTTTTTTTTTTTAGTAGAGACGGGGTTTCATCGTGTTAGCCAGGATGGTCTCGAACTCCTGACCTCGTGATCCGCCCGTCTCGGCCTCCCAAAGTGCTGGGATTACAGGCTTGAGCCACCGCGCCCGGCCTTAGGTCAGAAATCTTGAATTCTGCATCTCAAGATTCATAAATGACTTAAGTTTTCTATCCTAAGGAGGCTTCCAGAAGGAAAGACAATCACACAAACAGATGAGTGGGCTGAGGGAATGGCTCAGAGGAAGGCAGGAATAATGCCAGAACAGGGCCACCATGTGAATACCAAACTGGAAGACACCAAAGTTGAGAAAGAGGAGGCCACAGAGAAAAGCCAGAAGTCACTGGATAGAGAAAGAACTAAGGAAATAAGGGATTTCTTGAAGGACACAGATACAAACAACATCTACATAAAGGCAATAAACTAAGAGATTACCCAAATTCCATTCTGGATAATTCGTGACCATAATTATTTTGTGTTTAAAAATTATTTTTGTTGTAATGATACTGATCCTGGCAATAGTTCAACCGTCTGGAGAATTTAGAGCAAATGCAAATTTAGGAGACTTCTGCACACAAATCTGAATCTCCCAAACATGGCTATTAGAGGAAAAAGAATAAAATGTCAAAACCAAACTGCTGAGTCAAATGTGGCAGAGGGATTACTTAATATTTCTAGATTGCAATAAGATAGAGGAATATTGGGGAATGGGCTAAACACAGGGGCAAAAAATCAGCACAGAGCAAGATGTGAGGGAAAAAACAAAAAAAAGCTCCAATTACAATTTAGCAAGCAGGATACTTTAAATACCAAAGCTCAGATGCTTCATATCATAGAAAGCTTCGGGAACTGCTGCCACCTGTCCAAAGCTCCACATCTAAGCAGTGAGACCCAGGACAGAGGCAGCCCACAGTTAGGATCAGGGTCCCTCACTTATGCTTAAACACACCAAAGAGCAAGGGGGATGCCATGGACCCGATGAAATTTGTCTGTTTCTCAATAACTTTTTTTTTTGTCTTTGAGAAGGAGTCTCGCACTATCTCCCGAGATGGAGTGCAATGGTGCTCTCTACCTCCCATATTCACGCAATTCTCCTACAGGAGCCTCCCGAGTAGCTGGGATTACAGGTGCACACCACCACACCCAGCTAATTTTTTGTATCTTTAGTAGAGACGGGGTTTCACTATGTTGGCCAGACTGCTCTCGAACTCCTGACCTCATGATCTGCCCGCCTCGGCCTCCCAAAGTGTTGGGATTATAGGCGTGAGCCACCACGCCTGGCCTGTTTCTTGGTAACTTTCAAGTAAAATCATTTGTGGAAACTAAAGGAGAAAAACAAGATAGTCCTCCAACACCTCTGTGCTAGAGTCCTTCTTGCTTATTCTAAGTCCATCTCCTTTCACTCCTCACAACTGTTGCACACACAAGAGGAAGCAAGACTTGGAAACAAACAAGTAATCTGCCCACATTCCCAGGGTGAAATGATACAGCCAGACCTGTGAAGCTGCCTATAAGCCTGAAAACAGAAATGCACCCCAGTAGGTTTTCTCAACACTATCTCAAAATGTTCGTCACCACCTGAGTGGCAGTAAGGATGTAACTTACAAAATTGGCAGCATCCATGATTCCATCTTCTACAGGGTGGGTGCAATCAAGAGTGAACTTCAGAACCTGCTTCTTTTTTTTGCCCCCCTTCGCCACAAGTTTTTTCTAAGAAAACACACAAATGATAACAGAGATGAAGATTCAACCAGTCAGAAAAACGAGATTAACAGAACCAGAAATGTCGTAGGTATAAAAGTCCATACAAATACAAAACTCATGGAGCTGTGCTCCCTTTGCAAGAGGGCCAAGAGGCATCACTGCCTGAGTGCCAGAGGTGTAATGAGGGCAGATGCTGCTCTACAAGTTTCGGGCCTGGGGTCATGCGCTTTTGAAGGGAAAATCATTCTAGCACTCTTGACCCACTCAAACTTTCCAGTCTCCCCAATCTGTACAGGCATGAAGGTCTCTTACTTTATGAACCACAATGAAATGAACATTTCCTTTTATTTGCCCGAACATTCCCAGATACAATTTCAAAAAATACTATTTTATTTTTTTCCAGAATTAGAGTACAGGCATACAAAATGCCTTGCATACCCACAATTTTCATGTGAAATCAATCCTTCTCCTACATGTTCAGAGTACGGTCCTGATACATCTTAGTTCATCACCCTTCATCCTGTCTCATCCACCTTTTCATGAAGGGAGTTGCAAAGTATTCTAGCTGCCTGTCCACTCCAGCTCGGACAAGGTTAAGGCTAAAACCTAGAATCTTATTACAACACTACCGTCAAGAATTTCTGACATTTTGATGCATTTAGTCTATGCATTAGTACTTCCAAACCACCCGGCAAAGCACATCCTACAAGGTTCCAGTTTCTTCACTTATGAAGAGGCTTGTGTTAATCTCATCCCTCTACAAACTTGACACCATTAACGCACTTGTGCATCGTACCAACCTGTACTTTCACGTTTAAAAGCTTTGCAGAACTAAATAGACCTTTCCAAGAACACATCTTACCTTCCTTCCTTTATGTTTAAAAGAACTTCATCTAAAACTTGTGTTAACTGGATCAACTTTTCAAACATTTGGCCACTACAAAAATCACTGATTTATTTTTTTACGTCTCTTCCCAGTAACAATCTAAGAGGGATGCTTTAAGATCTATTCCGAACATACACAATCAATCAAGAGACCTACCCACAATGGGCTTGATACTTTTCCATCAAGGTTTTAAACCAAAATGCATTTAAAAGCCCAACCAGACAGAAAGAGCAGAAGAACCGGAAATGTTAACCAGGGAGTCCCAACAAAAGAGAAAAAGTAGGATCTTGGGACATAGAACATGGAAAAACAACTTTCTCAAATAACCTAGGAGGGCGCCGCACAGCCCGGTCCCAGCCTAGCTACAGGAGAATGGAATGAGAGCCTTCGCCCTACACCACCCGTAGCACCCGTTCGAGTCTGTGCAGTGCGCCCTGATAAACTAATTTCCTCTGGGGACTCTAAAAAGCTCCTCAAATCCGGGCCTCCTCTCCGAAAGCAGGCCGACCAAGCCGCCCTTCCGCGGATTCGTCCCTGAGTCTTGGCCGTGCACTTCCGAATGCGCGGCTCCCCAGGGTAGCAGGTCCCGTTCTTCTTCCTCGCCCTCCACCCAGGTAATCAGGCCCCGGGCCGGGGTCCAAGAACCAGTGGCCGGCCCAGCCCGCAGTCTCCAGGCTCCAGCTCCCCGCTGGCCCCTAGCTGGGGCCCGAGCCCGAGCCCCGGCCTCCGAAACCTCCCGGATCTCCCTCACGGGCCTCGGGCCGCGGCCTCCTCCGCCTACAACGTGCTGGGATCGGCAGGGGCTCTGGCCCGCTCCGGTCGACCTGCCAGCCCACCCCAGCAGGACGCTGCAGGGCGCCGTCCCCAGCAAGCCTGGGTAGATGCCGGGCTCGGCGAGGCCCACGTGCCTCCCCTGGAGCCGAGGCCTCACGCGGAGCCATACTAACCACTGGAGCCATGGCCGCAGCGGAGTTAGAAAGGGAGGTGAGCGAACTACGCAGACGCAAAGAGCCCGCAGCGCGCAAGGCACGCAGGGTCCAGGCCGCACTAATCGCTTTACCACGCCCCTCGTCCGCCACCATTTCTCTTGGTTATGTACGATAGGGGAACGATTGGTTTTCCCTGAATGCAAAACGCGTCCTCTCCCAGGCCTGGAGGGTTTCGGGGGAAGGAAGGAGGCCGGGCGGGCTGTCCCACTGCGAATGATCGTAGGGGGGAAGCCAGACTGGACGAGCCCAAAAACAAATAAAGGGATTGGCTTTACTTTTTGAAAGTCTTGGGAAGAAAAAATAAATAAGGAAATTCACTATACTGTAAATTACCAGCTAGTGGGATGGGAATCGAATCTACTAACTTGAGGAAGTGGGGAAATTCCTTCTGGCCACAGGGAAATTTCGTTCAGAGGTCCCAATGCCAGACCACCATGGCTTCCTCCTACTTAAAAAGCCCCAGTTTGGAAGTTCATGCCCAGGGGCTGTCTCTCAGCGCCTGTCCTTCTTGCTGCCGCCAAGCCGCCCACCCGCTGATCACCACCCCCTAGTTTCCTAGCCCAAGCCTTCTAGTTTCCCATCCCAAACCAATATGTAGTTGAGGACCACCGGGAGATCTGGAAAATGCAGATTCCAATTCCAGCGGTCCCAGTGGCCTGAAATTCTGCATTTCTCACAAGCTCTCAGACGACGCTGATGCTGTGAGTCCATGGACCGCATGTGGAGAAGCAAAGGTCCTCATCCCCAGGCCCGCAGGTCCCTTGAACTGGGCTACTTTGCACCCACTCACCCCCTGCGTCCTCATGGAATTATATTCCAGGATCCTGAATTGTCAATCACTCAGTGGCACACACTCTCCACTCTCTTTACCTGGCTTCAGTGTACTCACCTAGCAAAAGTCCAGTCACTGGAGGAGACACTGTGCTGATGGGTCTAGCTTTCAACTCAGGCCTCTGGGGCCGGTTGACCAAGCTCCAAAGCCACGTGTTGTTTTTGGCTCTACAATGCCCAGGCTGGGCCCCTGCAAACACTTCTGCTTTCCAGCTGATCCTGGTTTGGCTCTATCAATAGGGGGCTTTGCTTCCTGCTTGTTCCTATCCTGTCTGGTGTCACCCACTCTTGCTTCTTTATCCTGGAGGTGGCAGTTGGAACATTTGGAAGCAGCAGTGGAATCCAGTCTGCACTTATTCCAACATGTGCAGAATCAGCCTTGTTTTCTTCTCCTCAGAGACACCAGCCCTAGCGAAGCAGCACCCTCTCCTCAGATGTCTGGTTTCACCTCCCCGTCCCCCTCCTCAGGCATCTACATTTTACTAATACCACCCTACGAGGGGCAGCTACTTCCTGCAGTTGCTACTGTTGGTATTATACCCCGTCAGTTACCTAAACACATCTTTATACCTAGGTAACAATCCTTTATATTAAATTATCTCAGTTAAAAACTATTGTTTGGCCGGGCGCGGTGGCTCACGCCTGTAATCCCAGCACTTTGGGAGGCCGAGGCGGGCGGATCACAAGGTCAGGAGATCGAGACCACGGTGAAACCCCGTCTCTACTAAAAATACAAAAAATTAGCCGGGCGCGGTTGTGGGCGCCTGTAGTCCCAGCTACTCGGGAGGCTGAGGCAGGAGAATGGCGTGAACCCGGGAGGCGGAGCTTGCAGTGAGCCGAGATCACGCCACTGCACTCCAGCCTGGGCGACAGAGCGAGACTCCGTCTCAAAAAAAAAAAAAAAAAACTATTGTTGTCTTTTGACTGGACCCTGGCTGATAATGGACCCTAAGCAAGCCCTCAGGGCTACTGACAATCCTAAATCTCTCCCCCAAGGGACTATCTCCCTTTTTTTGTTGTTGTTTTGTGTTTTTTGTTTTTTGTTTTGTTTTGTTTTTGAGACGGAGTCTCGCTCTGTCGCCCAGGCTGGAGTGCAGTGATGTGATCATAGCTTACTGCAGCCTCAAACTCCTGGGATCCTCCCACCTTGGCCTCCCAAAGTGCTGGGATTACAAGGCATAAGCCACTGCACCTGGCCCAAAAGACTATTTCACACCTCAGTCATAATGTCAGCCCTTCCTTCCTAAACCTCCCTCTCAGCAGTTGACTTTTATTGTTCTTTCCTTTTTCTTTCTTTTTTTTTTTTTTTTTTTTGAGACGGAGTCTTGCTCTGTCGCCCAGGCTGGAGTGCAGTGGCCGGATCTCAGCTCACTACAAGCTCCGCCTCCCGGGTTTATGCCATTCTCCTGCCTCAGCATCCCGAGTAGCTGGGACTATAGGTGCCTGCCACCTCGCCTGGCTAGTTTTTTGTATTTTTTTAGTAGAGACAGGGTTTCACCGTGTTAGCCAGGATGGTGTCGATCTCCTGACCTCGTGATCCGCCTGTCTCGGCCTCCCAAAGTGCTGGGATTATAGGCGTGAGCCACCGCGCCCAGCCCTTTTTTTTTTTTTTTTTTTTTGAAACAGGCTCACTCTGTTGCCCAGGCTGGAGTGCAGTGGTGCGAACATGGCTCACTGAAACCTTGACATCCTAGGCTCCAGCTATCCCACCTCAGCCTCCTGAGTAGCTGGGACCACAGGTGTGCACCACCACGCCCAGCTGCATGTTTCATTTTCTTTGTTTTGTTTTATTTTGTTTTGTTTTGTAGAGAGTTGGTGTCTCACTATGGCTATGTTGCCCAGGCTGATCTAGAACTCCTGGGCTAAAGCAATCCTCCTGCCTCAGCTTCCCAAAGCGCTAGGATTACAGGTGGGAGCCATCACAGCCTCCTTTCATCCTTATCTACTCTTGATCTTTAGACAAGACCCATGCTCTTCCCTTTAAATATGACTCCCCATGCCAATGTGTGCAGCCTCTAGCCCTCCCTGGACTCCCCACAAGTGCAGCCAGTGGCATCCTTGGCATCTCTAGACTAGTGTCCCGTAGATCACCCTCACCCCCATGAGCCCATTCTCACCTCTTCACCCTCACCCCCACCTCCCCACACTCCAACCCTCATCCCTCACCCCACACTCCCTGCCCTGCCCCCACCTCTCCAGCCTCACCCCCATCCTCCATCCTCACTCCCATCCCATGTTGAGTCCCACTCCCCACCCTGAGCTCTTTCATCTGCAACCACATTGATCTTCTAGTCTCTAAATGTCTTCCCATTTCTGGGGCTTTGCACTTGTTCTTGCCTCTGCTTGGAACTTTTCCCAGCTTTTCTTTTTTTGTTTGTTTTTCTTTTCAGACAGGGTCTTACTCTGTCACCTAAGGTGGGACTGCAGAGGTGCAGTGACAGCTCACTGCAGCCTCAACCGCCTGGCTCAAGCGATCCTTCCACCTCAGCCTCTCAAGTAGCTGGGACTACAAGCGGGAGCCACCATGCCCAGCTAAGTTTTAGTATTTTTTATAGATAGGGGGAGTCTTGCTATGTTGCCCAAGTTGGTCTCGAACTCCTGGGCTCAAGAGATTCACCCATGCTGGCCTCCCAAAGTGCTAGGATTACGGGTGTGAGCCACTATGCCCAGCCTTCCCGGTTTTCTTAATTTCTTATCCTCTGGGGGGTCTCAAGCTCAGTTCCCCCTCTCTGTTCGTGGTTACCTAGTGTGGTCCTCAGCTCAAGCCCCTCCCAGCTGCCCTCCATCGTATCATCCTTATTTATTTATTTATTTAATTTTTTAGGTGGAATCTCGCTCTGTCACCCAGGCAGGAGTGCAGTGGTGCCATCTCGATTCTCCTGCCTCAGCCTCGCAAGAGTAGCTGGGATTACAGGCATGCACCGCTACACCCAGCTTTTTTGTTTGTTTGTTTGTTTGTTTGTTTGTTTTTTGACACAGAGGTCTCATTCTCACTCAGGCTGGAGTGCAATGGCGCGATCTTGGCTCACTGCAACCTCCACCTGCCAGGTTCAAGTAATTCTCCTGCCTCAGCCTCCCGAATAGCTGGGACTCCAGGTGCGTGCCACCACACCTGGCTAATTTTTTGTATTTTTAGTAGAGACAGGGTTTCACCATGCTAGCCAGGCTGGTCTCGAACTCCTGATCTCGTGATCCACCTGCCTCAGTCTCCTAAAGTGCTGGGATAACAGGCATGAGCCACCGCGCCTGGCTAATTTTTGTATGTTTAGTAGGGATGGGGTTTCACCATGTTGGCCAGGCTGGTCTCGAACTCCTGACCTCAGGGTCATCCACCCACCTCGGGCTCCCAAAGCTGGGATTACAGGTATGAGCCACGGCACCCGGCCTATCATCCTTATGATTTTCTTCCAAGCATTTAATGCAGCCTGTCATTATTTGTTTATTTGTGTACTTGATTAACCTTGGCTGGTGTATTCCCTTCTACGTGCCCATGGTAGATGCTCCATAAATACTAGTTGAACAGATACAGACATGAATGAATGGATGAACGAAGCACTCAACTCCTACTGGGAAACTAATGCACCATAAGAGTGTTGTCCAGATTAAATGAGTTAATATAAATTAAACAGCTTAGGCCAGGCACAGTGGCTCACGCCTGTAATCCCAGCACTTTGGGAGGCCAAGGCAGGCAGAGTACTTGAACCCAGGAGTTGGAGACCAGCCTGGGCAACAAGGCAAAACCCCCAATGTGTGCAGCACATTGTACTTTTTATTTTTCTACTAAAAATACAGAAAAAAAATAAAATAAATAAAGGGCTGGGTTCAGAGGCAGCTGGATCACGAGGTCAGGAGATGGAGAACATCCCGGCTAACACGGTGAAACCCCGTTTCTACTAAAAATACCAACAAAATTAGCCGGGCATAGTGGCAGGCACCTCTAGTCCCAGCTACTCGGGAGGCTGAGCCAGGAGAATGACATGAACCTGGGAGGCAGAGCTTGCAGTGAGCCCGAGATCGCGCCACTGCACTCCAGCCTGGGCGACAGAGCGAGACTCCGTCTCAAAAAAAAAAAAGAAGTTAAACAGCTTAGACTAGAATATTGGCCCATATCTCCCCACCCTCCCTCCCCTTGCCCCCCCCCAAAAAAAAAAGAGGCTGGGCGCAGTGGCTCATGCCTGTAATCCCAGCATTTTGGGAGGCCAAGGCGGGCAGGTCACCTGAGGTCGGGAGTTCGAGACCAGCCTGACCAACATGGAGAAACCCTGTCTCTCCTAAAAATACAAAATTAGCTGGGTATGGTGGCGAATGCCTGTAATCTCAGCTACTCCGGAGGCTGAGGCAGGAGAATCGCTTGAACCCGGGAGGCGGAAGTTTTGGTGAGCTGAGATGGCACCATTACACTCCAGCCTGGGCAACAAGAGCAAAACTCCATCTCAAAAAAAAAAAAAAAAAAAAGAAATCTTGGCCCATAAACATTAGCCATTGCTACTATTGTCATTATGATTTGGTCCATAAATAGAACCAGGGCTAGGGACAGTCCTCAAAAGAACAACTAGTTTCTCTCTAGAATTCACTTCCTTCTTCTAGCAAACTCCTACTCCTACGCATCCTTCAAAACCCAGCTCAAGGCAAGGCAAGGCGGCTCACATCTGTAATCCCAGCAACTTTGGAAGGCCAAGGCAGGCAGAGTGCTTGAGCCCAGGAGTTGGAGACCAGCCTGGGCAACACGGCAAAATCCCCAATGTGTGCAGCACATTGTACTTTTTATTTTTCTACTAAAAATACAAAAAAAAAAAAAAAAAGGCTGGGTTCAGTGGCTCACACCTGTAATCCTAGCACTTTGGGAGGCCAAGGTGGGCGGATCACCTGAGGTCAGGAGTTCAAGAGCAGCCTGGCCAACATGGTGAAACCCCATCTCTACTAAAAATACAAAAAAATTACCTGGGCCTGGTGGCGTGCAGCTGCAATCCCAGCTACTCGGGAGGCTAAGGCAGGAGAATCACTTGAACCCGGGAGGCGGAGGTTGCAGTGAGCCGAGATCATGCCACTGCACTCCAGCCTGGGCAACAAGAGCAAAACTCCGTCTCTAAGAAAAAGAAAAAAAACAAAATTAGCCGGGCGTGGTGGTGCACGGCTGTAGTCCCAGCTACTTGGGAGACTGAGGTGGAAGGAAGCCGAGGCTGCAGTGAGATATGATCGCGCCACTGCGCTCCAGCCTGGGCGACAGCGTGAGATCCTGTCTTAAACAAAACAAAACGAAAACAGCTCAAATAGCTCCGAGTTTTTTCTAAGCCTTTATTGAGCACTACTGTGGGTCAGGCTCTGGGTTTGACTTTGTAATTGCAAGAGGGGCAGAAACGGGCTGCTCTTAGGACACTCAGGATAACACAGACAGGAAGCGAGGGCGTGCTGGAGAAAACGCTGGGATCAACACGCATCTGCCAGGCCCAGACGGCAGAGGGGGCACTGCTGGAAAGGCCGGGAGCCTCCCCTCTCAACCTCCCACCCAAACCCATCCCTCTTTTGGGAACTTGGCAGGCAATGAGGATGGGGCCTTAATTAAGTGGACGCCCAGTATGTGTATTTCACGGGCATTATTCCACTGGGGCCTCGCCCATTATCAGGACACCAGTTCTATTTTAACCCAGCGCTGAGGCCCTGAGAGGTCTGTAACATGGCCGAGAGCTCACAACCAGCGAAAGGCAGGGCTAGGATTCCAGGGCGTCTCACTCCGCCTCCCAAGCGCTGGTGGAGGGGCGTCCGCTGCTCTCTGGCGCCCGCAATTGGCAGCCGAGGAAATGCGGCTGCGA
This sequence comes from Macaca thibetana thibetana, assembly GCF_024542745.1. Lineage (NCBI taxonomy): Eukaryota > Metazoa > Chordata > Mammalia > Primates > Cercopithecidae > Macaca > Macaca thibetana. The sequence continues at coordinate 5,297,835 of NC_065578.1, forward strand.
TGACCTGTTCAGACCCAAATCGGATGGAAGAGCAGGGAATAGCGGCGGTGGGGGTGGGGTCTGGACTTTTTTTTTTTTTTTGAGACAGAGTCTCGCTCTGTCGCCCAGGCTGGAGTGCAGTGGCGGGATCTCCGCTCACTGCAACCTCCACCTCCCGGGTTCAAGCAGTTCTGTCTCAGCCTCCCAAAGGGACTGCAGGCGGGCGCCACCACGCCTGGCTAATTTTTGTATTTTTAGTAGAGAAGGGGTTTCGCCACGTTGGCCAGGCTGGTCTCGATCTCCTGACCTTAAGCGATCTGCCCGCCTCAGCCTCCCAAAGTGCCGGAATTACAGACGCAAGCCACCGCGTCCGCCCTACACCCTTGAAGACCCCGCAGCCAAGGTCCTCTGGCCCTGCTCTGCGCGGCGCTCTGGTCTTGGGGCTCGGGACTCTGTTATCCCGGGCAGGGGCCAGTCCGACCCTTTCACCCTTGCCTGGCACCGTCCCTGGAGCCTTGGCGTCCTAGCTTCTCCTCCCTGCGGGCTGGGGATGGAGTAGCCGGGCCGGAACCAGAGCGCAAAGCAGATGGCGAGCGCCGAGGTCGGTTCGGCCCCGCCGCGCCGTAAGGCAGCAGCCACCCTGGGGAAGGTGGATGCCGGAAGGGGCGTCTCCTGCGGGTCACCCAGAGGACAGCCGGCGGGGAATTCCGAGGGTGGGAGTGAGGAGAGGTAGGAGAGGCCAGGGCAGAGCGAGGCCCCGCGTAGGATAGGAACCATCGCCCGGTGCGAGCCTGACCTTCCAGGGCCGGCAACTCCTCGGCAGAGCGACAGCGCGGGGTCTCAGAGCGCGGCTCGGAGCCGCACTAGGAGCGCTGGACCGTGGGGGAGAAGCTCGGAGGGCGGGTAGCTCCCAGTAAAGCGGCCTAGCGGGTAGGTACAGGGCCCCTCCCCTCGCTAGTCCTCACTGCCCGTTCTCCCTGAGCCGGGGCGCTCCAGGCCCCAGCCCTAACCCGGGCCCTAGCGGCTCCCCACTCCATGACCTCTGGACGCCCCGTCGGGTCCAGACGCAACAGGGAGGGCGCGGGCGACCAGGCAGAGGGGCCGCGGGAGTTCAAGCGGGGCTCTGTGCGCGCCCCAGCCGCCCGCCTGTGCTGTCCCTGCAGATGTCGGGAGCTATCTTCGGGCCCCTGGAGGGCCCGAGCTCCCTGGACGCCCCGAGCGTCCACCCGCTGGTGTGCCCGCTGTGCCACGTGCAGTACGAGCGCCCGTGTCTTCTGGACTGCTTCCACGACTTCTGCGCCGGCTGCCTGCGTGGCCGCGCGACTGAAGGCCGCCTCACCTGCCCGTTGTGCCAGTAAGTGTCCCAAAGTTCCCAAAGACCCCCCAGACCCCATCCCCGCAGCCCAAGGTTGGCTCTGCCCGAGCTGGGACCCAGGTGCCAGGAGAGTAAGGCTCCAACTTCAGGCAGAACGACTGGGAGATGCTGCACCCAGTCCTTAGCTCTCCTGGCCAGAAGTTGCAGGCTTCAGCCCATTTTATAGATCAGCTTAACTGAGGCCTGGAGATTGCAGTTACTGGCCCAAGACCTCCCATCAAAAGTTAGGGGGTAGGGGTGGGGCTCCAGCACTGGTCAAGACACTCCCAGTAACTCGCTTTGGGTCTTAGAAGTCTTAGGTCCACAAAACACAGTTACAGTTATGTGGACTCAAGGAACCCAGGAGTGGCTCTAATTTGCCCAATGTTGTGAGAGGATGCCAAGGGGCAGCTTCTGCTTTTGATACTAGGGGCACCAACCCCACTGTCTGCAGGAGTGCCCAGGACTGGGCAAGGGTAGGGACCAGGGCAGGGTGAGCACTGGCTGTGATATTTATAGCAAACCCCAGAGCTGTGGTGCACCCCACCTCCCAACACAGCTATTTGTAGCTCCAGCCTGGAATGTGAGGGGCGGGGGTGGGGAGCCTTGGGGAAGGGGTGTCAGAATCTCAGGGCCTGGGCTTCTCTGCAGACACCAGACGGTGGTGAAGGGTCCTAGCGGGCTCCCACCGGTGGACCGGCTGCTGCAGTTCCTGGTGGACAGCTCGGGGGATGGCGTGGAGGCGGTGCGCTGTGCCAACTGTGACCTGGAGTGCAGCGAGCAGGCAGGGGCGGCGGGGCGGGCGGGTGAGGAGTAGAGGGTACCAGATTACACAGTCCCCAATGCTTGCACATGCACCCAGCATATCTTCAGAGGATGACCTGGCAGTGGATTCTCCAGCACCTCCCTAGGGCATGTTGGCCCCGAATGTGAACCCCTTTATGCCAGTAGGGAGACTGAGGTCCAGAACAAGGGACTTGAGCCAGTGTCCAGACAGTGGCAGGAGCTAAGGCTGTTCGATCTGGGGAGAACTCACTGATCCCCAATTCAGGGTGGAGTTGTGGACCTGCACAGGAAGGGCAGTCCAGTTTGCAGGCCTGGGCCGACCCTGAAGGGCCTCTGCTACCCAAGTGGCATAGAAGCAGCTACAGCCCAGGGGAGATGGGGACAGCATGCTGTTCCCTCTGGGCTGTAAAGGGCACGGGGGACTCTGGCCTGTGGAGACCAGAAAATGTATTGGGAATCCCAGGAGGACGGCCCGACCAGGGCAAAAGCTCCAGCCTTCAGGGCAAGTGCTGAGAAATGTGTGACCCAGAGGTACAGAGAGGATTAGCAAGAGGTAGGGACTGCAGGTAGGGCCTGTTATGTCAACCATTGCATGTGCCCATACCAGGGCTGCAAGCCAAGCCCTGGACTCCAGCCCTGGGTCTGGCTTGGGGAGGAGAACTTTAAAGCTCTCACTGCTCTTCCCCTCCCCCGCCCAGGTGTGACTCCAGACTGCCAGGGTGTTCACCACCTTTTGGCCACTATTGAGTGTGCCAAGAGGGCCGTGAGAGGCCTTCACACCCCTTTTGTTGCAGGTAAAAATATATATATATATATGTTTTTTTTTTTTTTTTTTGAGACGGAGTCTTGCTTTATTGCCCAGGCTTGAGTGCAGTGGCGCCAACTTGACTCACTGCAACCTCCATCTCCCGGGTTCAAGTGATTCTTCTGCCTCAGCCTCCTGAGGAGCTGGGACTTCAGGCACCCGCCACCATGCCCGGCTAATTTTTGTATTTTTATTAGAGACAGACTTTTGCCACGTTGGCCAGGCTGATCTCCAGCTCCTGACCTCAGGTGATCCGCCCGCCTCGGCCTCCCAAATTGTTGGGATTACAGGCGTGAGCCACCACACCCCGCCTCGGTGAAATGTTTTATAAAGGCAGTTTCTGCCCTCTCTTCCTGTCCCCCACCCCACTCCACGGACCTACTTAATCAGCCTCTGAGCCGCAGTGCCCTCATCTGTAAACCGGGTATATCAGAACGCCAAGTGCCTAGATTACAGGAAAGAGCTGCGTTTAGCCGCGCACTCCGCCACGGCTGGGACAAACACGCGCAATGACACCCGGCGGCTGCGGTTCCCGCGCCGGCCGCGGTCGGGCTCTGGCGCTCCTGAGCCCGCGCTCGGTCCGCAGGACGTGGAGACCACGTACTTCTGCAACACGTGCGGACAGCCCCTGTGCGCGCGCTGCCGCGATGAGACGCACCGAGCACGCATGTTCGCGCGCCACGACATCGTGGCCCTGGGTCAGCGAAGCCGCGACGTGCCCCAGAAGTGCAGTGAGTGAGGTTTGCGGGACCGGGGACCTGGGGGTGGGAACAGGGCGGGCACTGCCCGGAGCCCTCACCACCGCCCGCTGCCCCCGCAGCGCTGCACGCAGAGCCCTACCTCCTGTTCTCCACCGACAAGAAGTTGCTGTTGTGCATCCGTTGCTTCCGCGACATGCAGGGGTGCGTAGCGGGGACGCGAGGGGAGGGGGCTGGGGGCGGCCGGAGCGGGCCTCACCCGCCGCCTCCCGCAGGGAGAGCCGGGCGCACTGCGTGGACCTGGAATCGGCTTACGTGCAGGGCTGTGAGCGGCTGGAGCAGGCGGTGCTGGTGAGCGCAGGGGTCTGGCGCGTGGGGGCAGGGGTGTGGGGGCGCGCGGCGGCGCTCGCGAGCCTGACCCCGCCCTGTCCCCAGGCCGTGAAGGCCCTGCAGACGGCCACGCGGGAGGCCATCGCGCTGCTGCAGGCCATGGTGGAGGAGGTGCGGCACAGCGCTGCGGAGGAGGAGAACGCTATCCACGCCCTCTTCGGCAGCATGCAGGTGAGGGGTGGGGGTTGGGGAATAAACGACCCAGCCGGGAACTGGCGACACAGGGCCGGTCCCTAGGCCTTGTGGATTTCCAGCGTAGTGGGGCAGCAGGCCTTGCACCAAGCACTTTCCTGGAGTTGCTAGGACAACTGGGAGGGGAAACCAGGGCCTGCTCCAGGCTGGTGGTGGGGATGTGAGGTGGTCAGGAAAGACTTCCCTGGGGAGGTGACATTTAGGGTGAGAGGACCCAAGCCCTCAGGCAGCGGATGCAGGGCTGGTAGGTTGGAGAGATACCTAGCGTAACCAGCAGGTGGCGGGGGTCCGGGGGGTAGGCATGGTGGGAGGTGGCAGGGCTGGGGCACAAATCAAGAGCATGCTCGCCATCTCTCCCAGGACAGGCTGGCAGAGAGGAAAGCGGTGCTGCTGCAGGCTGTGCAGAGGTGAGTTGGGGGAGGGGGGCTTGCTTCCTTTGAAACCCCTTGGCCTCCATGCCCTCAGCTCCGAACCTGGGCATTCCACCCTGAGGAGCAAGACATCCAAATGTCCTCCCAGCTAAGGAGGGCAGCATGGCTCAGGGTGCAGAGAAGGGGTTCGGGGACGGACATGCGAAGATGGCTGGGGGGATGGAAATGCCTGTCCCTGCTCCTGGCCCCCTGGAGACCAGGCAGCCCCCTTCCCCCAGCCAATACGAAGAGAAGGACAAGGCCTTCAAGGAGCAGCTCTCTCACTTGGCCACCTTGCTGCCCACCCTGCAGGTACAGGGAGCTTGGGGTGCGGGTGGGTCCCTCCTCCCCGGCCAGGCACTGAGCAGCGTCTCCTCCCCCAGGTCCACCTGGTCATCTGTTCCTCCTTCCTCAGCTTGGCCACCAAGGCTGAGTTCCTGGACCTGGGCTATGTGAGTCTCCTCTGCTCCTGCAGATGCCCCCTCCCCACCAGGAGCCCACCCTGTAGACCAAAGCCACCAACTCAGGAGTGGGCAGCCTGTCACCTGGAGCCTGGTCCAGGGGTCTCGGGACTGACCCCCTCCCAACTCCATCATCTGCAAACCAGTTAGGGCCACTGTTACAAGGACAGGGAAGCCAGGAAGGGGTCATGAGCCTCCAGTCCCCCATGGGGTGGAGTGACCACTGGAGTCCAGCCGCCCCCTCTCCTATGGATTTGCGGATGGGGTGGGGGGTTTGTCTGGATGAGTCCCAGAAGAGGGCGGGCACCGCTAAGGGACACCAAGTCAAGTGCCAAAGACAGATGTGTTTCGCCTCCATCTCCCCTCTTCCTGCCCCCGGCTGCCACACCTCCACCGGCCTGAGGCCCTCCTCACTACCACAGGAGCTGATGGAGAGGCTGCAGGGCATCGTCACGCGGCCGTACCGCCTAAGGCCTGTGCGGAGCAGCAAGGTGTGCAGTGGCCTGGGTGGGCCAGGGTCGGGGGACCCGCAGGGCAGTGGAGGCCACCTCATGACCCCATCCTGCTGCCCAGATTGCCAGTGACCACCGAGCCGAGTTCGCGCGCTGCCTGGAGCCGCTGCTGCTGCTGGGGCCACGTCGGGTGACAGCTGCTGCAAGTGGTGCTAACATGTGAGCGGCAACTGGGGAGGCCAGGCACAAGGTCCCCGACACTGAGGTGTGGGGGAGGGTGGGTGCTGAGAGGCCAGATTACCAGGGAAAAGCCAGGTGCCACCCTTCCTTCCTCCAGCTCGACACCCTCCCAGCACAGTGTCTGGGCACAGGGGGTGGCCAGGGCGAGTCCTCTAAGTAGGGGAGCAGGAAGCTCTGGATCTGAAGTCCATGGCAGACCTGACTCGGAGCTCCACTAAAGGAGAAGGGGAGGACCCAGGCCCCCAACCGCCACTGCAGCCTCCCCTGGGGTGGGGCACCTGGGGCTGGGCTAACCGCCACCTAGGTGGCCTGAAGTCATAGGGGGCCTGATTCCTGGACTCATCTGGGGAGGAGTTAGGAGAAATGCTGAAACAGCATGTGTGTGCCCAGGGGCCCCAAAGACTAAGAGAGACTGGGCCCGCACTTCCTGTGTCCAGCATAGAAGTGAACACACCACTCACTCGGTCCTAGCCCTGGCAGCATTCCGATGGACTTGCTCTTGGCCCCACACCCTGGAACCCACTCCAGGGACTTTAAAAAACAGATGTGGATGGGGCCGGGCGCGGTGGCTCATGCCTGTAATCCCAGCACTTTGGGAGGCCGAGGCGGGTGGATCACAAGGTCAGATCAAGACCATCCTGGCTAACACAGTGAAACCCCGTCTCTACTAAAAATACAAAAAAATTAGCCGGGCGTAGTGGCGGGCGCCTGTAGTCCCAGCTACTCCAGAGGCTGAGGCAGGAGAATGGCGTGAACCCGGGAGGCGGAGCTTGCAGTGAGCCGAGATCTCGCCACTGCACTCCAGCCTGGGCGCGGATCGAGACTCCGTCTCAAAAAAAAAAAAAAAAAAAATAGATGTGGATGTCCGGGTGAGGCCTTGCCCCAGGCTTTTCAAAGCTCCTGGTGGCTCTGCTGTGCTCCAGGTGGTGGAGAGGGCTGTGAGAGCCCGGAACAGTCCAGGGGGCTGCCCTGGGAGGCCAGGGGAGGGGCAGACTTCTGCACCCCCCTGCATCCACACTGGCTCTCTCCTCAGGCTGGCAGGGGGCTTAGGCCCCAAGGTGCTGACGGGGCCCCACTGCCCCTCCCCAGTAGGAAAGATGTCCGGGTCACCCGTCCAAAAGCCTACGCTGCACCGGTCCATCAGCACCAAGGTGCTGCTGGCAGAGGGCAAGAACACGCCTTTCACAGAGCACTGCCGCCACTATGAGGACACCTACAGGGTGAGCGGGCAGGGATCTGCGGGGGGGAAATGTCCTAACCCACTCCTCACCAAGGTACGCTCAGGAAAATTGAGTTGTCCTAGCTGCGCCGAGTCTCTGGCAGTAAAAACAGCCCAGGGTGACCCACGCTCTCACACGGCCTCTCTGGGCAGCATCTGCAGGCGGAGATGCAGGGCCTCAAGGACCAGGTACAGGAGCTGCACCGAGACCTCACCAAGCACCACTCGCTCATCAAGGCGGAGATCATGGGAGACGTCCTGAGCAAGTCCCTGCAACTGGACGTGCAGATCGCCTCGGAGCACACCTCCTTAGAGGGCATGAGGGTCGTCTTCCAGGAGGTAGCCCTCCCAAAGACTCTAACTCCAGTCCCACCTGTCAGGGGACACCTGGGCTACCCCAACAGTAAGCAGGGAAAGAGGACCTGGCTTGTGCCCTATAGGACTCTCATGTGGCAGGGTCTGGAGCCTGGGAGTCTTTGCTGCTTGGAATCACGTGGACCTGGCTGGGGGGTGCTTTGTAGATCCGAGTAGCTAGAGATAGCAGTGCCACCACTGTAAATTCCAGCTCACTGCCACATCCAATGTCCAGCTTTTCTCTTTCAGATTTGGGAGGAATCCTATCAGCAAGTGGCTAATGAGCAGGAGATTTATGAAGGTTCCAGGAAGTTGGCTGCTGAGTGAACCCCCTGTCCCCGAGCTAACCCACATGCTAGCAGGGGAGGAAGTCAGGGTCGGCCACTAACCAGATGCAAATCCCCACACTCCTCACCTTAGCGCTTGACTGTGCCTCCCGGCTGCTAACCGGCCCCAAATGATGCATGTGGGGTCAGGACTCATTGAGAAGAATGCCCCCACCAAGTGCCTCACTCTTTAATTAGAGGTCACCATGGAAATGGTCGGGATATTTAGATGGTGCCTGGCTTGAGTGAAAACCTGGGCCGGGCGCGGTGGCTCAAGCCTGTAATCCCAGCACTTTGGGAGGCCGAGACAGGCGGATCACAAGGTCAGGAGATCGAGACCATCCTGGCGAACCCGGTGAAACCCCGTCTCTACTAAAAAATACAAAAAACTAGCCGGGCGAGGTGGCGGGCGCCTGTAGTCCCAGCTACTCGGGAGGCTGAGGCAGGAGAATGGCGTGAACCCGGGAGGCGGAGCTTGCAGTGAGCTGAAATCCGGCCACTGCACTCCAGCCTGGGTGACAGAGCAAGACCCCGTCTCAAAAAAAAAAAAAAAAAAAAACCTGAAGCCAGGTGCTTCAGGATTAAGACCGCATGCTCTGGCCTTGGCCCCACAGCCCAGCTCCATGACCTTCTCCAGCTGAGGCAGGAGAATGCCTACCTGACCACCATCACCAAGCAGATCACGCCCTACGTCCGCTCCATTGCCAAGGTGAAGGAGCGGCTGGAGCCCAGGTGAGGCCAAGGGGTGTTCCCAGGGCCACTGAGACTCTTCAGAATGTGCTTGGGGACTGGGTGCGGTGGCTCACGCCTGTAATCCTAGCACTTTGGGAGGCTGAGGTGGGCAGATTACCTGAGGTCAGCAGTTCCAGACCAGACTGGCCAACATGGTGGAACCCCATCTCGACTAAAAATACAAAAATTAGTCATGCATGGTGGCTCATGCCTGTAATCCCAGCTACTGGGGAGGCTGAGCCACGAGAATCGCTTGAACCTGGGAGGTGGAGGCAGAGGTTGCAGTGAGTTGAGGTCACGCTACTGCATTACAGCCTGGGCGACACGGTGAGACCTTGTCTCAAAAAAAAAAAAAAAAATGCGTGGGAAAGGTGCCACACCCACAGGACCCCGTTCAGGGAAGTCAGCTGGCCAGGTCATGCAGGTTCAGCTGGGGCATCTGGGCGGACCAGGTGCCGGACATTTGCAAAAGCGTGGTCACAGTGAGTGGGCTGCTCTGAGTTTCTGCTTTTAGGATCATAGTTGGTCCCTCCAACCCTCAAGAGTAGGTGAAAGCAGAAGGCACTTCCTAAGGGTGTCACGAGGGTCCTACTGGGCTGATCCAGGCGGCAGGACATGGAGGAAAGGGCAGGAACTTCATCAATGTAAGACAGGCCAAGCCTGTGCAGAGTCCTGACCAGGCTCTCTCAGCACTGTACTCAGGCATCACCGGGGTTCCAGTGTCAGACGGATCTTGGCGGCAAGTCTTCAGTGTTCCCGTCTCTGAGTCACTGGGCCCCAGGGTAGACTGGTTGCCCTGTAGGTCTAGGGAATGACTGGAGCCTGGGCTCTCCCTTCACCACCCGTGTGGTGAAGTGCCTGTCAGGTTTTGAGGGAGCCCACCTCCTGGTAACTTCTTGAGAAAGAGTGCGAAGGAGGTGCGTGTTTGGGGTGGCTGGGTCTGACAATGCCTCCATTCTAGCTTCACACTTGACAGTTTCACTGGGTATCAAATTCTAGATTGGAAATTCTAGATTGGGAAGGATTCTCCTTCAAAGGCATCATTCTCTCGCTCTCTTGTCTTCTAGCTTCCATGGTTGTTGTTCATGAAGTCTGAAGGCGCTCAGACTCCTACCCTTGTAATGCGACCTACTAATTCTCTGTGGAAGCTTGTAGAATCTTCTCTTTGCTCCCAGTGTTCTGAGATTTCACTTTGGTGAGAGTCTATTTCCATCCATTAGGTTGGATACTGGCAGGCCCTTTCAACCTGAAAATTCATGATCTTCAGTTCTGGCATATTTCTTTTTTCTTTCTTTCTTTTTGAGATGGAGTCTCGCTCTGTCGCCAAGGCTGGAGTGCAGTGGCGTGATCTTGGCTCACTGCAACCTCCGCCTCCGGGGTTCAAATGATTCTCCTGCCTCAGCCTCCAGAGTAGCTGGGATTATAGGTGCGTGCCAACACACCTTGCTAATTTTTTCTTCTTTTTTTTTCTTTTTTTTTTTTTTTTTTTTTGAGACGGAGTCTCGCTCTGTCGCCCAGGCCAGGCTGGAGTGCAGTGGCGCGATCTCGGCTCACTGCAAGCTCCGCCTCCCGGGTTCACGCCATTCTCCTGCCTCAGCCTCCCGAGTAGCTGGGACTACAGGCGCCCACAACCGCGCCCGGCTAATTTTTTGTAATTTTTAGTAGAGACGGGGTTTCACCGTGGTCTCGATCTCCTGACCTTGTGATCCGCCCGCCTCGGCCTCCCAAAGTGCTGGGATTACAGGCGTGAGCCACCGCGCCCGGCCTTTTTTGTATTTTTAATAGAGACAGGGTTTCACCGTGTTTGCCAGGATGGTCTCGATCTCCTGACCTCGTGATCCGCCCACCTTGGCTTCCCAAAGTGCTGGAATTACAGGCGTGAGCCACCGTGCCCGGCCTTTTTTTTTGTATTTTAGTAGAGACAGGGGTTTCACTATGTTGGCCAGGATGGTCTTGATCTCCTGACCTCGTGATCCGTCCGCCTTGCCCTCCCAAAGTGCTGGGATTATAGGCATGAGCCACTGCTCCCAGCCTCTTTTTCAATTTGTTGATTTCTTCACTTTTTCTTTTTGAAATTTCTGTTGTTGGATATTGGCTCCCCTGGGCTGGCCCTCTAATTTACCTTTTCTGTCCCATTTCCCTTTTTTTTTTGGATGGAGTTTCACTCTTGTTGCCCAGGCTGGAGAGAAATGGTGCGATCTTGGCTCACCGCAACCTCCGCCTACTTGGTTCAAGCTATTCTTCTGCCTTAGCCTCCTGAGCGGGGGGGATTACAGGCTTGTGCCACCACACCCGGCTAATTTTGTATTTTTAGTAAAGACGGGGTTTCTCCATGTTGGTCAGGTTGGTCTTGAACTCCCGACCTCAGGTGATCTGCCCTCCTCGGCCTCCCAAAGTGCTGGGATTACAGGTGTGAGCCACCGCGCCCGGCCCTTTTTTTTTTTCTTTTTTTTTTTTTTTTTTTTGAGATGGGGTCTTGCCATGTTGCCCAAGCTGGTTTTGAAATTCCTGGGCTCGGCCGGGCGCGGTGGCTCAAGCCTGTAATCCCAGCACTTTGGGAGGCCGAGACGGGCGGATCACGAGGTCAGGAGATCGAGACCATCCTGGCTAACATGGTGAAACCCCGTCTCTACTAAAAAAAATACAAGAAAATTAGCCGGGCGAGGTGGCGGGCGCCTGTAGTCCAAGCTACTCGGGAGGCTGAGGCAGGAGAATGGCATGAACCCGGGGGGGCGGAGCTTGCAGTGAGCCGAGATCGCGCCACTGCACTCCAGCCTGGAGCACAGAGCAAGACTCTGTCTCAAAAAAAAAAAAAAAAAAAAAAAAATTCCTGGGCTCAAGTGATCCTCCCGCCTCAGCCTCCCAAAATGCTGGGATTACAGGCGTAAGCCACCGTGCCAGGCATCTTTATCTTCCATTAAGTAGTTCATTTCTGCTATCTTGTTTTGCATTTCCAACAGCTCCTTCTGTACCCTGTTTCTTTTGATGGTATCCTGGTGTTTCATGGACACAATATCTTACCCCTCTGAGGCCGACGGTTTTTTTCCTTTTGGAAATTTTCTCCCTGAAGTGTTTCCTCCCAGTTGCTTTTTGCTTGTGAAGGTCTTTGTTTGTTTGTTTGAGACAGTCTCGCTCTGTCGCCCAGGCTGGAGTGGAATGGTGCCAATCTCAGCTCACTGCAGCCTCCACCTCCCAAGTTCGATCGATTCTTGTGCCTCAGCCTCCAGAGTAGCTGGGATTACAGGTGTGCGCCACCACGCCCTCTAAGCCTGTGTAGGTTTCTGTCTTCCAGGCTGAAGGTTTTTCTCAGATGTCAGGTCACCCCTTGAGTATCTGCTCATATTAGGAGTGGGGCAGGGTTGGAGCCATGAGGCAGATTGGAAGCTCTGAGCACAAGGGAGTACTCTTGCAGAGGCCTTCCCCACTCCACCTGGATTAAGGCAGGTCCCCCTGGCGCCCTGTACCACACACCTTTCCCTCCCTCAGCGTGTCTGCCCCGACCAACACACAGCTTCCATGAGGGCAGGGCCTGGCCCTCGCCAACCGCTGGACCTTAGTAAATATTTGAGGAGCAAAAGAATGAAACGCTAGGTGGGTGCATGAGTGGTGGCAGAGTTTGGTTCTGAGGTTTCTGAGCTTAAGGCCATGCAGCAGCTGGCTCTGCTCCCTTGAGATTCTGGTGCCCACTCTCTTGCCAGGTTTCAGGCACCCGTGGATGAGCAGTCAGAGAGTCTACAAAACACGCACGACGACAGCAGGAACAGCGCGGCCTCAGCCAGGTAAAGCGAGTCTCTCCACCAGAGAGCGGGCATGCGATGTGGCTTCTGAGGCCAACAGGATGACAAAGGAAACTCCAGGCTTTTCCCCTCTGGCTCCAGCTCTGGGACCCTGCCTGGGCCTCTTTGTAAAACAAGGGGTCAGAGAGGCTCTCAGCCCAGATGAGTAACTTAAACAAGGGACCTCATAGATAAAACAGGTGTTACTTTGATAGACACGACCCCATTTTACCATTATAAACAGCCGTGGCTGCTGCCTGCTTCCAGTTTCACCACTAGGAGCTGCACATGCTGACGCTAGGGGACTCGGGTCACTGAAATGAGAAAATGACCGAGGACTGTTCCCCAGAGCCACAATGTGCACCCCAATACCTGCCAGAGGAAGAGACGGCTGTGCAGTAACACCTACGACACAGTCACAGGCTGATCTTTGTGTATTTTGGTCTCAGGAAAACGTAGTCAGTCACAGGGCAGAGGACAGCACTGTAGAATCAGAACTGGAAGAGCCTAGGGGTGTACAGAGGGTTGCTGAAGTGGCCAGAGTCACAGCGTGGCTGGTGATGAGCAGAGTCTGGCCCCAGCCTCCCCTGCACCGCTGCCATTTATTAGCTCAGATGCTTCCAAATTCAAAATGCAATGTCACCAGAAACCACTGACACAGCCTGATGGTTCAGCAACTCACAGCCGTCCCTGAACCAGCTCCTACTCAGTAGACAAGATCCTTTCGGAGACAGAGCCTTCCTGGTTCTGAAGCTGAACCATGGTCACTCAGTGAGGCCTTCCAGGAAGACGTGCCATTCTGAGAGCTTTCGCCCAAGTGGATTTTAGTGCAGGGATACGGTGAAATGGGGGAGCGGGCTGGGCTCACATGAGGCTGTCCCTTTAGGAATAACCCAGGAAGTGTCCCGGAAAAGAGAGAGAAGACGTCAGAGCCTAAAGGAAACAGCTGGGCTCCGAACGGCCTCTCGGAAGAGCCTCTACTCAAAAATAAGGATCATCACAGATCCAAACAGAAAAACAGGGGTGACATCCCCACATGGAGGGAACACCTGACTTAGCAAATGGGACAGGTCCCCAGGGTCAGGCTTTTAGAGCAGGCACAAGACTGGGACACTGGAGAGAAGGTTGTTCCCATTGTTTTTAAAATTTTTTTTTTGAGACGGAGTTTCGCTCTTCGTTGCCCAGGCTGGAGTGTAATGGTGCAATCTCGGCTCCCTGCAACCTCTGTCTCCTGGGTTCAAGTGATTCTCCTGCCACAGCCTCGCGAGTAGCTGGGATTACAGGTGCCTGCCACCATGCCCCGCTAATTTTTTGTATTTTTAGTAGAGATGGGGTTTCACCATGTTGGCCAAGCTGGTCTCGAACTCCAGACCTCAGGTGATCCACCTGTCTCAGCCTCCCAAAGTGCTAGGATTACAGGAGTGAGCCACCGTGCCTGGCCAATTTTTTTTTTTTTTAAGACAGAATTTCACTTTGTTGCCCAGGCTGGAGTGCAATGGCACGATCTCTGGCTCACCACAACCTCTGCCTCCCGGGTTCAAGCAATTCTCCTACCTCAGCCTCCCGAGTAGCTGGGATTACAGGCATGTGCCACCACTCCCGGCTAATTTTTTGTATTTTTAGTAGAGACAGGGTTTCTCCATGTTGGTCAGGCTGTTCTCGAACTCCTGACCTCAGGTGATCCACCCGCCTTGGCCTCCCAAAGTGCTGGGATTACAGGGGTGAGCCACCATACCCGGCTGGTTATTTCTTTAAAAGGTAATCATTTGTCAATAATAAAACCCAGAGACTCTGACAGGCCGTAATTTCAGGTTCTTTGGTTTGGGCAGTTTTGCTTTTCCCCATGTTTGCAAGGCACGAAGTCTTTGTCCTTGTCACAGTAGCTTGGGATGACTCCCAGTCCACATGGAAAACATGAGGGAGTGGCCATCCAGCAAGAAATCCCTCGCTTGTTCCACATCTACGCACCGAGCATCTGTGTGTTAGACCCTGTGCTGGGCAGTGTAGTCCGTCGGGGTGTGCCGGTTTGAGTGTTAGGTTACAAGACTCCACCGCTGAGTAGCACCTGCCCTATCGCAAAGGAATCCAGTTCCTCCGGAATTACAGTCCCACTGTTAACCTGGTGCTACTGGAAAGTTCCACCCAGTAATCTGAGCAGTGACTCACGGAAGGATGAGGAACCTTTGCTCCAGCTTCTCTCCCTTTCCAGCAAGGGCAGAGCTCCTAAAGCCAGGGGTTAGCACCTGGCCAGCTTACGTAGCAGATGGTCTCAGTTACTTCACTGCTTTCCCAAACTCCTGCAGCTCTCCTGCGTCCACCTTCCGTTGATAGCAAAGCACTGGGTAAGAACAACCTTTTTTCTAGTAGTTTTTTCCAAGCAGTTTTCCATTTCTCCACAGTACCCTTTCCATTTAGAGGAGCTTAATAACTGCTTGTTAAAAATTAACCCATGTGACCTAAACTTTTAAAAGTTTTTGTGGCAAAACGATGCCCAGATAGTCACATTTAAGCAAATATCCAGCTTGATTCAGTGATTAACAGTAAATGGGTCTACATGCTAACATAGCAGCACATTCAACACATAACACATCACTCACATCAACGTCCACTGCCCCTGCACCTGCTACTTCAGGGCACTGAGGCTCCTGTTCCAAGGCCTTACAAACCTATGTGGTGGCCTGTAGGGCAAAAGGAATTATCATTACAACTGGTTAGAGGTACGAATTCAGAAAGAAATTGAGGAGGCAAAACACATGTGGTTTGAGGCTGAAGGCTTAAGACACCTCTTACCCAAGAGTGACCTCAGAGTTTCACATCCCACACAATCACACTGTGGTTGAGTGAAATCAAGTGCCGTTTTATTTAAGAACTCGAAAGAATAATCAGTATCTGTGAAAGAAAATCCAATTTAGAATATTTAAATAAACATTTCTGTATGTAAAAAGAAGAGTAGAATAATTACTCCATTAAGTTCCTCTCCTTGCAATGGGATAGGCTGCCTCTACTGCAGATGGCTGTGTCTTCCAAACCCATGACAAGTACCACGTCTTCTGCAGCAGTGGCCCAGAGAGTAAGCACTTCCCAGCAAGACAGAGAGGTCAAGGTCTTCTAACCTTGCCAAACCACGACAAAAGCAAACTATGGTGGGCAAGCCCACCTACCTAAGGCAGGAAGAAAGTGCAGCGAAGGGACAGTGGTGTGCTGTGCCTATCGTGGGGGTACTCCTAGCAGCCAGCTGTGGCCGAGACCTTACCAAGCCTGATCGGCTAGTGCAGCTTCCTGGTTTAGGAATGTTTTCCCTGGTCATATCAATCCCCCAGGTTGGTAAATGAACAGAAGGGATGAATAAAGCCTACTTTTTAGGCTCAAGGAGCAGCTTGCACCAACAAAGGGGTGGCAGGTGCACTGCTGCCTTCTGTTTTCTGTCCTAAGAGGCTCACCCCGCGACCTCTTCTGTAAACTGCCACTCAGCAGCGGCCTGCAAGCCCTCACAAAAGGCTTCATGTTGTGCTGTTTCCAAGTAGCTTTGTTCTGAGCAGTACCTATTTTCCACTTAAGAATCTCCACTTTAAAACCTGCAATGGAAAAATAAATCTCTTGACAGTTTTTTAAATTGAGAAAATTGGTGATGTGGCCTTTACCGCACTAACCTGATTCTCTGCGGGCCCTGCCACTGCTAAATTTATAAAGCTAAAAATAATCTCAAGATCACAGAACTAAACAGAAGTCAATCACTTACCAAATCCTGCCCTTAAGGAGTTCATCTTGGCCAGGCGTGGTGGCTCACGCCTATAATCCCAGCACTTTGGGAGGCCGAGGCAGGCAGATCATGAGGTCAGGAGTTCGAGACCAGTCTGGCCAAGATGGTGAAACTCCGTCTCTACTAAAAATACAAAAAACTAGCCGGGCATGGTGGCACATGCCTGTAATCCCAGCTGCTTGGGAGGTGAGGCAGGAGAATCGCTTGAACTCGGGAGGCAGAAGTTGCAGTGAGTGGAGATAGTGCCATTCCACTGGGCGACAATGTGAGACTCCGTCTCGAAAAAAGAGCCGGGCATGGTGTCTTAAGCCTGTAATCCCAGCTACTCAGGAGGCTGAGGCAGGAAAATCGCTTGAACCCGGGAGGCGGAGGTTGTGGTGAGCCGAGATGGTGCCACTGCACTCCAGCCTCCAGCCTGTGCCACAGAGCAAGACCCCATCTAAAAAAAAAAAAAAAAAAAAAGAGTTCATCTTTTATCCCTAAGTAATTGCTGACTGCTGCCCTGGGATTATAAAGAGGCTGGGAATGTTCTCTCACCATCCCTACCCCTGGAATTCCTCTCTCAAGCAGAATACAATGTCAGGTTTTCCCTGGTGTCAGGCAGCATTTCACCGTGAAACCCTAAGACCTGCCTCCTGGGCTCCTTCCAGCTGGTGGGCCTGGCAGGAAGGTGGACTTTCTGGGTTCTGGCAGATGGAGGATGGCATTAAATGCCAACACCGTCAGCTTACCATCCACAAGGCCAGCGGCTGCCAACAGCTGCCCTACACCTATCAACAAGACGACTTCGTGGCTCCCAATGGGAATGGAGGCTGGGCCCGCCCTACTCAGAGCAGGGGAAAGAACCTTCCCTCAAAGAGCCGGGGCGGGCTGCCAGAATCTAACTACATCCTCTCCCGGTCTGCAGTTCTAGGAAGTGGAATTTGCTGCCCTAGGCATGCATGGTCCCACTGGGGATCATTCATTCACTCCAGAGAAATTGTTACTGATGGCTTGGCCACCGCCTTGGCTAGAGTCCCACTGCATGCATGTTGTGAGGGCCGATGGGCAAGTCTGTCTGGTTTTGGTTTTTTTTTTTTGTCTCACCCTGTTGCCCAGGCTGAAGTCCAATGGCTCAGCTCACTGCAACCTCCGCCTCCTGGGTTCAAAGGATTCTCCTGCCTCAGCCTCCTGAGTAGCTGGGATTACAGGCACCCGCCACCACATCCAGCTATTTTTTGTATTTTTAGTAGAGACGGGGTTTTATCATGTTGGCCAGGCTGGTCTTGAACTCCTGACCTCATGATCCACCCACCTTGGCTTCCCAAATTGCTGGGATTACAGGCGTGAGCCACCGTGCCTGGCCGTCTGGTTTTCAAACCAGCAGCTGTCATACTAGTAATCAATGAACCCGTAAGCCTCTTTGGTATATATAACAATGAAAAAATTCATTAAGCCATGAAATCTAGAAACACGTCGTATCTCTGAGTTGATAAAATGCTTTTCTGAACATACATTTTAGGTATCTGGTACAATTAACCAAATGTCTGCCCATTTTTGTGTAGCTTTTATACAGTACAGATTTCATTGATGTTGCCCCCACATCCGAGTATTAAAAACATTTGACATTGTTCTTCTCAGTCCTCACAACACCCCTGTGAGGTAGGTGGTATTGACCCCATTCCACAGATGGGGAGGTCTAGGCACGGAAAGGTTTAGTGGCTCCTCACAAGCTGCGTGGTGGGGCAGCAGAGTGGTGCTCTGGCCCCAAGCCCACGCCTTCACATTCATACTTCTTCAGTGCCACCGTAACACTGCATGGCAGGATCTCACGCTGAGGCCAAGTTCCTGTCTAGTCCAGAATGAAGCCAGCGTTTCACCTCTTAAAGCTTCCATGTGTGACTCAAAGCCAACTACTCTCCTAAACTTGCAAAACAAACATATTGACTGAATCTTGGTTGGGACTATTTGCAGTATTTAAGATTATTTTTGAGAGTCAGTCTGCTTGGATTTGTAGTTGTGTATGTTCAAATCCCTTTGAAAACAGTTTGAAATGACATGAGGGACAATGTAATTTTGAGAACACAACACATAAAACAAGAGTTCTGAGACTGACATTGAAATTGAGAATATAAGCTATGGTAAAATGAGAATCAAATCCCAAATAAATGGAGAGCAGCACTTCTCAGTGTTTAAGGCCATGCACAGAGCAGGCATTCACTTAGCACTTCTGGATCAAGAGAAATGGACGCTCCTTTGAGCCGCCTGTCACTGACAACAGGAGCTGAGACCCCCAGGAAAGCCAGCCAGGGCCATGATCCCCTTGGCCTGGGGCCACGTTCACACAAAGCCACTCAGCCAAATTGTGTGGAGGTATCTAGGCTTACTTGCTGCAGGATAAAAGTTGAGCTAGAACACCAAGCGTTGAGCTAGGAATACCCCTTTGAATGTGTACTGCTACTTATAAAAAATAGATATGTAGCTATGATTAAATAGATGAAAGGCCAAAGCATCCTATGAGGAAATATTTTTAAAATTGTATAGATGTTCATGCAGTGAGGGACAGAAATAAAGAGGTTAAAGCGGTTTGTGTTTTTCGGTTAAATGAAAGGTTGTAAATGCATTTTTAATGCTGATAAGAAGGGGTACCTGCTACCCCGTTCTGCTGTGGAAGTGTTGCTGAGGACAGAGTCCATCTCTCCCAGGGAGTCCTGGTTATCCCTTACTTACACTCTGGCCTCGGGGGCAGTGGCGTGTGGCCTCGGTCCTCCCCAGGTCACTCTGGAGGGCGCTGTGGAATATTGCTGTGATTTGCCTCTTATTCGTCTTTCACTCATGTTCTGCCTTGATTCGGCATAAGGACAGACTGCTCCAGTGGGGCCTTGGGTCCTCAGGCCTTCTGACCGCTTGGTCTTGAGTGACATTCCAGAAGAGTGACTAACGATGTAAAACGATTAAGAAAATCCATGTTGCAGCAGCCAACCAGAAACAGTTTTGTCCCAGGCTGCACGGGGCTGGAGGCCCCAAGGTCACCGGAGCCACTGCCCGTCACAGGTCCACCTTGACCCCCTTTATGAAAGGCAGGCCCGTGGGCACCCTCTTCTTATACTCCAGGTACTCCTCTCCAAAAAAGTGAATTAGTGAGATTTCTTCTTCTTCTGTTCGATCGCGGAAGAATCGCCACACCGTCAGAGCATAGCTGACGCCGCAGATGGGGTTACACAGCATCACCTAACAGAGGGAGACACCGGGCTCATCAGGGTGACCGTGGGATGATGCCCTGTGCTTTGGTGGGCGTCTGTCTCTAATACCCAGAGGATTTCTGTGCCCATGCCCTGCTGAGACTGTCAGGGTCTCTGGGAGCAGTACTGTCACCGTAGCCCTAAGCACTCAGTGCTGCAGGCCTTTCTCACGTGCTTTTCTGTTGCTCCTCTTACATGACAGAGATCTGAAAATCACAAGATCAACCTCTTGGATTTCAACCCTCAGCTTGGGGTGACAGCAATGCCCCCCACCTCCTGGTGTGAGCTCCCCAACATGAGGTCCCATGCACGCTGCCTTCCTGCCCAGGACCCTCCCACCACAAATGCATTTGCTTACACCACAGCTGCCTGGGCCTCTGCCTCCTAAACCCAGAGCCTCTGCTTCAGCACGAGATACGGGGCCACAAAACTGAGCTTCCGAAATGCCCCTTCCAGCAGATCACCTCCATGCTCAGAGAGCTCCAGAGCCTCAATCCCACCTCCTGAGTCTGGGTTTCCAACCCAAGAAAAGCAGCATTTCGCCTACTTCCCCAGTCTCCTGCCTTCCCCACGCTGTGCCCACTTTGCCTCCTACCTTTTTCCCTCTCCTCCCTGGAGACGGGTTCTCACTCTGCCACGTGGAGTGCAGTGGCGTGATCATGGCTCACTGCAGCCTTAACTTCTTGGGCTCAAGTGATCCTCCCACCTCAGCTTCTCAAGGAGCTGGGACTAAGGGCATGCGCCACCACACCCAGCTAATTTTTGTATTTTGGGGTTTCACTATGTTGCCCAGGCTGGTCTCGAACTCCTGGCCCTTTCTTCCACCTTTAAGAACATCCTGGGCTGGGCGCGGTGGCTCAAGCCTGTAATCCCAGCACTTTGGGAGGCCGAGACGGGCGGATCATGAGGTCAGGAGATCAAGACCATCCTGGCTAACACGGTGAAACCCCGTCTCTACTAAAAAATACAAAAAACTAGCCGGGCGAAGTGGCGGGTGCCTGTAGTCCCAGCTACTCGGGAGGCTGAGGCAGGAGAATGGCATGAACCCGAGAGGAGGAGCTTGCAGTGAGCTGAGATCCGGCCACTGCACTCCAGCCTGGGGGACAGAGCAAGACTCCGTCTCAAAAAAAAAAAAAAAAGAACATCCTGGCCAGGTGCAGTGGCTCACGTCTGTTAACTGCAGTACTTTGGGAGGCCAAGGCGGGCAGATCACCTGAGGTCAGGAGTTTGAGACAAGCTTGGCCAACATGGTAAAACCCCGTCTCTATCAAAAACAAAAATTAGCCAGACGTAGTGGTGGAAGCCTATAATCCCAGCTACTGGGGAGGCTGAGGCAGGAGAATTGCTTGAACCCAGGAGGCAGAGGTTCCAGTGAGCTGAGATAGCCATTGCATTCCAGCCTGGTCAACAGAGCGAAACTCCCTCTCAAGGAAAAAAAAAAAAAAAAAAAAAAAAGAACATCCTTCTTACTGATCCCCAGCCAAACAGTCCTTCAAGGCCAAAAGCATGCCCCAGCTCCTCAGGGAACCACTCACCTACTCCTGCCCACTGGTCCCCTGTGGATGTGCATCTTCCCCGACATACATTTTCTGTACGTTTTCTGAACATACATTTTAGGCTCCAGTTCAGCCACCTGGAGAGCCAGGCTCATGTCCTGACCTCTCACACCTTCTCTTATTGAGCACTTACTGTGTTCCCAGTGCCGTGCTAAGCCTTTTACAATCATTACCCTGTTCAACTCTCATGGCAAACCTTTGAGGGCAAGCTAATATCCCCACTTTGTTTTTTAAAATATTTATTTATTTATTTTTTTGAAAAGGAGTCTCACTTTGTTGCCCAGGCTGGAGTGCAGTGGCGCGATCTTGGCTCACTGCAAGCTCCGCCTCCTGGCTTCACACCATTCTCCTGCCTCAGCCTCCCGAGTAGCTGGACTACAGGCGCTCACCACCACGCCTGGCTAATTTTTTGTATTTTTAGAGAGACAGGGTTTCACCATTCACAGGATGGTCTCGATCTCCTGACCTTGTGATCCGCCCAGCTCGGCCTCCCAAAGTGCTGGGATTACAGGCATTAGCCACCGCACCCAGCCTTTATTTTTTAAAGACAGGGTCTCACTATATTGCCCAGACTGGACTTGAACTCTTGGGCTCAAGCCATCCTCCCGCCTCAGCTTCCCGAGTAGGGGGGACTACAGGCATGTGCCACTACGTCTAGCTGCCCCCACTTTAACGTGAGAGGGGAGGGAGGCCAAGCAGTGAATGTCAGAATCAGGACTGGCCCCGTCAGTGACTCCAGGGCCTGTACCCTCACATCTGGCATAGCTTGCTGGGGATACCCTACAGCGGGAGTTCTTGATAGCAGGCTATCGCCTGTTACTGAGCCATGAAATCATTTAGTGCATCATGAACAGTACTGCAAATAGTTAAGATAGAAAACAGGGTTTTTTACATGGTAAGGGTAATTATTACACTAGGAAAGACATGTTCTGTTCATACAGATACAAGTGCTGGAGCACGATGTAAAAAAATATATATAGGCAAAAAAGTATGGAAAACCCTTTGGTTCTAGTGCACATATGTATACAGTAAGCAAACATTTATGGCAAATTACATTATTCAGTCATAACCAATTTGTTCCCAGGGAAGGTGCTTGTTAATGTGAGGGTTTTACATATTTTAGTAACAAAAAATGTAAAGTAAAAGCTATGGAATAATTTGCCCCAACTATACCGTTAGGGGTCACCAGAGAGTCACCAAGGACTATGCATTGCTGATGGGATGCCTGAGAGATCTCTGGATTCGCCCAAAGACTTGGTGAATTTTCCAAGATGTATTCACATTCTTTGGCCAAGTTTTTCTAGGACCAAGAGTAAAGAATCAAGAAACATTTTCTTTTTTTTTTTCTTTTTGAGACAGAGTCTTGCTCTGTCACCCAGGCTGGAGCGCAGTGGCCGGATCTCGGCTCACTGCAAGCTCTGCCTCCCGGGTTTACACCATTCTCCTGCCTCAGCCTCCCGAGTAGCTGGGACTACAGGCGCCCGCCACCTCGCCTGGCTAGTTTTTTGTATTTTTTAGTAGAGACGGGGTTTCACTGCGTTAGCCAGGATGGTCTCGATCTCCTGACCTCGTGATCCGCCCGTCTCGGTCCTCCCAAAGTGCTGGGATTACAGGCTTGAGCCACCGCGCCCGGCCAAGAAACATTTTCAAGAAATAAGGCTTGGGGTTGGGCATGGTGGATCACGCCTGTAATCCCAGCATTTTGGGAGGCTGCAGTGAGAGGCCTGCTTGAGCCCAGGAGTTCGAGATCTGCCTGGGCAACAGTAAGACCCCATCTCTACTAAAAACAAAAAATTAGCTGGGCATGGTGGTGCACACTTATAGTCCCAGCTACTCAGGAGACGAAAGCAGGACGGCTGCTTGAGCCCAGGAGTTTGAGACTAGCCTGGGCAACACGGTAAGCTCTCATCTTTAATACACAAATAAATAATTTTATTTTGGAAGACAGGGTCTCACTCTGTTGCCCAGACTGGGGTACAGTAGCAATCAAAGCGATCCTCCTGCCGCAGCCGCCTGAGTAACTGGGATTACAGGTGCACGAGCCACTTCCAGATATATTTTTAACTTTTTCCTTTGGAGAGAAGGGTTCTCACTATGTTGACCAAGCTGGTTTCTAATTCCTGGCCTCTAGCAATCCTCCTGCTCTGGTCTCCCAAAACCACTGTGCCTAGCCAAGTAATAATTTTAAAAAAGAAATATACAGGCAGGGTGCGGTGGTTCATGCCTGTAATCCCAGCACTTTGGGAGGCTGAAGCAGGTAGATCATCTGAGGTCAGGAGTTTGAGATCAGCCTGGCCAACATGGTGAAACCCCTATTAAACCTACTAAAAAATACAAAAAATTAGCTGGGCGTGGTAGTGCATACCTGTAATCCCAGCTACTCAGGGTGCTGAGGCAGGAGATTCACTTGAACCCGGGAGGTGGAGGCTGCAGTGAGCCAAGATCGCGCCACTGCACTCCAGCCTGGGCGACAGAGTGAGACTCTGTCTCAAAAAAAAAGAAAGAAAAAATATATGTGGTGGCTCACACCTATAATCCCAGCACTTTGGGAGGCTGAGGCGGGTGGATCACTCGACCCCAGGAGTTTGAGAACAGCCTAGGCAACATGGCAAAACCCTGCTTCTATAAAAATACAAAAATTAGCCAGGGGCTGGGCATGGTGGCTCACGCCTGTAATCCCAGTGCTTTGGGAGGCCAAGGCAGGCAGATCACCTCAGGTCGGGAGTTTGAGAACAGCCTGATCAACATGGAGAAACCCCGTCTCTACTAAAAATACAAAATTAGCCGGGTGTGGTGGCGCATGCCTGTAATCCCAGCTACTCAGGAGGCTGAGGCAGGAGAATCGTTTGAACTGGGAGGCAGAGGTTGCGGTGAGCTGAGATCACGCCATTGCACTCCAGCCTGGGCAACAAGAGCGAAACTCCATCTCAAAAAAATAAATTAATTAAAAAAAAAAAATTAGCTGGGTGTAGTGACACACATCTGTAGTCTCAGCTACTTAGAAGGCTAAGGCAGGAGAATCCCTCAAACCCGGGAGGCGGAGGTTGCAGTGAGCCGAGATTGTGCCACTGCACTCCAGCCTGGGCCACACAGACTTAGGAGACTAAGGTGGGAGGATCACTTGAGCGCAAGAGGTCGAGGCTGCAGTAAGCCATGATCATGCCAACGCACTATAGCCTGGGTGAGAGACCCTGCCTCAAAAACAAAAAAAAAAAGAAAAACCATACATAAAAAAAAAAAATATATATATATATATACACACACACACACACACACACACAGAGAGAGAGAGTCAGGTGCAGTGGCTCATACCTATATAATCCTAACACTTTTTCTTTTCTTTTTTTTTTTGTTTTGAGACAGAGTCTTGCTGTGTCACCCTGGCTGGAGTGCAGTGGCGTGATCTCGGCTCACTGCAACCTCTGCCTTCGATTCAAGCAAATATCGTGCCTCAGTCTCTCAACTAGCTGGAACTGTAAGCATGAGCCACCACGCCTGGCCTAATCCCAGCACTTTAGAAGGCCAAGGTGGGAGGATCACTTGAGCCCAGGAGTTCAAGCCCAGCATGGGCAACAAAGGGAGAACCATCTCTTTTTTTGAGACAGAGTCTCACTCCATCACCCAGACTGAAGTGCAGTGGCATGGTCTCAGCTCACTGCAACCTCCATCTCCCAGGTTCAAGCAATTCTCAGGTCTAGGCCTCCCGAGTAGCTGGGACTATAGACATGTGCCACCATGCCCAATTAATTTTTGTATTTTTAATAGAGATGGGTTTTTGCCATGTTGGCTAGGCTTGTCTCAAACTCCTAACCTCAAGTGATTCACCCACTTCAGCCTCCCAAAGTGCTGGGATTACAGGCAACCGGCCGGGAGAACCACCTCTACAGAAAATTTAAAAATTAGCCGGATGTGGTGGCACACACCTGTAATGTGTTCCAGCTACTTCGGAGGCTGAGGTAGGAGGATCACTTGAGCTCAGGAGGTCAAGGCTGCAGTAAGCCATGATCACAACACTGCACTCCAGCCTGGGTAACACAGCAACATCCTATCTTAAAAAAAAAAAAAAGCTGGGCGTGGTGGCTCACACCTGTAATCCCAGCACTTTGGGAGGCCCAGGCGGGCGGATCATGAGGTCAGGAGATCAAGACCATCCTGGCTAACACAGTCAAACCCTGTCTCTACTAGAAATACAAAAAATTAGCCAGCCGTGGTGGTGGGTGCCTGTAGTCCCAGCTACTCAGGAGACTGAAGCAGGAGAATCGCTTGAACCTGGGAGGTGGAGGTTGCAGTGAGCTGAGATCACACCACTGCACTCCAGCCTGGGCGACAAGTGAGACTCCGTCTCAAAAAAAAAAAAAGGCCAGGCACCGTAGCTCAAGCCTGTAATCCCAGCACTTTGAGAGGCCCAGGAGGGCAGATTGCTTGAGCTCAGGAGTTCAAGACGGCTCTGGACAACTCGAGAAACGCTGTCTCTACAAAAAAAAATACAAACAGTAGTCAGGCATGGTGGTTTGTGTCTAGCTACTTGGGAGGCAGAGGTTGCAGTGAGCCAAGATCGCACCACTGCACTCTGGCCTGGGCAACAGAGCAAGACTAGGTCTCAAAAAAAAAAAAAAAAAAGAAACAAGGCCTTTTCTTCAGCCTGAGACAGAACAAACCTACATGGCTCCACACAGCTCACTAACACATGGCCTCGACCCCATTAATACCTATTTCTGATGAAATCCAGCCAAGCTGCCACCTGAGTGGTAGAGGGCACTCCCTTCCCTAAGGGCCATCTCTGTCCTCAGCCCCTCTGGGGTGTTTCAGATCTATTAATAGGTTGAAGGGGCAGAGAAGGGGATAGGCACAATGGCTCATGCCTATAATGCTAGCACTTTGCAAAGCTGAGGTGGGAGGATCACTCAAGGCCAAGAGTTTGACACCAGCCTGGGCAACATAGTAGGACCCTGTCTCTACCGAAAAAAAAAGAAAAAAGAAAAAAAAAAAACAACCAGGCAGAAACAGGATAAAGGGATACAGCAGGTAGCTAATAGCACCAAGGATTTATGCACCCAGGTTTTGGGCACATACTAAAAAGCATTACAGACTACATTAGTTCTCTTGACTTTTATTAAATTATCACTTGAAACACGCCAAGAAGAACACGTACCTATTATTTAAAGGAGACCAACAACCTCATGAACACACTGAAAACCACTAATTGTGTACTTCGAAATGGTGACTTTTATGGTATGTGAATTGTATCACAATGTTTAAAATGTTACTTAAAAAAATAAAAAATAAAAAAGGGGAGTGGTGTCATATTTGATATTATACCTGAGTTCCAATACTCCAGTAAAACCACCCGACGTAAGAAGGATGCCGAAACCAAGCGTACACTCCGCTGGTCACCAGAGTATGTGTATCTGATTTTTCATTCTGCACCACGTGGTTGAAATTGGAGCCAGCTGTAAACATGGCCGCCTTCCTCAGACATTCTCCGAAGACCACCATCAGCAGCCCTGTGACACTGAGCCAGGTGATCTGCTTCAGTTCTGTGGGAGAGAGACATCGATGACACACGAGGAGTGAAAACATTGGCCGGCTGAGCTTCCCTTCGCACTGCTTAAAATTAACCTATTTTCCCAAAGACAGAAACAGAAAATGTGCTCGTGGGCAATCAGCATTTGTCATCATGTTAAAATTTCATAAGAAAACACATTCTCCTAAGTTGTGCTGTTCATCGGTTTACTTTAAAATGCCAATAAGCACAATGAAAGCATCATGGTAAAGAGATGCTCTCTTGCTACAGCTGATGGGTTCTCTGGTTCACCACCCCCAGCCACATGCTCAGTCCTTCATTTGGGGACAAGTACAGCTAAGAGAAGAAAAGGGCCAGGCGCGGTGGCTCAAGCCTGTAATCCCAGCACTTTGGGAGGCCAAGACGGGCGGATCACGAGGTCAGGAGATCGAGACCATCCTGGCTAACACGGTGAAACCCCGTCTCTACTAAAAAGTACAAAAAACTAGCCAGGCGAGGTGGCGGGCGCCTGTAGTCCCAGCTACTCGGGAGGCTGAGGCAGGAGAATGGTGTAAAGCCGGGAGGCAGAGCTTGCAGTGAGCTGAGATCTCGCCACTGCACTCCAGCCTGGGCAACAGAGCGAGACTCCGTCTCAAAAAAAAAAAAAAAGAAAGAAAAAAAGAGAAGAAAAGAAGGGTCCAAGGTTTCCACCCTGAATCCCAGGAGCTACATGTATTTCATTTCATTGGCTGTGAGACATTCAATTTCAGAGTGCATTCCACATACAGAGGCTTTTGTTAGTCAATATTTTTTTTTTTTTTTGAGACAGCGTCTCACTCTCATTGCCCAGGCTGGAGTGCAATGGCACAATCTCGGCTCACTGCAACCTCCACCTCCTGGGCTCAAGCAATTCTCCTGCCTCAGCCTCCCAAGTAGCTAGGATTACAGGCATGCACCACCAGGCCCGACTAATTTTGTATTTTTAGTAGAGATGTGGTTTTACCATGCTGGTCAGGCTGGTCTCAAACTCCTGACCTCATGTGATCCACCCACCTCAGCCTCCCAAAGTGCTGGGATTACAGGCGTGAGCTACTATGCCTGGCCAGTAAACTCTTACATGAAACATCTAAATATCATCTGATTGTAAAATCAGAATCACAACTACCCAAGGTTGGGACTTCACATTAGATGGTGCACTATGTGATGCAAACTTTAAAGCAAAAGGTCAGCACGTCCTCGAGTCAAAATCCAGAGGCAGAATTCACGAGTGGAGCTCATCCTTTATAAATAGCTTAGTGAGGATAGAGGTCTGTGGAAAATCGCTTGGGGGAGATTAGACTTGAAAGGTGAATCAATGTCACTGTCCTCAGCCTGAATGGGAGCCACCCTTTTCCCCTCCAGAGGGGGACATAAGGCACACTAACCTGGCCAAAAGATATTTTCAAGTGTGAACTCTAACCAAGAAGAAAGAGCGGCTACTGTATACTCCAGGCTGTGATTCAGGAGAAAGGAATCCAAGGACAGACTTTTGGGATTATTGACTGCTGTCACCAAGTATTCAGAATAGTGGAACAATGACAGGGAGCACATGTACCTATTTAAAGACAAAAAGAGAGTTAAGTTGGGACAAGAGAACCAAGTTAGCCGTAAGTGCAGATGTTGGTCTCCTGAGCTGTCCCTAAGTCCATGAGGCCCTGTTCTCACCTGTCTGAGCATGGACACAGGTACCCATCGCAGCATCTACTACCTCAGGCTTGTAAAAAGTGGAGTTTTTAAGGGACTAGTTTTGTTTCCAGTCTTTTTTTTTTTTGAAACAGAGTCTCGTTGTGTCACCCAGGCTGGAGTGCAATGGTGCGATCTCGGCTCACTGCAACCTCTGCCTCCCAGGTTCAAGCGATTCTCCTGCCTCAGCCTCCCAAGTAGCTCAGACTACAGGTGCCCACCACCACGCCCGGCTAATTTTTGTATTTTCAGTAGAGACAGGGTTTTGCTATGCTGGCAAGGCTGGTCTCGAACTCCTGGCCTCACTATGTTGGCTAAGCTGGTCTTGAACTCCTGACCTCGTGATCTGTCCACCTCGGCCTCCTAAAGTGCTGGGATTACAGGCGTAAGCCACTGCACCCAGCAAGGGACTGTTTTTGAATGTCACAGGCAAAACAAACCCACAGGTCACGGAGGCATTATGGACCCTTCTGTCCTTTAAAAATGACACTACACACAATAAAACATGAAAGAGGGAGATAACAACATAAAGGAGTGATGTATGTCGGATACAAAATTTAACAAAACTGAAATAATTCCAGCAAAGGATTAGATGGCTCAAAATATTGATAAGAGGAGATTTAAAACTTTTTACCTTGAAGCCACTGGTTCATATCCAGGTCAGACTAGAAGGCTCAAGGGACTGAAATCATAGTGTAGGGAAAAATCCTACAATGGCTGTGGGGATGCACTAGATGTGACCTAATAGAAATTAGAGATGAAAAAGGCCTATGAAGACAAGCCAGAGCCCTGCCCCTGCCCGCCACCGAGGACCTGCACCCCTTCTGGGAAGGGCTGCTCATGTTACTGAATGCTGTCACCACAGCTGCTGATGACAGCGCCTTTGGGGGTGCCAGGGAGATCTGCTTCTGCCTGATTCACAACCAACCCACAGGCACGAAATCACAAGGGCTGAAATGTGAGCAACTAGGGGGAAGCCAGACTTGTTTCCAGAGAACCCTGAACAGCCTTCTGCCGGTCACAGATGAGACAGGGATGAGGAAATGCCACTACTGACCCTCTGATCTGTCCACCCTCGCCTGAAAACCAGTATTCCAAAAGGAATTCTTACCAGCCAAAGTGACTCCAAGAAGACTGGCTAAAACTTAGCAGCATGCCGCAGCCGAACACAAACCCCAGGAAACAAGCTCGGATGGCTATCTGAAAGGAACCAAGAGCAGCTCAGTCACTCGCAGTCCTCAGAGTACAGATCTGGGCTGCTGACCTTCCCAGAATAGGCAGGCCACAGGCAAGCAGATAGAGCCGATTTGCTGAGATTGAAAGGGAGAAGTGGGCGACCTGGGTTCAAATTCTGCGCCCACTTCTCTCTGGCTGTGTGGCCTCCCAAGTTATTTAACCTCTCTGGGCTTGCTTCCCCATCTACACCCAGGGGATAACAGTACCTACCATTTAGGACTGTGGTTAGAATCACACACGTAAAACACTTAAGACTAACTGCTACCTAAATTTTAGCTGCCACTATTATTATTATTCACGATGATTATTCACGGCTGTAGGAAAACTGCTTAAGCCTAGTTTATGAGGTCTGGGCACCCGAGCCCGTGCGCCCAGCTCCACCCACGTCACTGCGGGGCCTTTGACCTGAGACAGGGCAGCAGGTAGGTCTCTGCACCTTAAGTTACATAAAAGCACTCGCGGGCTCGCTCACTCCCACCCCACGCGCACCAGCTGAGCTGCACGAGCTGCAATTTAACACCCACTCTTCGGGTGCAGGGCGCCCGAGCCCGGAGAGGGAGGGTCCCTTCCTGAGACCTAAACTCGTGGGTGAAGAGCGCGCCCGTGGGAGGCTGCTGCGGGCCCGGGGAGAAAGGTGCCCACGCGCCGCGCCAAGCGGACCCCCGCCCGCCCCATAGGCCCCACCGGCCCCCGCCGGCCTGCACCTGGTAGCGAGGCGGCCGATAGAGCAGCAGCAGCAGCGCGTTGAGCCCGGCCACGTAGAGCGCCAACCCGGTGCGGCCCTGCAAGCCGGCGCGCGTGAGGAGCGGCAGCGCGAGCACCGAGGCGCCCAGCAGGAAGGTAGCGAGGCTGAGACGCGCCTCGGAGCCTGGCGGAGCCCGCGCCGCGCAGCCCGCCATGGCGCAGGGCGGCGGACGAGCAGGCGGCGGCTACGGCTGTAGCCCGGGGAAACGCGCCGGCCGCGCCTGCGCACTGCGCCGCCGACGCCGGCCCGGGAAGGGCAGCTGCCCGGAGCTGCGCGCCGCCTGCCAGTTCTCGCGAGAACTCGGGCCCGCCCCGTAGGTGGCCCGAATTTGGCGGTAGTGCCCCGCCCCGCCCCGCCCCTCGGGGACATCCGGGCTCTGAGCCCGACTCTGTGCCGGGCTGGGGCCGGGCTGGGGTGAGAGAAGTCGTTCCCTTCCTCTGCCCAAACTTAGTCCCAAACTCAGGAGGTTCTTGTCCCAAGAAGCAATGTAAAGTTTGAAACGAGCCGGGCGCAGTGGCTCACGCCTGTAATCCCAGCACTTTGGGAGCCCGAGGCGGGCGAATCACTTGAAGTCTGGAGTTCGAGACCAACCTGGCCAACATGGGGAAACGCCGTCTCTGCTAAAAATACACAAATTAGCTGGGCGTGGTGGCGCACGCCTTTAATCCCAGCTACTTGGTGGGGCTGAGGCAGGATAATTGCTTGAACCGGCGAGACGGAGGTTACAGTGAGCCGAGATTGTGCCACTGCACTCCAGCCTGGGTGAGAGTGACACTCCAGCTCAAAAAAAAGAAAAAGTTTGAAACGGCCGCACCCTCGCCGTCCCTGCGTGGTCCCCGAAAACCAGACGCCTTGGGGCGTGGGTTCGGCCGAGTGCGGCAATCTCCCTCCCTCCCTCTAAGGGTCCCTAGAAAGCGGCCTGGACAACTGCACCTGGGCATCCATGCGACGGGACCACCGCCCGCTGAAATTCCTGTTGTGGAACAAGGCTGGACGGTGATGGCAATGCTCAGGATATATTACGTTTTTGTTTTTTGTTTTTTTGAGATGGAGTCTTGCTCTGTTGCCCAGGCTGGAGTGCAGTGCGCAATCTCGGCTCACTGCAAGCTCCTCCTCCCGGGTTCACGCCATTCACCTGTCTCAGCCTCCGGAGTAACTGGGACTACAGGTGCCCGCCACCCCGCCCGGTTAATTTGTATTTTTAGTAGAGACGGGGTTTCACCGTGTTAGCCAGGATGGTCTTGATCTCCTGACCTCGTGATCTGCCCGCCTTGGCCTCCCAAAGTGCTGAGATTACAGGCGTGAGCCACTGCTCCCGGTCTATATTAGGTTTATAAATAGCAGGAGGCAAAGCTATTCGGTGTGATCCTGACTTCACTTGGGGGAAAAGGGCAGGTATGTGAGCCTGGGAAAATGATCGAGCTATAAGCCAAAATGATATAACGCCGATTATATATGTACCTTTTTTTTTTTTTTTTCCTTTTTTTCTTTTTTAGGCACAGGTCTCACTCTGTCAACCTGGCTGGAGTGCGGCAGCCTGGGGTTTCACCATGTTGGCCAGACTGATTTCAAACTCCTGACCTCAGGTGATCCACCCGCCTCGGCCTCCCAAAGTGCTGGGATTATAGGCGCGAGCCACCACACCCGGCCCATAGATTACTTTTATAATCAGAAGTTATTATTTACTTTTCAAAGAGTAAATGCTCTCACCTCAGGTAGCTCAGAGAGCCGTGCTGGAGGAGAAAAGCCGATAAGCGATAAACTGGAATAAACTCTGCAGGATTGGGAATGGGGGCAGAAGGAGAGCAAGGATGGGGAGCAGAGAGGGACCCCAGGGGAGGCCCTCAGCTTGGATGGCGGCAGGGCGAGGAGGCTGCAAGGAACAGACGCCGGAGCTAGGCCTTGGGGCCCTCGGGGATGGACAGCCTGCCCTCCATTGGAAATGAGATCAAGGAGGGAGTGAGGGCTCAGTGTTTGAAAGGCACAGAGGCAGGAGGAAGCAAGGCTGAGAAGGGATGGGGACAGGCCCTCAGGGAGGCTGGCACCAAGCGGTGGGTCAGCGAGAGAGGCAGGCGGTCTGTGAGTCCTGCATCTGAGCCCCTCACCTCTCCACTCTAGTCCCTGCAGGTCCTGGCAGGAGCTCTGGTACTTGGGAAGCTGGATGGAGAGGCTGGGCTAGAATCCCAGACCCCTCACCCTCTGCAGCCTAGCTTTGTGACCTTGGCAAATCCATTCTATGTGCCTCTGTTTCCTGTACAGTGGGGGTCCTTATTTCTCTGGCACAGATTGGTATTTGTTCTGTAAAGCCCAGTACCACTTTATTTTATTTTATTGATTGATTTTTTTCGAGACAGGGCCTCACTCTGTTTCCCAGGCTGGAATGCAGTGGTGAGATCATTTGATCTCACTGCAACCTCAAACTCCTGGGCTCAGGCCACCCTCCTGCCTCAGCCTCCTGAGTATCTGGGACTACAGGCATGCACCACTGCACCTAGCACCATGTTTAAACGGTGCTCAGAAAACTTGCTAAACTTGGTGGATGGGAATTGAAAATAGATTTAATGTTTTAAAAATCAAAGTCACCCAGCTGCAGTGCCACATGGGAAGGAGGCCTGGGTGTGAATGTTCCTGGGAGCTGAGAGCTCCTGTGACTGCCACCAGTTTCCTGTGGTCTCCCCCAGACTCAGGACCTCTCCCTCCGCACCAGGACACCTCAGGACCACCAGAGGGCACTCATCGCACCTTCACCCCTGGAAGTGAGCTGGTCCTGGGGCCAGAAACCACTGTACCTGGGAAGCCCTTTCTGGCTTTTGCTCTCCTCAATGTATGACAGCCCTGATTTACCCCCAGGGACTGTTGCCACTCAGGGGTGCAGAGTAATATGTCACCAGACTGGAGAACCAGAGCAATGCTCTCCTCTGCCCATCACCTCCCCTTGGCCCCTCCCTCTTCATCAGCCCCATTTTGGAGAAGGGAGAAAGAAAGGAGAGGTAGCGGTCTCCTCCCAGGTGGGGCCGGACTCCAGGGAAGGAGAATTTTCAGAAGTTGCAGGAGTTGCCAAATCTGTCAGGGCCCAGGGTTCACAGAGCAGTGATGGAGGAGAAAGGAGAGGAAGCAGATCTAAGCACATAAGGGCATCAAACCAGAGAAACAAAGTCACATGCAGAGGGCGGCACATAGACACAGGGAAATATACATACGGAGATACACAGAAACACGCAGACCCCACACAGGGACCTGCTTTCCTGCTACAGGGGAAAGCAATCTGATCAAGCAGACCCACTGTGCACCCATCCCTCTATGCTTCAGGACAACACACCTACAAAAATATAAGAAAAAAAGGGAAAACAGCTCTGCCTGGCATGCCTTGCTTGCCTTTTCTTGTAAATAAGCATTTGAATGTGTTTTGTTCTAGGAGCTTTCCAGGCAGGCACAAAGGGAGCCCTTTCTCATGCAGGAAGTTCCCTCTGCTGCCTCCCCTTCCCTCCCCCTCCTGCCATCCGCCCACAGGCTGAGGTGGCTTTCTTTCCTGAACCCGAGTGTGGATACCTCCTGTTTTAGAGAACCCTGAGAACCACTATGCTATTCCCAAGTTAAACTCTAGGCTGAGATGAAATTAGGCTTCTTTTTCTTTTCTTTTTTCTTTTTCTTTTTTTTTTTTTTTTGAGACGGAGTCTCGCTCTGTCACCCAGGCTGGAGTGCAGTGGCCGGATCTCAGCTCACTGCAAGCTCCGCCTCCCGGGTTCACGCCATTCTCCTGCCTCAGCCTCCCGAGTAGCTGGGACTACAGGCGCCCGCCACCTCGCCCGGCTAGTTTTTTGTATTTTTTAGTAGAGACGGAGTTTCACCGGGTTAGCCAGGATGGTCTCGATCTCCTGACCTCATGATCCGCCCGTCTCGGCCTCCCAAAGTGCTGGGATTACAGGCTTGAGCCACCGCGCCCGGCCTTCTTTTCTTTTTTCTTTCTTTTTTTTTTTTTTTTTTTTTGAGACAGAGTCTCACTCTGTCGCCCAGGCTGGAGTGCAGTGGCAGGATCCCAGTTCACTGCAACCTCTGCCTCCTGGGTTCAAGCGATTCTCCTGCCTCAGCCTCCTGAGTAGCTGGGATTACAGGCACCTGCCACCACCCCCGGCTCATTTTTGTATTTTTAGTAGAGATGCGGTTTCACCATGTTAGCCAGGCTGGTCTTGAACACCTGACCTCATGATCTGCCAGCCTTAGCCTCCCAAAGTGCTGGGATTACAGGTGTGAGCCACTGTGCCCAGCCAGGTTGGTGATTTTTTTAAAGAGAGTTGGTCCCCTGCAGCTCCCAGTCATTCACAGGCCTCTGCCCCATCCTCTGTCCACATGGAGGCTGGGAGGGCCGCAGGGAGGGGCCTGTCCAGTGTGGCTGCAGCTCTTCCCAGGAGGGAATCCCTGTCTTCCAAAAGTTTTCTTTCCCCTCCTCTGGCCATTCCAGGCTGAAGGAATGAAAGCTCCCTCTTTCTAGGCTGAAAAACAGGAAAACAACATGTAATTTATGAGCACCATCAGCCCAAAGTGCATAAGTCATATGTGCACAAAGGGGCCGGGTAAATATTTAAAGATTAGAGCCAGCTGGGGAGAAATACAAAAGCCTGGGGCAATGGGGGTCTTTCTGAACTCACTCTCCCCGAGCTGGGCCAGGTCAGCGTTGATGCACTCACTGGAGTCCCAGCCTTTGTCATCTGAAGGGCCCTTGTCTGCTGGGCTATTGGGAGTCCCAACACAGCTAAAGAGAGTTAAACAATCGCAGCCTCTCCAACCGCATCTGGAGACAATTGGCTGAGTCATTTCAGAGCTTTTGCTGTGTGTCCCAATAGTTAATTACATGGAGCAATCACTTCATGTCACTTTGAAATGCATCTGCAGAGGGGGACAACAGATTTCTCCCTCTAGTCACCTGCATCCACAGTAGCCTGTGCAGCACTCACCAGTCAGCACTGGTTCAAACCCCTGGAAGTGCAGAAGGGAAGGGGCTGCCACCCGGAGCCACAGGGCTATCCTCTGGGATGGGCCACAGGTAGGGCTCTTGTCCTGGGGCCTGAAAACCTCTCCCTACTTGGTTCCAGACCTGACATAATGTTCTTTTTTTCGTTTCTTTTTTTTTTTTGCCAAACTCAGGAAAACCAAATGAGGGAAGGAGTGGCACAGACACTTGTCACTTTCTGTGTTAAATTCCCCAACATGAGACAGGAGGGGCCCTGAGCAGCCTTGGAGGCTCAAAGAGCCCTCAGGAGTTATAGAAGGAAGTTTTTTTTTCCTTGAATGAGCAGAGGGGGGCCTGGGTCTCCCCACTTCTCCTCCTGGACCTGTGCTCCTTTCCAGGCTGCCTTGGGGACCCCAGATGCTAAAGATGGAAAGGGAGTTGGTGGCCTACATCCCAGCTTGCGTAAGCCCCGCTTCTAAGTTGGTCCATGCCCTTCCTGGCAGCCCGAGAGTGCTTTGTCCTGCTTGCCCTCAGAGGACAGGGTGAACCTACTGCCACTCCCCCTCCAGCTCTGAAAATACCTCCTGGTCTATGTGAGCCCCTTTGGAGCCACGCCTGCCTGAGGTTGTGCTAGGATGCCCAGACTCAGGGCTTGTAAGCAGCGTGACAAGCTGGGGTGGGGGGTGGACTCCGAGTCTTCAGCCTGGGTTTCCAGGAACGGTCTCTGTAGAGACTAGTCTGCTGTCTTTCCCAATGACCTTGCCAGATGCAAAGCACAATGACTGTAACTTAGTAGTAGAGGAAGTGGCTGCCCAGAGAGAGGAGCAAGAAGTGAGGGTAAAGTGGCCATGGTGGGGGAGAAACCCGGCTCAGAGCTCGGAGAAGGGGAGGGTGGAAGTCGCACCAATATCTCTCTCCACTTTGATCCTGCGCGACCCTCGGCCAGTGTAAGGCGAGTAGCGGACCAAGGAGGCTGTTTGTGATGGAGGAGCCACGGGTGGGGGCGCCAGAAAGTAGGGGAATCATTCCAGTTGGGGAGACCCCTGCCCGAAAACGGGCCACAGGACAAGGGGCGCGGCGGGCAGTGTCGGGGTTGGGGTGCGGGGGGCCGCAGAGGCGGAAGTCCATTCAGTGGACCAGGGCGGAGCGACGCCTGAGAATTCCGCCCAGGCCTTAAGGCGGGCCTTGCCTCCTGCAGCCAAAGCAGAACATTGCGAATTAGCGCATTTTGCGGTCAATTTTCCACTGCTTAAGAAACACTAAGCCATCCACGTGAGCGGCCCCACCCAGTGCGATTGGAATCCCAGGGGACAGGCTTGGGAGGGGTGGTGGCCCTGGGAACGGCGGGTGTCGGGGTTCCGGCGGGGGCAGCCCCAGGGCCCCTTTATGGCGGCCCGGATTCAGGAGAGGGGGCGGGCCGGGCACCCAGCTGCGGGCCGCGAGAGCTGCGCGGAGAGCCATTGGTTTGCTAATGCACCCGAGTTGAAAGGCGCGGGCGGCGGTTTACAGGGAAGGATTGTAATTAGAGGACAAATTGCCCCGCTGCCCCGCAGCTCGAGAACGCGGGGAAGGGGAGGCCTGCCGGGGCGCGGCGCGCGCCAGGGTTTCGTGCAGATGTGCAGCAGCTGGAAGCCCGCGCCCAGCGGGGCGCCCGGAGTTTGGCCCCGAGGGGGCGGGGGCGGGCGCCGCTTTGTGGGGCCCGCACAATGCCCTTAACACTCGACTGCCCCCTTTGTGCCCGGCCGCGCCGCCCGCCCGCCCCGCGGTGCCTTTGTACCGCGCCGCCACCTCCCCAAGCTCGGAGCGAGTCGCACGGAGGACGCCCCGGCCCGGCTGGTCCTGGAGCTTCAAAGCTGCCCGGCGCGTGCCAGCGCCTGCCGCCTAGTCTCGGCCCCCGCCGCCCTCCCAGGCCCAGGTCGGCCCAGATCTGGCCCGCGGGCCCTGCGGCCCGAGATGGAGAGAGCCCCAGAGCTGCTGTTGCTGCTGCCTCGGCCTGAAAGGGGGAGGGCGTGGCGCGATTCTCCACGCTGCTTGGCGCCTGGGAACGCCGCTATCCTGGGGAGGGTAGGCGGGGGCGGGCTCGGGGGAGATACCCCGGCTTGACAGCGCTGGGGGGTGCACCCCACCCTGAGTCCCTACACAGAAGCCGGTTTGTTCATTCCTCTGCCACAGGGCTCAGCTGCAGAATTTTTGCGACTTCCCTGTCACCCTGAGAAGCAATGGGGGCTGCATTGTTCAGAATATCATTTTACAAATCCCAAAACTAAGGCCATGAGGGCCCATGGGAGATGTCTAGGTTTGAACCCAGGGACTTCCTGGAGGTCAGCCTTCCTGTCCATCACAGCGACTACAGTTCAGCCTCCTGGAGTTCAACCAGGGGGATGGCCCCAGAACCTTGCTGTAGGGCCTAACCCATCCTGGGGCGAGTGCTCCAGGCACCTCCTCCAATGGGTCCCCCATAGTTTTTTTTTGAGACAGAGTCTGGCTCTGTCGCCCAGGCTGGAGTGCAGTGGCCGGATCTCAGCTCACTGCAAGCTCCGCCTCCCGGGTTTACGCCATTCTCCTGCCTCAGCCTCCCGAGTAGCTGGGACTACAGGCGCCCGCCACCTCACCCGGCTAGTTTTTTGTATTTTTTAGTAGAGACGGGGTTTCACCGTGTCTGCCAGGATGGTCTCGATCTCCTGACCTCGTGATCCATCCGTCTCAGCCTCCCAAAGTGCTGGGATTATAGGCTTGAGCCACCGCGCCCGGCCGGGTCCCCCATAGTTTGAATCATGGATTGGGGTGTGGGCCCTGGGCCTCTCGAAGTGTGGCCTGGAGCTCTTCCCAGAATGTCAGTGGCCTCCTGCCACCACCACCTGTGCGTGGAGCTGACAGCAGGCTCATGGGAGTAGACTTCCCGTGCTTCTCCATGGGGAGAGGGTCTGCCACCAAAGCTACCCAGCCCGGAAGCCCAGGGCTGTGGGGCAGGGGGAGGAAGCCGCGTTCACCCCACCTGCCTCCTGTGGGAAGTCTGCGTTGGATCCTAGCAGTGTCAGAGAACACGGGACCCAGGCTACACCCCCACCAGGACCCCTCCCAAGCCCAGTGCCCCAGCAAGGATGAGACTGGCTGTGGCCCCGAGGGCGGGCTGCACGCTTTAATGGGACGCACGTTGCTGTGTGGCCCCTGCGGGCTTGGCTTGTGCCCGGCTTTGAGCAGCCACAGGCAGAAAATTGCTGCATTGTCCTGACATTTAGGGCAACTAATGTGGCGTTGCGGGTATGGCCAGAGCATGAAGTGCACAGAGAGGTGTCACCTTGGCATCGTCATCAGTCCCGAGGGAGCCCAGAGCCCTGTCATAGTCATGTGGCAGCCTGTGGCCAGCTGGCCCAGGTACCTCCTCAGTAGGTGATCCCCGGAATGCTTGCACTCCAGGGTATCAAGGACTTGGCAAGTGGGACTAGAGAACTTACGGGGATTGGGACAGGATGGGCGTGGAGGGGGGTGGGCATGGCAGGGGTCCTCAGACTTGGGAAGTGGTGGAGGCCAGAGAGATAAGGAAAAGAGAGAAAGGAGAAGGGGGGTCCCTCGGGAGGCAGGGTGGGGGTCCTGAAGGTGAGAAGAAGCCTGGGCTATGGGAGGGGGCTGAGGGAAGGAGGTGGGGAGCTTCCCGATGCGTCTTCCCTTGGTCCCCTCCTCCTCGAGGTTTCTAGAGTCCAGAGGGCCTCATTGACATGTAAACGAGGGTCCCTATAAAGGCAGCACTGCCTCACACTGGTGCACGGACTGCAACATGGGCACGGAGCCTGCTGCCCGGGGCAGCCTCCCCGGCAACTTCCGAAAGGTCTGGGGTCTTGAGGGGTGAGGGGCAGGTGCCCTTCCCCAGGAGGTGGGGGGGGGGCAGAGGGCAGGAGGGTAGCAGTCCCACACTCTGAAGGCCGTTCATCTGCAGATCTCCAAGCCGCTGATGGAGAAAAAGCGACGGGCACGCATCAACGTGTCACTGGAGCAGCTGAAGTCGCTGCTGGAGAAACACTACTCGCACCAGGTAAGACTCAGGCAGGGTGGGGGTGGGTGGGTGATACGATCCCAACCTCCCTCTCTCCACCTCGGGAGGCCGGCCTAATAGACCTTTCCATGGTGGCGTAGATCCGGAAGCGCAAGTTGGAGAAGGCCGACATCCTGGAGTTGAGCGTGAAGTACATGAGAAGCCTTCAGAACTCCTTGCAAGGTACACGGGAGAGCTGGAGGGAGTAGGGGGAGGCTTGTGGGATCAGAGCCAGGGATGCCTCAAGGACCTCTTGAGCCTGGGCTTTTGAGACCAGCCTGGGCAACATAGCAAGACAGCAAGACCCCCAGCTCAAAAATAAAGAGGACAGCTGGGCAGCTGGCGAGGAGGGGGCGCCAGCTCGCTAGGGGTCGAGGGAGGAGCAGTAAAGCCCGGGCTGGCTGTGCGATTGCGATCTGGGTGGTAGGAGGTCTGGACCCCGGGGGAGACGTTCGGGTCGTCTGACCTCTCCGCCCTCCTCTTCCCTTCGTCAACACGCTTCTTCCCTCCTTTCCCCTCCCTCCCCTCCCCTCCCCTCCCCTCCCCTTCCTGTTTCTCTCGTCCACTTTTCCCCACAGGGCTCTGGCCTGTGCCCAGCGGAGCCGAGCACCCGTCGGGCTTCCGCAGCTGCCTGCCCGGCGTGAGCCAGCTCCTTCGGCGCGGAGATGAGGTCGGCGGCGGCCTGCTCTGCCCCCTGGTGCCGGAGCGGGCCGCCGGCAGCACCATGGACAGCGCCGGGCTGGTGCAGGAGGCGCCCGCGCCGTACGGCCCCTGCACCCCCGCCGTCTGGGCTCCTGCTCCGGCCGCCGGCGGCCCGCGGTCCCCACCACCCCCGCTCCTCCTCCCCGGAGGTCTCCCCGGCTCGTCCGCCAGCGTTCCCCCGCCGCAGCCAGCGTCGAGTTGCTGCGCCGAGAGCCCTGGGCTGGGCCTGCGCGTGTGGCGGCCCTGGTGAAGCCCCGGGGATGGCCTGAACTGAAGGCGCTCCCTATTTGGTCTCGCGACACAGGGACTATTTTCAGCACGCCCACAGTGACTGCTGGGACCTCCCAGTCGTCCGTTCTGGTCCTCGGGCGGGGGTGGCTTGTAGAGGGCCGCGCGCCCCGCTAGCGCAGGGAAATACTCCCAGCCCTTCCGGACCGGGTCTGCGCATCTGGGCATAATCCACCCCCACTCCAGCTCCACCTACACACGCCGGACTGCTCGCTCTCCGCCCATCCTCCGGAGGGGCTGGGAGGGGGTGTCCTGGGCTGAGCCCCTTTCCCAGGGACCCCTGGCGGGCAACCCGCCCGCCCCCACCCCCGCCCGGCTGCCGCGCAGCGGTGGGAATGTCTCAGTTGGCAGCAGCGCAGAGCTGACCCCTCGCAGCGAGGAGAATTGCTGCCCCGCCCCGGCCCATTCAGCGGACCGCGGGCGCCCGGTTCCCACCGGTACAAAGCGCGCTTGGCCCCGCCCCGCCGGCGAGGGGCCCCCAGCCTCCCCTAACCTGGGACCCTCTTGGCTTCCAAAGACCTCCTCCGCAAGCAGCGCTGCCCACCCGGCCGGCGCATTCCCCGAGGCCTGCCCTTCTCAGAAGCCCCGCCCCTAAGATGCACCGCCTCACCCGGACGCCCCGCCCACGCGGTTCCTAGAAGGGACCCATTGCTTGGTGGCACCAGCTTGAGGGCTGCAAAAGTGAACCCGGTGCCTCTCGTGGGAGAGGGGAACGCCTTTCGCTCGACAAAGACCCTGGCCCACATTCCAGGCCCGGACCCCGTAGACCCCCGCAGCTCCAGATCCCTAGGGCTGCCGGAGAATTCACACTCTGGACGGCTCTCGGAGCGCGCTGCGCCACTTTATTGGTTCATAACGAGGTCACTGCTGCGCACGGACTTCGGTGGTGGGAGGTTCTCAGGTCAGATTTTCTTCCCCTGGGCTTCTGGCCCAGGATCCCGGGCCACCGAGGGGGAGCTGGGGTTGTGGGGTCAGAGATCCTGGCACCTCCTCCCGACAGCTTGTAATTCAGAATAAAGCCAGCGCGAATCTGTGAAGTGGGCATCAAGAGGACATCAGAGGTCTAATGTGTCCCACCCCTGCGATGCCTACTTAGGTGCATGTTTTGGAACCACAAATATGAACTTTCTATAGAAGCTCTTCTCTTTTTGGACTGCCCTGGCCTGCAGGGCACTAAACCCGTCCTGATCCAAACGCGTGAAGGACTCAAGGTCCTTCAAAAGCCCGGCTCCACAGTCGCACCTAGTGGGCTCGCTGGAGTTGGGGCGAGGGTGGGGGTCCCGGCTGTCGCCGTCCAGGTTGGCCTCTCGGGTCTGTGCTTCCTGCGGTGTGGGGTGGAGTGGAGGCCAGGACAAATCCCTCTGCAGTCCACCAGGTGGCGGTGTTGCACTGCAGACCCAAAAGTCCTTCCTCCAAATTCCAGGAGGGCCGCGCGGGGACAGGGGCTCAACAAGTCCCAGGTGGCTTAGGCCCAGCTCCTATTGCCCTGACCTGTTCACTCTCTTCAGTCAAGCTCACGGTGACTAGCAGCCCCAGGTGCCAACCCTGGGGCAGGGGTTGCCACCTGGGCTAACAGGGCCTTTCCTCCACTGGTGGGCTGTAGAGCCCACCCCACTGCTTTATCCTGTTGTTACTCCAGGACCATCTCACTCCTCACTCGCTGGTGGGACTGCAGCATTTGAAGACAGAGGGCAAGTCCAACCCCCCAAAAATGGCGCACTACCAGAACTCAGGTTCCAGAGGAAGACATTAAGGGGCAGCTGACCAGCCCCGCTGTGAGCTTGTAGAAGGGTTTTCCATGAAACCAGCCTTGGAATGCCAGGTGCAAATCATAAGGAAGTTTTTATTGGGTCCTGTACAGAAGAGAAATGCTCAGTTGTCAAAAAACTACAAAGGGATCCCTGGCTCTGGGTGTGCTATGAAGACAACTCCCTCCCCAGTGAGGCCAGGGTCAAGTTCCTTAGAAACGCAGCGAACAGGCCTGGAGGCCAAAGTTTGGGAGAGAACTCCAGGCCCAGGGTCCCCCCCTTTATTTTTGTAAAAACCGCAGGACTGGAGTGATTTAGGGGACTCTGTCCCCCTGTATTGCCGTTGGATATGAAACATACAGAGTAAAACCCCAAGGTGACAAATGAGTGAAAACCTAAGGTGACAAGTGGACAGACGGCCCCCAGATGGAGGAGACAATGGCTAGCTGGTGACCTCTGCCCCTACGTAACTTGTCAGTCCTTGAAGGCACAGCAGCATTGGCCAGAGATGGCCCCTCCCGCGGCCAGGGTTGGATTGCACTTCCCTGCCTTGCTCATCTGTGGCCACAGCTCATACCCCCAGTTACCCCACAGCCAGGGACTGGAGGGGCCTCTGAAGCAGAGACAGGCTTAGGCAGCCTCCCACCCCATGCCAGCAGCTTGTTCTGGGAGTGGGACCCTATCTGAAGGGTGATGAGATAGGCTTGGCCACCTGACGGCCAGAAGGAACTGGGTACAGGCAGGCTGTATGCTGACCTTGGAAAGTACCCCAGGTTTTCATATTGTGGGGCCACTGCATAGGGGTAGGGTCTGGAGGAGACAGCTTTCTCATCTGCCCTATTTCACCAGCTCAAGGTTATAGCTGTTCCTGGTTTTCCTTAGCCTGGGAAGACCCAGGGCCCATGGCAATGCCCAGGCCTGTAAAGGGTCTGCCCAGGAGGGAAGGCAAAGAAATACATTGCTTCAGGGGTTGGACGCCTGCCAGAGCCAGGCCTTGCAGCTGAGAACCTGGAAGCCCCTGCCAGGATCCCTTCCTGGCCAGGCCTGCACGGGTGGGGAGTGAGGCTGGGGAGGACATGGGGACACGGAAGCCCAGGCCCTGCTGCCCTCGTGCTCTCTGCCTGCACCGCACACATGGTGGGAGCCATGGGGGGAGCTGATGTGGTGGGAACAGGCAACGATTGCAGAGTAACGAGGGTGGGGACACTAATGGTGGTCAAGGTGGCTGAGGTGCCAGTGGTGGTGGTGCAGAGTGTTGTGCTTAGCTGGGGTGGAGTGTGGGTTTCCAAGGGGGTAGGGGGCACGGAGAGTAGGAGGCCTCAGGCCTAGGGGGCCACACCAGGCCACATGCTGAATACAGACCTCCACAAAGGCCACACAGAGCCCTAGACGACCTCTCACACCTGGGCCACTCAGTGGCCAGGGCCTACGACCAAGAGACTTCAAACAGCCCTGAGAGTTAACGTGGTCACCTGCTCATCAGATGGGAAAACTGAGGCAGGACAGGTCGGAAGCAGAGAGACCTGATCAGAGCTTGTTTGGGCTCTGAAGACCCCTGTGCTTAGAGATCCACTGTACCCCCGCCCCCCCCCCCAGGTGTGGCAGTTATGGTGCAGTGTGGGTGGAAAGCCCCTGGGGAGTCCAGTGGCTCCAGCTCAGCCTCTCCAAGGCGGGGCTTTGTTCGGTCCCGCAGTGGCCCTGTTTCAGGTTCCCTGCTCGCGATGTCCTGTTGCCCAGGGTTGGTGATGGCGCACCTGGACGTGCACATGTCACTCACTTCCCAAGCCCAAACTTGGGATGTCACTCAGTTCCCCAGGCCCGACCTCACTCAGCCAGGAACATGCGGTTCCAGTGCAGTCGTCCGGTGCAGCCGTCGCCCTTGGGACAAGGCCAGCTGAGAGGAGCCGGAAGACAAACGCAGAGGCCAACGCTCCCTCACCCCTGGGA
The DNA here is from genome assembly GCF_024542745.1 of Macaca thibetana thibetana. NCBI lineage: Eukaryota > Metazoa > Chordata > Mammalia > Primates > Cercopithecidae > Macaca > Macaca thibetana. The sequence goes on from NC_065578.1 coordinate 5,341,415, forward strand.
GGGGCGGAGGCGGGCGTCCTTGGTGCCGTGGCCCTGGAGGGCGGCCTGGCCTGACTGGCGTCCGTGGGGAGGCGCCGGCGGTCCTAGGACGCGGAGCCCAGCGAGTCCGAGTGAAGCGTGGCGTAGCCCGAGGATTCGGAGGGGGTGCTTAGGAAGCTGCTGGTGCTGCCGCCGCCGCCCTCCGTGCGCAGCCCCCCGGGCTCGCCCCACGATGTGCTCAGGCCGGGGCGCAGAAAGCCGGCGTGCGGGTGCGCAGAGGGGCGTGGCCCGGGGCTCCGCTGGGCGCTGCTTGGGGGCGTCGGGGCCTCTCCGGGATCGGTGCCGTCGGGGATGGCAGGTGCAGCGGGGAAGGGCCCGGGCGGGCGGCGCAGGGCCTGTGGCTCGCACTCGAAGGCGGTCAGGGCGAAGGCATCGGGCAGTAGAGAGGCCGAGGCGGAGCGGGGGCCGGGCCCGGGGCGGCGGCGCGGGCTGCCTGGGGGCGAGTCGCAGGCTCGCCGCAGGCCGCTGTCCAGGGCCGAGGGCCGCAGCGACAGCAGGCTCTCGGCCGAGCGGCGGCGCGCGCGGGACGGGGGTGCGTCCTCCGCAAAGGCCAGCAGGCTGGCGCGGCGCCGCTCAGGCCCGGCGGGCAGCATCAGGTGCGCCAGGGCGGCCAGGTCCTCGCCGGAGCCCCAGCGCGGCAGGAAGGCGGGCAGCGGGACGGCGGCCCACACGTCCGCGTCGTCGTGGGAGAAGCGCCGCGTGGGCGGGACCTGTCAGGACGCGGCTGGCTTTTACCCCGAGCTGCCCTCCTGGAAAACCGGGACAAACCCTTCTCCACCCCGGGGAAGGGCCTTCCATGGGTTAGGGATCAGGCTGCGCGCCGGGGCAGCCTGGCTGGGAGCCGTGGGGTTTGGCGCAGTCTCTCCGAGCCGCAGGGCTGTGCCAGATAGCTGGGGTTGGTTGGGGAGGGCGCTCCTTGAGGACACTGAGCCGGCAGGAGATAATTCAGGTGACAGGGGCCATGGGGGTGGCGGTTGGGGCCCACCCACACAGGCTGTGTGACCTTTGGCCAGCACGTCCTTGGATGGTGACAGCCACCCCTGCAACTGCAGAAGGCGTGAGATGGGCTCCGAGTGGAGAGGCCTCAGGGAGGTCAGGACACCCCGCCACCCGCAGGTGCGGCCTCTCCCCCAGCCCTGTGCTCACCTGCAGGTACTGCATCTTGTCCTCCTGCAGGGGCCGCAGCGGGTAGAGCTGGGGCAGGCCCCCCTCCAGGGCAGAGATCTCATACTTGGCCATCCTATCTAGGGCCACAAAGTCACCTCCATAGCCATAGTCCAGGGAGCGCTCCAACACCAGATCCGGGGAGATGCCACCTTCCAGGCTGGTCTCTGTGGGGTGGTGGGGCAGGCAGAGCCTTAGGGCCATGGAAACTTGGGAGCATCTGGGAGGGAATCTCAGGGACCCCCTGACCCAACAGACACATACAAGGTGGGGGCTGGTTAGCTGAAAAGGGAAGCGGAGGGGTTCTGGGTTCAAATCCCAAATATGCCACCCTTTAACTGTGAGACAGGGCAGGGAGCTCACTCACTGAGACTGCTTCCTTATCTAGGACATGGGGTGGGACCTGAGGTGACCCTGGGAGGACTAAATAACACATACAAAGGGCTGGCAGTGCCTGGACAGAGCAAGGGCTGGGCCGAGGGTCATGGTATTGCTGATAATGGTATCCAGACAGGACCTGGGTCTGCAGGAGCCCCCAGGGCAGCTTGCTGGGGATCCCTGAGGTTGGGGGGTAAGCCTGGGAGCTCAGCTGGAGCACTTGCAGACATGTCTACCCTGCTCTCTGTTAACCAGAACATCCCATTACTTGGAACCTAGGGCAGCCAAGCTAGATAGGAGAGTGCCCTGTGGGAAGCTGGCTTGGGTCCCTTGGACATTTAAGTACTTTTGGGAGTGACACAGGGGGTGTCTGGTGGTTGAGAATGAAGTCACCTTAGGGGGGTTGCCTGACAGCCGTTTTCTTGCCAACCTCAATGACCTCTCCCAGACACCACTCTCCCCGGGGTCACTCTTAGACCATCCTCACCGTCATCTGACTCCTCGTCATTGGCCATGAGGGCCATGCACTTCTCCCGGACAGCCTTGAGGTCGGCCCGGTAGCGGTCGCAGGCCCAGAGGAACACAGGCAGCAGCAGGGCCTGGGCCACGGAGCACCACAGCACGCAGAGCGCCATCCAGGGCGCTGAGGCGTCGGCCCGCAGGCTGCTGAAGCTCACCACCTGTGGGCACAGGGCTTGGCCTGGCACCTGCAGGACCCCGCACCATCACACAAGCTCCCCGGGTCTCGGTCTCCCCATGTGTGCGGCAGGTCTGACAGGTGGTACCTGCCAAGGAGAAGGGGCCTTTCGGGAGGAAAGGGCTCGAGCTTGGCAGTGGGAGGCCCTGCACTCCGGGAGCTACCTGGCTGCTGGGCAGCAGTGGGTGGCCCTGCTTTGTCTCCCTCCTGGCTGCCTATGGAGAGAAGTGGGGCATGGATTACCACCTCCTCCCCGCTTTGTTTTGAGACAGAGTCTCACTCTGTCACCCAGGCTGGAGTGCAGTGGCTCAATGATGGCTCACTGCAGCCTCGCGATCCTCCTGCCTCGGCCTCCCAAAGTGCTGGGATTACAGGTATGAATCACTGTGCCTGGCTGCCACCCCCTTTGAGATGAGGAAACTGAGGCTTAGAGAACCAGGTTTCAAGCCTATTCCAGATTCTGCCCCCCGCTTCCCAGCCAGTGGCCTCCTCGGCCCTAACCCTGCTTTTGGGTCCCTGCCCAGGGACCCTGCATTCCTCCTCTCCCAGGAGAGACCTCATTGCTGTGTCCCAAAGAGCGATACTTAAGTGATTGCCACAAAAGAGTGAAAGTGTGGATGATGTGGGGATGTTCGTTCTGTCATTTGTGGGCCACATGACCCTCAGAAAGCTGCTAAACCTCTTTGGGGCTCAGTGTCTTCATCTGGAAAATGGGCTAAGAACAGCCCATGCTCTAGAGGGTGAAGATTCTGGACACTTTATTTTTTTATTTTTATTTTTTGAGACGGAGTCTTGCTCTGTCGCCCAGGCTGGAGGGCAGTGGCCGGATCTCAGCTCACTGCAGCTCCGCCTCCTGGGTTCACGCCATTCTCCTGCCTCAGCCTCCCGAGTAGCTGGGACTACAGGCGCCCGCCACCTCGCCCGGCTAGTTTTTTGTAGTTTTAGTAGAGACGGGGTTTCACTGTGTTCGCCGGGATGGTCTTGATCTCCTGACCTTGTGATCCACCCGTCTCGGCCTCCCAAAATGCTGGGATTACAGGCTTGAGCCACCGCGCCCGCCGATTCTGGACACTTTATAACAGCAGCATGGAGTAGCCCCACAAGCCGTAACCTCTTCCCTGTCCTTAAGAGAAGCGGGGATGGCTCCAAGTCCCTCCCAGCCCGCCCCTCCCCCACACTGCCCCCACTCTGCTCCCGAGGTGCCTCGTGGGTCTCTGCTGTTTCACGAAGCCCCTGCCCTCCATCTGCACAGTGGCTGGGCCGCCAGGCCCCACTGTACACATGAAGACCCTTAGCTGGGGGGAACCAGGACTGCTGAGGGTGGGGCAGTGGGGGCTGCCTCCTGATCAAGGCTCCGACTCTGAAGCTCTACCCCCCGAGTCACTGTTCTGGAGCCCGTGTCCTCATGTCCTGCAGTGACTCAGGGGAGGCAGCCTTGCCTGCTGCTTGAATGAAACACATCAGGCTAGTCTTTGCCCCAGTCCTCTCCCTGTCTCACTGCAGACCTTTCAGGGACGGGCATAGAGTCCTGCAGTGGGGAGGGGTTAGCTACTGAGTCCAGACTTCATTTTTGGGCCAAGCTGGTCCCAGCTTCACCAAGAGGACCCTAGGCAGCCCCTCTGGACCTCAGACTCTTGTTGGCAAGGCCCTTCTCACAGCAGCCCTCACCTTGGTCTTCCCCAGAAGTTAGTACCAAGAGCAACTCCCCAACAGACATTTGAGGTCCGCCCTGGCCTTGCTCTGTCTCCTGATCCAGCGCCCCTACCTACCTACGGCACCAAAGCTCCTTCTGTCCATCCTGGGACCTGGATCCACCAGGAAACCCATGGGCATGCTATCCCACCTCTGCATCAAATGGCCCTTGAGGCCGGATGCAGTGGTTCACACCTGTAATCCCAGCAGTTTGGGAGGTTGAGACGGGCGGATCACTTGAGGTCAGGAGTTTGAGACCAGCCTGACCAACATGGTAAAAACCCGTCTCTACTAAAAATTAAAAAAAATTAAAAAAATTAGCCAGGCGTGGTGGTGGGTGCCTGTAATCCCAGCTACTTGGGAGGCTGAGGCAAGAGACTCGCTTGAACCCAAGAGGCAGAGGTTACAGTGAGCTGAGATTGCACCACTGCACATTCAGCCTGGGCAACAAGAGCAAAACTCTGTCTCAAAAAAATAAGTAAATAAATAAAATAAAATAAAACAAAAACAAAAAAACGGGCCTTGGGTGAGGGGAGCAAACTCTTCTGCACTGTAGCAGGAAGGCCCGGGCCCTGCAGTTGCCAGATGTGGGCTCGAGTCCCACCAGGCTGCCCTGACTCTAGGCAGGTCTTTGCACCTCTCTGAACCTCGGTTTCCAAATCTGGAAAATGGGGACAATGATCAAGCCCATCTCAAAGGATTGGGTCTGAGGACTCAACCACCTGATGCCTGGAGTATAAGCAGTCCCAGGGCTGTCCCAGAGACAGGCTCCCTTGCCCGACGCTGTCACCCACCAGCACAGGGAAGCCCATGAGGCAGTCGTAGATGAAGACTATGGTGGTCACGAGGCCCGTGATCTGCAGAGAGGTTTTGGCGGGCTCTGAGCCATCGATGGAGGAGCGCCGCTTGCCCTGCGCATCCTCCACCACGATGGTGGGCACAGTGAAGGCGCGGCGGTCAGCCCGGCGCCCCACCTGCACGGCCAGCGTCTGGAAGAGGGCGATGGCTGTGCAGACCACGCCCATGGTCACGCTGCCGCCCACCAGCAGCAGGAAGCAGACGCCGAAGCCCAGGCCGATCTCAGCCACAATGAAGCGGCAGCCATGGGTGTAGAAGCGCTCGCTGGTGTCGTGCCAGCCAACGGCAGGCAGGGCCGACAGGATGAAGGACACCATCCAGATACCCATGACTGTGTGCACCGCCTGCTTCTTGGCATTGCTTAGCCTGGCATGGGGCAAGGTGGAACAGAGGGATCTGGCGTCACCCACAGGGGCCTCCCCAGGCCTCTGGGGACATGTAGGGGATCCTCACCACCCAGGCACCCCACACCCCCCAGTACATCATAGTCATGGCACAGCCAGTGTGGTGGGGCCTTGTTCCTTGCATAGGAGACACTATGAACATTGTCGCACGTCCCTCTTCCAAGCATTCCGTATTGGCTGCTTGTGTCTACCCATGCAAAGCTACGTGTGTGCCCCCAGCAGCTTACAGCGGCCCCTCCTGAGCCTGCCTGCCCTCCCAGCATGCCACAGGTGTGGCCACTCCTATGTGCACATGGGCACACCAGACATGTCTTTGTTTTCATGCCTGCATGGAACCCCAAGAACCCCAGAGCTTCACGTGCTCACCGGTAGTTGACGGGCCAGCAGACCATCCACATGCGGTGGTAGGAGAGGGAAGTGACAGAGAAACAGGTGGCCAGGGTGAGGGTGTAGAAGGTGGACACGAAGACCTTGCAGAGACCCTCATTCCACTCGAAGTCGGGGCGCTGCCGCCGCAGCTGCACCACGGAGTAGGTGGCAATGGGCACAGCCACGTTGAGCATGTGGGTGGCCGCAAGCATACATAGCAGGAACTCCAGGGGCTTCCACTTCTTCTGCTTGGCGCCAACGCTGAGGATGCCCCAGGCATTGGCCACCAGGGAGAGGCCCCCACATGCCAGCCAGCCCACTGCACTGCCAGGCAGCCGCCGCTCATCACTCATGGTGCAGACCGGAGCTGACAGGTGGCTGTGGCATCCTCCTTGGAGCCAGGTCTCGGGGAGCAGCAGCCCTCACTCCTGGCGGCTCAGGGATGCTGGGACCACGAGCATCTGTAGGGGGTGGCAATGGGCACTCAGTGACTTCTGCTCTGGCGACAGCATTGTAGCCCTTGGGTACTTGGGATGGGAGATGATGGTGAGCACTACACTTTGAATGTCCCCTGCAAAACTCATGTTGAAATTTAATTAAAACTTGTGTTGAGATTTAATTGCCATTCTAATAGTATTAAGAGGTAAGACTATTTTTTTAGAAATTAGGTCTTGCTCTATCACCCAGGCTGGAGTGCAGTGGTGAGATCATAGCTCACTGTGGCACGGAACTCCTGGGCTCAGGTGATCCTCCCCACTCAGCCTTCCGAGTAGCTGGGACTACAGGGGTACACTGCCATGCCTGGCTACTTTTTTTTTTTGAAACGGAATCTTGCTCTGTCACCCAGGCTGGAGTGCAATGGCATGATCTTGGCTCACTACAACCTTCACCTCCCGGGTTCAAGCAATTCTCCAGCCTCAGCCTCCTGAGTAGCTGGGATTACAGGCACGCACCACCACGCCCGGCTAATTTTTGTATTTTTAGTAGAGACAGGGTTTCACCATGTTGGTCAGGCTGGTCTTGAACTCCTGACCTCATGATCCACCTGCCTTGGCTTCCCAAAGTGCTGAGATTATAGGGGTTAGCCCCATGCCCTGCCTGGCTAGTTTAACTTTTTTTGTAGAGATGGGGTCTTGCTCTGTTGCCCAGGTTGGTCTCAGACTCCCGGCCTCAAGCAGTCCTCCCACCTTGGCCTCCCAAAGTGTTGGGATTACAGGTGTGAGCCACAGTGCCTGGCCATGAAACATTTAAGAGGTGATTAGGCCATGGGTGGGTTTAATGTGTTTACAAAACGGCTTCTGGGAGTGAGTTCTCTCTCAGGGAGCTTTCTCTCTTCTGCCACCTGAGCAACAGTGCTGCTCCTCTCCAAAGGACACAGCATGCAAGGCACCATCTTTGAAGCATAGACCAGGACTTGCCAGACACCAAACCTGCCAGCACCTTGATTTTGGATTTCTCAGCTTTTCTTTTTTGAAAAAAACATTTATATATATATATGTGTATCTTTTCCTTCCTTTCCTTTCCTTCCTTTCCTTCCCTTCTTTCCCTTTCTCTCTCTCTCTCTCTCTCTCTCTCTCTCTCTCTCTTTCTTTCTGAGTCTTGCTCTGTCACCCAGGCTGGAGTGCACTGGCACCACCTCAGCCCCTGCAACCTCCACCTCCCGGGTTCAAGCCATCCTTGTGCCTCAGCCTCCCGAGTGGCTGGGACTACATGCATGTACCACCATGCCCGGCTAAATTTTTTTGTATTTTTAGTAGAAACAGAGTTTAACCATGTTGCCCAGGCTGGTCTCAAACTCCTGACCTCAAGTGACCTGCCCACTTCAGCCTCCCAGAGTGCCGGGATCACAGGCACGAGCCGCCGCACCCGGCCTTATTTTTATATTTTAGAGACAGAGTCTCACTATGTTGCCCAGGCTGGTCTCAAACTCCTGAGCTCAAGCGATCCTCACATCTAAACTTCCTCAGTAGCTGGGATTACAGGGCGAGTGCTCCCTGAGTAGCTGGGATTACAGGGTGAGTGCTCCCACACCTGGCGAGACATAAATCTGTTCGTCATGAGTTACTGGGTCTTAAGCACTGTGTTACAGCAGCACAAATGCCCTAAGGCAGGGAAGGCCCCGGCGCACCATGACCTATCTGGCCCTGGCTTACATCAGGCTGCACCCTCCTCTCCACCCCCGGGGAGGACCCTCCTGCCCATGTCCCTGACACCCAGGGGCTGTATACGGGGGTGCCCAGTAAGTGTGTATCCTTCATTTCCATCCACTCCTGGTCAAAGCTCAATATCTGGGTTTCCTTCCAGGTTACCTGAATCCTCAGGGAACCAGCCATGGTGGGTCCAGATGGGCACTCTTGCCCTGTGCATGCCCTGGCACTATCCCAGAACAAGTCCTCTTGTCATCAAATGTTCCAGAATCCTCACACAGCCTATGCCAGAGCCCCCCACAGTGGACACCTCTGCCGCGCTTGCCTTCATTCCACTTCATCAGGCCACATGAGGACATGTCCAGGAGGACCATGCCCCCTGAACCTCCATTTCCCTCTCCTGTTCCCCAAGTGACCTGTTGGGGAAGGGAGCTGGTCACCACTTTCCTGACCACCCTGAGAGGGGGCAGGCAGTCTGCTATGTCAGCCCCCAGCTGGCCTTCCATAGCCAGACCCCGGGCGGGGGTTAAAGCCCCCACACAGCAGTGGTATGGCTGGGGCAAGGTCACTGTACCTTCTCCTCTAAGGGACTTCAGTGCTTCTTCTATGAGGAGGCTGAGGTGGACAGCAGCCACATCTCTGTAGCCCTGGGCCCAGGTCTGGCACACAGTGGGTGCTCTGGGGTGGTGGCTAGTCTCATGCTCTGGTTGGCTTGGGCAGCAAGGGCCTGGAGACAGCCCGTAAACCAGACCAGAGCTTGACTCTGAAGTCAGAGGAAGTGCCGATGGCCTTTCCATGTGAGTCGGGGACACAGGATGCTGGGCAGCAGGCACGTGGCGGGGAGCAGGGAAGCACCCATCCTGCCAGGGGGCTGGGCAGCGAGTCCCTCCCTCACCCTTCCCAGCCTGGCAGCCCTCTGGCTGCAGCCCAGGCAGGCAATGTGGGAGAAGCCAAGTGCCAAGTGAAGGCCTACTTTGTGCTCTGATCACACTTAACTGGCCCTTCTCACCCAGGGCCCATTTAGCCTCATTTGCTCTCTTTCTCATGCTCCGGTCCTCATGGGCATCGACAGCACCAGACACGCCCCATGCCCCCCAGAGAGGAAGTATCTTCAGCTCAAGGTGGGGGGCCACTGTTGCCTTAGCCAAGGCCCCTGGCTCTCGGGCAGGGAAGGCAGCGATGTCCCAGCCACCAGCTGGCAGGCCTCCTGCTTGTCTTGTCCAGAGTTCTTTCTTTTGTTTTTTGAGATGGAGTTTTACTCGTTACCCAGGGTGGATCTCGGCTCACTGCAACCTCCGCCTCCTGGGTTCAAACTATTTTCCTGCCTCAGCCTTCCAAGTAGCTGGGATTACAGGCGCCCACCACCACACCCTGCTAATTTTTTGTATTTTTAGTAGAGATGAGGTTTCATCATGTTGGCCAGTCTGGTCTCGAACTTGTGACCTCAGGTGATCCACCTGCTTCGGCCTCCCAAAATGCTGGGATTACAGGCATGAGCCACGGTGCCCAGCCTCTTGTCCACAGTTCTTTTGGTCTGTCTGTGGCCCAACTTCCCCTGGACCTTCCGAGGCCCCAAGGAATGTGTCTCATTCATCTTGGTGCCCCTGCCCTGGACCTGCCCAGACCCCTGACCTGTGGAAGGAGCCTCGTCTGGGCGACATTGGGGCTCCTTCGCTGGCCTCCTGGGTAGGGGGGAATGCTGTAGCCAGGGAAATTCCTTCCCAAATGTTTATTAGATTTCTGCTTGCACAGTAGCCTCCTCTTCCCCATCCCAGACCCAGCGTGGGAGGCAGGGTGGTCCCTTGGACTCTACCAGCCCCTCCCGTGTCTAGTAAACCACCCTGAGTGAAGCGTAGAGGCCACATGGTATGCGAGAAAGAGCGTGGACTCCACTGAGGCTGCAGGGCCCCAAAACCAGCTTCCCAGTGAGTTGCGTGACTCCTTTGTGCCTGAGTTTTCTCCTCTGTAAACTGGACATAATACTTACCTTGAAAAACGTTGTGGGTAGTTACTGCACTATGCCAGGGAAAGTGTTTAGAATGCAGACAGGCACATAGTAAGCACTCAGCAAAGCCTCCCCATCTAAATAAATGTCTCTCTTAAAGCCCTCCCAGCTCACTGAGCTGTGCTTTTTTTTTTTTTTTTTTTTTTTGAGATAGAGTCTTGGTCTGTTGCCAGGCTGGAGTGCAGTGGCATGATCTCGGCTCACTGCAACTTCTGACTCCCTGGTTCAAGCGATTCTCCTGCCTCAGCCTCCTGGATAGATGGGGTTATAGGCACGTGCCACCACGCCCAGCTAATTTTTGTATTTTTAGTAGAAACGGGGTTTCATCATTCTGGCCAGGCTGGTCTCATACTCCTGACCTCGTGATCCACCTGCCTCGGCCTCCCAAAGTATTGGGATTACAGGCATGCACCACCTCGCCCAGTTAATTTTGTATTTTTAGTAGAAATGGGGTTTCTCCATGTTGGTCAGGCTGGTCTTGAACTCCCAACCTCAGGTGATTCGCCTGCCTGGGCCTCTCAAAGTGCTGGGATTACAGGCGTGAGCACCCAGCCTTGTGCTGTCTCTTATGGGTCAAGACACTGAGCTTGGAGGTGCTGGGGAGCCTCAGACCTGCGGGCAGATACATATTCACTGGGACCAGGACCTGGGGCAGACTAGCCTCAGGAGTGAGGGGAGCACTGGGCCACCTCCAGCCTTTGGGGTGCCTGGCAGCCTTTTGGGGGTTCAGAGCAGAGTGTGAGTAATCGCTGTGGGCGAGAGGGCTGCAGACACCAGTGGTCTTTATGCTATCAAATAGGAAACTGGACTCAGCATGCACTTATCAAGTCAACATCTATTTCTACTTGCCCAGGGCCGCCTCGGCTGTGAGACTGGGAGGCCTTCCCTCAGATGCCCAATAGGCTCTGTCTAGCCCAGCCCACCCTGTCCACGTGTTGATTACTGGTGCAGGGTGGTGAGGAAGGGGCCATAGGCTGCAACCAGCCCAGCCCTTCACGGTGCCAGTTCTTCCTCTCGTCTAGCCTAATGGTGCCTTACTGCCAGGAAAGGCTCTAGGTCTGAAGGCCGGGTGCTGTGGCTCGTGGCTCATGCCTGTAATCCTAGCACTCTGGGAGGCCAAGGTGAGTGGATGGCTTGAGCCCAGGAGTTCGAGACCAGCCTGGGCAACATGGTGAAAACCTGTCTGTACAAAAAATAAAAAATTGGCCAGGCGTGGTGGTGTGAGCCTATAGTCCCAGCTACTTGGGAGGCTGAGGTGCGAGGATCACCTGAGCCTGGGGAGGTCAAGGATACAGTGAGCCATGATTGTGCCACTGTACTCGCCTGAGTGACAGAGTGAGACCCTGTCTTAAAAAGAAAAAAAAAAGGTTCTAGGTCTGTGGGCAGGGGCACGTGCATCCTCTTGTAAACGGGCATGCTCCTCCAGTGAGTGTCCCCAAAATTCTTCCCCACTGTAAAGCTTGTCCAGCAGAAGCAGGGAGAGGTGAAGCCGTTTGCCCTGGCCAGCACATGCCTGAGCCAGGATCCAAACTCCACTTGCCTGACACCAAAGTCCTGGCCTCTCAAACCCTAAACTGTTGGGGAAAAGGGCATTTTGTTGTTGTTGTTGTTGTTGTTGTTGTTGTCCCTAGAGCTGAGTTCTTTCTGAACCTCAGGTCTGCAGGGCAGGTCTCACTGTTCCCACACTGCAGACGGGAATACTTCAGGCAGAAGCTCAGGGCAACACGGAGAGGATAGTGTCAGGGCTGGGTTTGGGGACAGGCACTCCTGGGTGCTGTAGTCCTGGCATGGGAGAGGAATGTCCTGGGGGGCGGGGCGTGGACACCGGGTTCCAAGTGCAGAGTGACAGAGGACTGGTTGTGTGGGAACAAAGTGTCCGTCTGGCGCTGAGACAGTGACCACAGACCCACGGATTGCACCCTTTCTGTTCATTCATCATAGAATGGAGCGGCCACTAGGGCCAGACCCCAGGCTGGGATCCCCACAGTGCCGACGGGACCCAGGATGGCACTGTTTCCTGCTGGGAAGTTTCTCCTGCAGGGCACTTAAAGCATCCCGCAGCATCTCAGGACCTGGCTTCCCACCTCCCCGCCTACTGCAGGGCCGACTGCAGGTGCGGCCAGCCTGGGACCCACCCGGCCTCCCTCTGCAAGACCCGCGGGCGTGGCCGGGGCGTGACGTCACGGCTCTGGGCCAATGAGGCCGCGCGGCCGCGAGGCCCCATTGCGCAACAAAGAGAACCCAGAACTTGAAAGGATTCCCCGGGCTCTGGCTGCGCCCCGGCTTCCGCCCCCACGCTGGTCTCCGCCCGCGCTGCAGCCGATCTGTTCCACGGGGTCCGGCCTGGCCTTTGCCCAGGGAGGGACGCGCACCGCGAGACCTGGACATCTCCGGCACGCCCCCCCCAGTCCCCGCCCCTACAGTCCCAACCCCCCGGGGTTCCAATCCCCCCACGGCTCGTGCAACCCCTGCTTCGACTCGCGTGCTCTCGCGTACTGGTCCCCAGTGGGTCCCCCAAGTCCTGCCCCACGCCGAGGGCGCGTCCAAGCGGCTGCCTGGGAAACCTGGCGGGACTGCGGCCTCCGGACCCCTCCGGGTTGCGCTGAGCAGGGGCGGGCTCGGGATCTCCAGACCGCCCCGCCCCCGTCCCCTGAGAGCCCCCAGGGACGGCGTTGCCAGGTCCCGATGCAAGGGGACGGAGGGAGGGGCTGGCCCCGGGGAAGTTACCCTGAAGGTCCCCAAGTTGGGGGGATGCCAGCGCTAAGCGCCGCTCGTGGCCCCTCGTACGGACCCCGCGACCAAGAGAGCGCGGAAAGCCCCCTCCTTTCCCGCCGTGTCCTCCCCCCGGGGTCCTCCGGCCCGTCCGCCCCCAGGGGCCAGGGCGGCGGCGCTCACCCTGCATTCGGGCGTCCGGGGCTCCGGCTCGCTGCTCCCGCCTCCGGCTCCGGCTGCGGTTCCCGCGCCTTTGGGCCGAGCGCGGGCCGCCGAGGGCCGCGGGGGTGGCTGGCGGCGGAGCGGCCCGTGGGCCGGGGCATGCTGGCGGCGACCACCGGCGGCCGGCGCGCTCCGCTCGGTGGGCTCGGCTCCGCCGCCCCTCCCTCCCCTGGGCGCCTCCGCCGCCGCCGCGCTCCGCTCCCGCCGCTCCGCTGCTGCGCCGGGCGGCCGGGGGCGGGGGGCGGGGGGCGGAGCAGGGCGCATGTCTCCGGCGGGGCCTCCGCGCCGCCCCTCGGCCCGCCCCGCCCCCGCCCGCTCCGGGGCGCGGCATCCGCGGCCGTCTGTCGGTCTGTCAGTCAGTCCGTCGGTCCGTCCGTCCGTCCATCCGTCTGCCCGTCCGCAGCCCAGCCGTGCCCCCGCGTCCGTCCGCGGCCGGGCCGAGCCGCCCTGGGCCGGTGGCGCCTCCTGACAGCGCGGCGCCGCTGGCTCCCAGCTCGGCTCGGTGCACACTCCCGACGCCGCCTTTAGACGCCGGGGCAAGACCCAGGCCCGGAGCTCTGGGGGTCCGCGGGCCAGAGGGAGCTGGGGCAGAAATGGACACTGAGAACCTGGGGCCAGGGCTGGGGCTCAGGGAGGCCTTCTCGGAGGAAGCCGCATCTAAGATGAACAATCGGGGCGGGGCGTGGAGAGGACACGGGACCAACGGCCAGCGGCTTCTAGGAACTGGGAATCAGTCTGGATCAGGGGCAGCGAGGGGCAAGGTTGGGCCAGTTACGGATTCACGCTGCTCCCTGGACCTGGGGGGTCCATTGAGGGAATAAAGTGGATGGGCCACCGGGCTGCCGAGTGGTCCCCGCCACCCCTACAGGCTCAGAAATGTTCTGAAACTCTGAGCACCACCGCCCAGCCGGGAGAGGCCAGTGTCTGCAGCCCAGCGCCTGAACCCTTCTCCGTCTCCTCTCCTCCCGTCCTTCCCGCCCCTCCGCCCCTCCCTCCCAAGCCCTCATGCCATCACCACTCCTCATAGAGCACAGGCTGTCTCCCATAGACTGACAGCCTCAGCTGGCCCCATGCAGGGGGAACCGTTTCTGCTCCTTGATGGGAGCCCTGAGACGCCTCCTGAGGATCGTGCCTGTCTCTTATAGAAAGCCCCTGACCACACACACAATGGGCACAAGGCCTCCGGGGCTGCCTGGCATAGTGTCCTTCCATGCCTCTGGGACACATCCGTGACTAGACGCCCCTGTGTCTGGAGGAAAGTGGGCACCTGACCAGGAGACCCAAACCGATTGCAGCCAAAACAGATGCTTGGAGCTTGCCCAGTCCGGCCAGGGCTGCTCCACAGCCTGCACCTGCCTAAACTGTCCCCATACCCCAGGTCCCTGAACAGCTTTTAGGGGGCCCAGGATGGGCCTCAGGGTCTGTCCCATGAGACAAAAGAAGTGTTTGTAGAGAAAGGCCCCACAATAACTGTGGGGCTGGGCAAGGAGGAACCCGGGGCCATGCACACCTATACTCCTGGGTTTCTGGGACAGCCAGGGCCCTCAGTGCCCCCAGTGAGCCCTCTGTGGACAGGTTGGCTCCCCCTCCAGGTGGCCCTGGTTATAAATAGGCCACCAGCAGTGGGAGGCTGGCACAGGGCAGCTGTAATCAAGGGTGGTGTTTCTAAATGTCTCGCCTGTGACTCGGGCTGAAACGGTAGAAACGCCACACTTAATTATGGCCACCGAGAGCCATGCCACTTAGAAACACCACAGTTAAGATTGCACACACGGCTATGGAGAGCCATGCCTCTGTCTGGGCCTGGCTCCCCTCAGCCAGCCCAGCTGACCCACTGCCTGCACCAGTGCCTCTGCCCGGCCTCAGCTGTCTCTGGGGCAGGTGGGAGATGGCCTCTGATGGCTGCCCTGGGGCCCTGGGCTTATTTTGTGCCGTGCTGAGATCTGTTGCAAAGGGCTGGGTGCCCCTGGGAGGCGGTTTTTAGGTGCCTGGTTTGCCCAAAGCCACACGGATGAGTGGCTGAGCCAGGACTGAACTAGGGAGTCTGATGTGGGGCCCACCTTCAAGTGAAGGATGTGGGTGCTTTGAGGACCTGGTCCCCTCAGTGAGCCCCGGGGCTCAGGCCCCACTGTGGCCAGCCCTGGGCCTTCTGCTTGCTGGGAAGGGTGGCCTCCTCATCGCTCTGAACCCAGGGCACCATTCTGGCATGGGTCATGGGTGGAGCTGGGGGCCGAGGCTGGCTGAGGCCAGCCCCAGGGGGCCAAGGGGCAGGGTGGGGTGGCAGAAGCTTCATGTGGCTGAGCTTGTCCCTCCCACCCCCAACCCCCTCCCAGACAGGAAATAAGCCCGTCAGCCGTGACTGGGGCCTGGGACAGATTCCCAAGCTCTTGGCTGGTGTTTCTGCACATCTGGAGCCAAGTCCTCACTCTCCAGGGGCCAGAGGGAGCCTTGTGCGAGACTGCAGCTGTTGACGGGCCGGTCTTCTCCAGGCGGCAGGACAGATGTTGGGGCTTCAGGGACAGACTGAGTCGGGAACATTCTCCCAGATGCCACCTCTGGGCATGCTTGGTTGGAGCCTCCTTTTCAGCAGTGGATGCAGGTGGGGTCCTGGCCCCTGTAGTGGCCTTGGCAGGGCCAGATGCACAGATAAACCGTGCTGCACTGATACCCTCACCACACACGTGCTCACAGATATGCAGAGACAGATGCACACACACATGCATAGATATGTCAGTGACACGTATGCCCACAGCTTCACACCGATGGCACTGACACATATTCGTGCTGTCCCTCAGACCCCTGCCCTATAAGCCATCCCGGCAGCCTCCTACCTGAGTGGCTAGGGGAGTTTCCACGTCAGGCACAGGGTCCTGGTGCCAGCTGGGGGGCTCCTTCACACAGGATGTTGGGGTGTCTGGGCAGTTTCTAGCAAGAGGCTGGGTCAGGTTGGGGCTCCCACATGCTGAGCCAGGCCACATTCGGCTCTTTCCACACCATCACCTCTGAGTCTTTCCAAGCAGCCCCACCCTGTTCATAGGAAAGCCACACAGGCTCAGAGCCGGCATCCTCTGCAAGCCAGTGGGGTTGTGGGGTGCTGGCACTCCCACCAGGCAGTGTGGCCCTGAGCCCACATCCTCCCAGCATCAGGGCTGCCTGTGAGGTCCAGGGAGCTGGGGTATCTGGGGCCAGGACACCAAACCAGGGCCCCATGGGAAATGGGCATTCATAGCCAGCGAGTCACCAGCTGGACACCAGTTGGTGTGGCTGTGCCTGAGGTTCTAGGGCACACACCGGTGCTGGGAGGGCTGAGACTGTCCGTGGGAGCCCCCACATCCCACACCCCCTGGGAAAGCAGCCCCCCAAGACAAATGACTACCCAGGACGCATGGGTCCAGCCAAGCAGCAGCTTTATTAGTGGTGCTGGGTTCTTCCCACACCCTACAGCGTGCTCGGAAGCATTCCCAAGGGTTTCTGCGGAATGCCTCCCGGCGCTCGGGCCAACACTGTGTAGCATTGACACTGGAATGATATAAATAAAGCTTTGGTGTGTTGGTTTGCAGGAGAGAGTACAGGTTAACACTGTGATACGAAAACTTCAGACAATACCAGCTCTCAATGTGAATCGGGTTTTTGGCCAAGGGGGGAACTTCTAAGTGAGTGCACACTGGGCCCGTTGCCATGGCTACTCGAGGCCCCAGCGGCAGGAGGAGGGAGTCTAGGGCTGAGGCTCCGTGTGGCCCTGTCGCTTCGCCTTCATCTGCAGGTACCGCCCTTTGCCTTCCTCAAAGCGCTTCTTCTCGTCCTCGGTCTCGGGCTGTGGACCACACAGAGACAGGCAGGTTAGGGTCACTGAAGAACCAGTGCCGTGGCCTTGTGACCTCGCCTGGGGCCCCAGCCCTGGTGGGTGCAGAGTACCACGCCTCGGCTCCACTGGCCTCCTGGGACTGCCAGGTACCAGGCATGGGGCTCATGTCCCACCTTGCTGATGGGCCCACTGACTGGGCTGAATATGCTCAGCCGAGAGGCTTTGAGGGTCACAGGAGCTACGGGTGGCAGAGCTCCACGGCGGGGACACTAAGGTCATGGCGGGTCAGAAGCAGTCAGTGGACCTGCTGAGCCCTGTGACACCCTCACCCCACCTTTCACAGCAGGTGAACTCCAAGCCCAGGGCCTGTTTGCTACTGGACTTTGGTGGAAAATGCACTTGGTAATGAAACCCGGGAGCTGAACATAAGTGGAAAGGAAGAGGACCCCGTATTCGCTGCACTCCCAGGGAAACGCAGCTGCACATGGCCACTGCCCCAGAGAGAAGCGGGGAAAGCCAGCTGCACACGGTCATTGCCCCAAAGAGAAGTGGGCAGACGCTGTGCTGCCTGTGGCCTTGAGAAGGCCCCAGCCCGTACTGGGAGCAATAGGTCTGCTTTGTGGGGAGGGAGCCCTGTCACCATGCTCTGGACCGTGCACTCAGGAGGCGGCACCTTGGACCCCAGGGACCCCATCTCATTGCTCTGGGGGCAGAGCCAACTGAACAGGTGGGATTTGGCCAAAGACTGGGTTCTGCCCAGGACAGTCCTGGTTCGTGCCTGCTGACCGGCTGCGATTACGAACGGCACCCCCTTTCACTCTAAGTCTTGTGGCCCCTGGGCAGGTGCCACCCCTGGAGTATTAGGTGGTCACTTCTGAGGTCCCATGTGTCTCAACGCCATGTTCTGACTGGCCCCACCCTGGCTGAGAAGTCGGGTTTCATGAGCTGCGCTAATTCCTCTGGGACATTTCATCGCGACATTTTGAGGGTGTCTGAAAGCCACAGAGATGGGGCAGTTGCCCTTCATTTCAGCCACAATGACACCAATCTGTGCAGCTATTTTTGGGCCTAAGTGTTTTATAGACAACTGGTATATTGGCAAGAGAGAGCGCAGTCAGTCAGAGGATGTAATGTCAAGTTATACCAAATGCCTCCTCCCCTCAGCTCTCTCCAAAATCGGTCTCTAAATGTCACCAGGTGTAAACTGTCAAAACCTCGCCAGCCTGGAGCCAATAGAATCTTCGGGTATTTAAAGAAATAGGTGGTGCTCCTTGCAGCGGTCCTGGTCCCCCTTTGAAGAGTCTTCGGTGTACACAGGAAAACTGCTTTTCCAAGACACTTTATTGAAGAAGTCCCTCCCGCTGCTACGGTTTGATCTCTGGCTGACTTTTAAAAATAAAATTTGAGGCTATGCAATTTGACCTGAAACAGCCCAGGGAAAACGAAATGTTCTTTCTCAGTTCTAGCAGCACTTCTAAGTGGGCAAGACCCCTGAGATTCCTGGGCCTGGAGGGCACAGAGCCCAGCCCCTGCAGATGATAAGGTCCCCTGAAGACATACATGGCTACATCCTGCTGGGCACAGCTGAAGACTTCTGTGCACACTGAGGCAGAATGCGCTAGATCAGGGCTTCTGGAACTTTTAAGTGCATCTGAGTCATCTGCCAGTCTTGTAAATGCAGATTCTGATCCAGTGGGTCTGGGAGCTGAGACTCACTTCTAACAGGATCACAGGTGACACAAGCTGTGGCCCACGGACCACACCTGTGTAGCAGGGCCCTGCCCCCTCCCCGTCTGCTCCTGCCCCAAACGGGGGACATCTGAAATGGCCAAGAATGCAAGGTCAAAGCCACCAGGATGGGATATAGGGGCCTTGTCCTCCCCTTCCCCTGTGGAATTGCTTGGTGATACGGAGGGAAGCTGCAGCTTTCTGTCCACCTGCAGCGGCCAAGGCTGAGGCTCAGCAGAGGAGCAGCTGCCCACAGCCTGGCTTCCTGCCTACCTTGAAGACCCTGTAGCAGGCAGAGCAAGTGCTGTGGGGTGGGGGTGGGGTCCCAGAGCTGGGCGATGAGGCAACAGGGCCTGGTGGGGTTGGTACTGGGTTCTGCTGGCGTTGGAGTGGCTGTGGCAGCCCTGGGAGCAGGAGAGCTGGGGACGGGCAGGCTAGACCACACCCAGGCGCCTCCCAGTCTGAAAGCCTGGCCCCTCGGCTCGGGTCCTCCCTCTAGCTGGTGGAGTATCTGCCCTCCACAGAGAGGACAGACGGCAAAGAGCTTGGAAAGAAAAAGAATCCTTGAAAGCAGGAGAGAGAGAGCCTGGCCCAGGAGAGGCATCTGGAGTGAGAAGGGACATAGCTGGAGCCCCCGCCCAGCCCACAGGAGCCAGGTCTGGCCCGACGAGGGAACTTCCTGGGAACGTGCAGATGTGGGAGACTGGTGAGAAACTTGTTCCCCAAGTGCCTGAGTCCCCAGCCAAATGCTCTCAGGGACCAGAGGACCAGGAGTGGCCAAGGGAAGAGAGGTGGCAAATGGCTCTGTGGAGCCAATGCCACCAGCTTGGGAGCTGTTACCACAGGTGCCCTGGGGGACCGGTGGGAATGGCCCGTCCAAGGCCAGGGCCCTGGAGAGGGGCTGAGGAAGGAAAGGCTGCCAGGTCGGGAGGTGCCTGCCTCGCTGCTTGTCTGTGTCTACAGATCCTCTGGGCTCCCTCCCCAACTCCACTGGGAGTTGAAGCCTCTCTGATGGTCTGTGCCAGGCAGGTTTGAGGATCTATGCACTAAATGGCCTCTTACAATAAACAATGTACACTGGGATGAAGGTTCTGAAACGTCTCAAGTCTGTTTAACTTTTGTATTTCTCAAACTGAGCTGGCCAGGGACCCCTTTCATAAGGAACCAAGCTCTGCCCGGCCTCTGGGACGGGCTGCTTCAGGCAGAGGCTTGCCCACCCCGGGACCCGACCATGCTGTGCGCCCTTCCTGGGATGGTCTCTTCATTCTACCTGGAAACCAGCCCAGCATCCTCAACCCTGGAGCTGGGTGTGAATCCTGATTCACCACTGACTCACATCGACTCCTGTTTTGTAAAATGGGCCAATGTCCACCTCACGGCAGGGTTGTGGGGACCAAATTTCTCCCTGCAGCCATGTTCAACCAGGCATTGAAAACAACACGGTGAAAGCAGCCGGTCACAGGGAGCTGCCTATCACCCATTTATACGAGATGTCCAGGAGAGACATATACACAGAGGCAGAAAGTGGATTTGCGGTTGCCTGGGGCTGGGGGACCAGTGGCAGCTACGGAGTGGTGCTTCTTTTTGGGGTGATAAAATGTTTTGAAATAGACTGTGGGGGGGGTGTCCACCTCTGTGAATAGACGAACACCTGCTGAATTGTATCCTGTAAGTGGGTGAACAGAACGGCATGTAATTACATCTCAATAAAGCTGTTAAAAGAGGAAACCTCCATAGGTGAGAGCTCTCTGTGGTGGGGGAGTGGTCAGGGCTGTCCATGCATGAGACTGGCCCCAAGCTAATAACGACACAGAAATTCTTTCTTCTCTTTACTTTTGCATAATTTGACTTTTTCTATAATTAAAAGCTAGAAAAGCAAAAAGCTAACTAGACCTAGATCTAGGAAAACCAGCCCCTCCTTTCTTCCCCGGGCACCAATGATCTCCAGGCCCCAAAGAGACGGGGTCCTGGCTTTACAAGTGGTGGGCTGTGGGCAGAGCTGACGGAGCCATCCGGGCCGTGCACAGGTGCGATTTTCCCCACTCCCCGCCAAGAGGCGCTAAGAGCTAACTCAGGACCATGCTCGAAATGTTCTGGTCCAGTTCATAGGTGTGTGACGGGCCCTAGGCCCCACGCATGCAGCACGGCCCGAATGGCAGGGAGATCTGCATCCAAGAGCCGAGAAAACCTCCAGCACTTCAGATAGCCCAGTCCTCACCTCTGCCAGCCACACACAGCAGTGTCCCCTAACGATCTGGCCTCCATGACCACCTGGGAGTGGAATATGAGTAACTTCCCACAGCTCTCGGCATCTTTACCAGAGATGTGACCACAGCCCTCCAGCCACCGAGGACGTGGGAGGACCACCCAACTCTGGGCCTGCAGAAGGCACTGCAGACGAGAGCCCTCCCGCCCCATTGCCCCTACATGGGCTGTGCACCCAGAGCAGGGACTAGAGCGATAAGGGGATATTCTCTGCGCGACCCATGCTTAGGGTGCGGCAGGCTGTGTGTATCAGGGTCTTCCTGACAACTCCACCAAGCAGCATGGAAATGATGACTGTTCCACTTTTACCAATGAGGAAGTGAAGCAGAGAGGCTGAGTAACTTGCCCAAAGTGGCAGAGCGGGTAAGGGGAGAGCCTCCATTTAAACCTGGGCATGGAGGCCGCCCTCCAGGTCATCCTATGCTGAGGGGCTTTTAGGGGTGGGACTCGTGCATGGGAAGTGAGGAAGGTGATGGACCTGCAGGGTGTCCACGGTGAACCAGGGTCAGGGGCTTCCCTGCCTCCCCTCACCTCACCCTGGCCCTCTTGCTGAGCTTGGCCTCCCCCAGGCAGGGGCCCTGCCCTGCCCTCAGCCATATTATCCGAAACCACTGCAGCTGCTCCCACCCCCGATCAAGCATTCCCAATGCCACAGGCTGAAGGCTGTGGCTGCTCCTCTCACGAGGTCAGTTAATATGCAGCCTGAGGCGGGCACGAGCCCGTGTGCAGGTCATTCTCAGGGTCGGCTCAAGGCAGAGGGAGAAGCCGGCGCCCAGCAATGGGCCACAAGGTGGATCTGATGTGGTCCTGCTGTTTAATATTTGCAGCAAACTCATCAGCCAGGCTCTCTCTGCCCTCAGACAAAGTGAATGCTGTCTGATGATGGATGGATGTGTGGGAGCCTGAGAGCCTGTGCGGGCCCCACTGCTTTTCCCGTCTCCGGGGATGGTGCTATGTGCTGGATGTTCCAGGCTCTGAGACAGAGTCCAGACCAGCCCAGGAGCCTCAGTGTCACTGGATGAAGTGCCCACCCATGAGCGCTGCCCTCCCAAGGCACGGCCTTCCTCCCTGAGTGCCCGGGGCATCCTTCCAGGGTGGAAGTTTATGAAGATGGCAGTCAAGGGCAGGGACGTCCCAGGTGCCTGAGGATCCAGGCTCACCACCCAGAGGGAGGTGGAACAAAGGGAGGCAGGGCGGTGTCTGTCCCATGGTAGGAGGTTACTGGCTCACTGCTGGTGGGCAGCCAGCCTCCCCAGGCCGTGGCTCTGCTAAATAGTTCTCCTACCCGAGTGACAAAGAGGCCACCTTGTCCCGCTGGGTGAGAAGCTGACAGAGCAAGACAGATGTCTCCAGCACAAGGCCCCACCCAGGGCCCGGCTGCTGCCTCCTCGCAGTCATCTCCCTCCATCCAGCAAAGTAAATAAATGCGTACATTGTTGGCTGCTGCTGTTTTTAATGAAGGGTTGGGGGTGGGGGGAGGAGGAGAGAACGCTCTGAGCTCTGTGGGAAGACAGATGTCTCTCTCAAGTCCCCGAGGCTGCTGGTGGGGGAAGGACTTGAGCCTCTGGGGTACTGGCCAGTGGTGCCAGCTGCCGGGCACGCACTTGTGGCCTCAGGCAGGCTCCTCCGAGCCTCTGGGGCTCCCCAAGAATATGCCAGAGAGAAAAGATGAGGTGGCAAAGGGAAGCTCAGGGCACATGACCACCGTGTATCCCGGGCACCTGCCTGATGGAAAGGATGGGGCAGCACAGCCAGGAGCAGGACTCTGAGTCCCATGGGCCCAGCTGTGTGGCCCAGGGCCAGGTTTGTTCACCTGGAAGCAGGAACTCCACAAAGTGACATGGCAAAGTGCTTCCTGTGGTGCTGGCGCACGTGAGCTCCTACCTGTGTGTGCACATGTGTCTGCGGTCCCTGGTGCATGCATGTGTGTCTGCGTGGCGGTCCTGCTGTCCTCACAAATACCTGAGGCCAAGTGCAGCCTGGGGACTACTCCAAGGACTGCCCTGCTGGTGAGTCGCTGCCCCAAAGGAGGGCTAGATGGCCTGGGGTCGCCTTAAGGCAGCAGGGCCTTTAGGGTATCATGAACACCCATGGGGACAGAAGTGTGGGGAGGGTCCCAGGGTAGCAGGTTGACAGTACACTCCCTCCCTGGTGCTCAGGGAGCACCGCCTGGCACTCAGCACCAAGCCCCTGACTCCCCTGCAGCCTGGTGGCTGCCTGGGCCTGGGGTCTGCGTCTTTTTCCTCCCTCCACTTAGTGCTTCCTGCCAACTGCTGTCTTCTGGGCTCTCTTCCACTGGAGGGGAAGCCTGTGGCTTTCAGAGCCGAATGCTGCAAACCAAATGTTTTCCACTTTGCATTTTCTGTGCTTGGAGAACACACATTTGGAACGTGGTATGGAGGACGAGTGACTAAGTTCCACCCTCGGTAAAATCAATTGCTTGTCCTTTTTGTAATTAATGAATGGTACAAAAAGCGTTTCCAGTGGTGATATAACAACTTCCTGTAAGCCTGAGGGACACAGACCTTCTTAATTAGGAAGCCATGTAGCATGCCCTCTCCCTGTTATAACAGGAGACAAGAGGGGTCTTGGGATAATCACAAAAGCAATGAAAACATCTCATTATTGAGGACACTCAGCATGGCCAGGCGAGGGGCCCTGTGCATGAAGCCAGCAACGGTGAGCTTAGCGCCAGGACCACCAGCCTCACAAGCACCTGTGTCCCAGGGTCTCGCTGCACCTGAGGACCTTGTCTTAGTGGAGCCTGTCTGCCATCCGCTGCGGCCTCTCCCAGCAGCTGCAGGCCTGGGTTAATTACCTCCTCCGCCACACCCACCCAGGACTGCACCAGCCTCCAGCAGAAAGCAGCCGGAAATCTCAAATAATGAGATCATCATGGAGAGTCATAAACACCCTCACCAGGGGCTCCCCTCACCCAGCAGCACCTGCTCAGACCCCAAAAGAACTGCCCCCGAGTGGGGCCAAGAAAGGAGGTATAAAGGCCAACGGGAGGCTGCTGCCAGAGGCAGGGAGATCGTCGCCACAAAGGGGAGAAGAGGCGTCGGGACTGGGGCCTGGGTGGTGGCCTCTCAGGAGCCCCTCTTGCAGGCACGGAGTGCCGCGGTCCCGGCACGCTCGGCTCCAGGCTCCTGTGCTGGGACTGTGGACATGGCAGTCCCCAGCCTACACCAATAATGATCACAGCTGCCACCTGCTGAGTGCCCACTGTGGGCCAGAAGCCACATGCTCACGGCACACCTCTGCTCTGCGAGTGCCCACTCTGTGCTATGCCCTGTGGAGCCCTTCCTGTCCTGCTGGAGGCCAGCACTGTGCCTGGACACAGCAGGGGCACAGGAGGCATTTGCTGGACAGATGGATGGATGGATGGATGGATGGCTGGACGGATGGACAGACAGACGGATGGATGGATGGATGATCAAACAAATGAACATCAGATCAAACAGCCTTAATTCTAAATAGGCATGGTCTTTATGTTAACGATTCAAAACCAGTACTTCTGCTCAATCAACACTGGCATCATCTATCCCCAACAAATTCGAGGGCTCAGACCATGGAGGGTCTGAACAGGAGCCTGCAACAGTGACAAAGGTGAGATGGGAGTGTCCAGCACACCTAGGCTTGGCCATCCCCCTGGAGACGGGCCAGCTCTATGGCCATGCTGGGGACTTGCTTCTGATCCTGCACACATAGGCAGGGAGGCCTCTGCATCATTTCTACCACCATGTGGGGCCCAGGGCCTGTTTCTTCCTGCACCTTTGCTGGCAGGGCTCAGACGTGTGTCTGGCCGCAAAGGGCCTTTGCCAGGGCACTCCACGCCCCTTGCTGAGAGCGCCAAGTAGGCGGCCTCCAGCCCCCGGATACTCCAGGCATGAGCTTGCCCTGCTGAAACACTCCAAGTCCCATGGCCAGGACCTCATGTGAGCCCAACAACTCTTCCAGGCCTCCCCGATAGGCTTCTCGCTCACCTTCCGCAGCACCCTGGGTCTAGCTGGGATGCTCCCTCGATTCACTGAACCCTCTGGAAATCCCACCCACGGGCTTCTCCTGGTACAGCCACCCTCCTGGCAGTGCTCACTCTGTCCATGTCACAAATCTGACAGCAGAGGGGACAGAGAGGCCCCAAGGCTCCACCCCACACTCTGTTGTATGCCCCCCAGGCCTGGCTCTGAGCAGAGCCTTCTGTAAACCTTCATGGGGAGAACATGAGCAGCTCACCGTGCCGAGGTGGGTTTTTTTTTTAACCCCCTGCAGCCCGTTAGGCTGAGGTGGCATCAGAAGAGCTGCCTACCAGTGCTGCTCAGAAGGGCCAGTGTGTGACTGTCTGGACACAGTGGATCTTTCAGAGATACGTGCAGGGCAGAAACATGAAAGGTGGCTGGAGAAAGAGTCTGGGCTCAGGCAGAGGGAAGGCAAGAGCCAGGCTGGAGGAGAAGGCTGCATGCTCTCATCTGCGCCAACCTCCTTCTCGGTACCCAGGCCTCGGGTTCTAGGCACATGGGACTCACCAGCCACTGGATGTTCCCAAGCACTAACCAATGAGGTGACAGGAGCAGCTTCAGAATGCACGTATTTTCCCATCACAAGACTGACTCCCGCTAAAAGCAGGCAAAAGGAACAGAGAGCAGGACACTGGATTCTGAGCCTCATGAATATTCTAGTCCATGACTCACGCCTGTGGGCTGGCAGCAAGGTGGGGGCGGGAGGGGGGCAGGGCTTCCCTCACTAATGGCCAAACGCGGCAGGCGGCTCACCAAGCCCTTCCAGGAACACGCCGTCAACCTTCTGCACTCCAGTAACAGCTGAATTTCCTAAATTAGTCAGCAATTAAAAAATTATTCCAAAAGTTCAATCTTGGCCAAACAAACAAAGGAAGCAGGTGTAAGAGCCCGCACACTGGTGAGGCAGTGCCCATCCCCGGGCGAGTGCACAGAGGCTGCGCGCGGCCACCGCACAGTGCTTCCGCCCACTCTTTTGCTCCTGAAATTCTCTGGGAGTAGCTGCAGCCCCTCCCTGCCTGCAGGAGCCTGTGGCAACGGGGTGTCCAGGATGTTGAGGCAGCAGAGGCCCTAGGGCTCTGCCCATGACAAAGGCCCCACGTGGGGACCTCTCTCTCTGTCCTACATCCTGGGACCACACCTCTCTTCTTGTCCTGGCCCGGCCTGAACACAGTCAAGAATGACCATCTCTGCTCCTGAGGCTTCTTCGAGAGGAACGGGGCCCATGCAAGGACCCCAGGCCCCTCTGCACACCGTGCCTGGGGGTCAGGCAGGTCCTGCGGGTGGGGAGCGGCGGCCACCACCATGGAAAGCCTTGCCCCATGCTTCCTCCTAAGTGCAAATGGGCGAGGGACCGTCCAGCGACAGCATCACTGAGGCGGCTCGGAGAGGGGACTTGGGGCAACAGCCTGGCGACGGCTCAAGACAGCCACAGCCAAGAGGCATCTCCAGCCTGCCCTGTCTGCAGCCCCCACATCGGTGCGTCACAAAGCTGTGGCCCTCAGCACTGCATCGCAGACAACTTCCAGAAGGCTGCGGAGGGCCTTTCAACTGACTTCAGCCCTGGGGCCCATCCTGCCCCTCCAGCTGGACGGCAGGCCAAACAGTACCCTCCTTCCAGACGCTCTGGCCCATGCCATGCTGTCCTCTCAGCTGGCGCGGGGCTTACCGGGCCCCTGCACTCATGCAGGTGAATCAGCTGAGGCCGGGAGAAGGAGGTCATGGGGCAGCAGCAGAAGTGAGGTGGGTGTCATGTTCCAGAGCCTTCTGAAAGTTGTGTGGGTCTGTGCTGAGGCCACGCCTCACATAAGGCCCCAAGAGAGGCAAAAGGATCAAACTGGAGTGGAAAACTTTTGCACTAAAATGTGCCCTAACCCCCACACTTCACAGTGGCCTGCGGAGGTTCAGTCACCTGCCCAGCACTGGTCCTGAGATCATCTGGGGCTGAAGCAAAGGCCCTGGGCTGAGCGCAGTGGGCGTGGTGTGGGTGGGCGGTGTGCTGGGACTCCCAGGGTTTAGGTTCTCGCACAGCAGGGTTCTCAGGCGGGGCTCCTCCCAGGACCCTGCAGTAGGGCCTGGCTGGGAGAAGGCACAGTGGCATCGACAACGGCAGCGAGCGGCCCCCTTTCCCAGGCAGTGAGGTCCCAGATGGGCCTGTTGGCCATGCGACCCCGGACGAGTGACTCCCTGCCTGGCACCCCCTCCTGTCTGGGGACGGGAAGCAGACACACCAGCTCCCAGAGGGGCTGGCATTCCCTGAAGGCTCTGGCTTCGATGACCTCACCCAGGCACCACCCAGGAGGAAGCCTCCCCTGACCCTCCAGTCCCTTGCCCACCCAGGAGACAGGCAGCAGCCTCCGCATCCAGTTGCCCTGTCTTCCTAACCGGAAAGCAACCCTGTTGATGACGGCCTCCGGCCTGGCGGGACCCCCTCAACACGAAGCTGCCCGAGGGTCTCAGGGGCTCTTCTAGGTCAGGGCACGTCAGAGTGGACAAAGCTCAAAAGTGTGCGTTTTCCCTGTGTTCTTGGAACTCCCCTGGCTATGCATGAGGCAGCTCTAAAAGGCAAGGTAAAGATGGCCACACCTAGGCCAGGCACAGTAGCTCACACCTGAAATTCCAGCACTTTGGGAGGCCAAGGCAGGTGGATCACGAGACCAGCCTGGCCGACATGGTGAAACCCCATCTCTACCAAAAATACAAAAACTAGAAAGGAATGGTGGCAGGCGCCTGTAATCCCAGCTGCTCGGGAGGCTGAGGCAGGAGAATCGCTTGAACCCGGGAGGCAGAGGTTGCAGTGAGCCGAGATCGCGCCACTGCACTCCAGCCTGGGTGACAGAGTGAAAAAACAAAACAAAACAAAAAGATGGCCGCACCCACCTTCCTTATTGCTTCCCACTCCCATCCAAAAACATTTCAGTGGCTAAAGACTGAGGCTCGGAGTCCTGGCCTGGCCACCTCGGGAGACCCTGTGGGATGGGCTCGCTGCAGTTTGGAAGCCTGCTTTGCAAAGACCCTGCCCTGCATCATGTGGCTGCGCAGTTGGAGCCTTGGCTAATCTGGGG
This sequence comes from Macaca thibetana thibetana, assembly GCF_024542745.1. Classification (NCBI taxonomy): domain Eukaryota; kingdom Metazoa; phylum Chordata; class Mammalia; order Primates; family Cercopithecidae; genus Macaca; species Macaca thibetana. Next base: position 5,368,981 of record NC_065578.1, read on the forward strand.
ACACAACCCCTCCCCAGTGTGCCCGGGAAGCAGTGGGGTCATGGCGCTCACTCAGCCCTGACAGCCATGGTGTACCTGGAACAGGCTACAGGCCTGTCCCTGGTCAGGGGCCTGGGCGAGCCCCGCACCACGCCCTGTCTATACCTCCTCCTCAGGCCCAGGCTAGGACCCACAAGCTCTCAGCCCTAACTCCCTGGTTCTGTGGAGGCTACAATGCCCACGCCTGCAAGAATCAGAGGCAAGTACCGCCCTCACCTGAGGTGCCAGGGACGTCCTCCGCTTCGGCAGACATACCGGCTCTGACCCTGCCACAGGCTGAAAAACCTTCCCACATCTGTCTGCTGCCGCCTGCCTGCTGCTGTCCCTCCCCACAGGTCACTTCTCCAGCCCCTGTCCGCCCAAGGTCAGAGGGCACTGCCACCAGGTGGCCTGGCTTCACCCGCTGAGTTGGCCTCTTCTAATACAAGACAGGGAAGTGCTGGCAGCTGCCCTGAGCGGATGCAGCAGCCCCCAGCATAAAATATTCATGGCGATGCAACTCCAAGCAGAGAGGCTGCATCCGTGTCAGCCAGGCCCTGGGGAAGGGAACTAAAAATAGACAGGAGGCTGAAGAAAGCTGACGTGGGGATGGGGGAGGCGACTGGGAGTAGGAGGAGGGGCCGCCGGGGCACATCTGGAGAGACGGAATGCACAGCAGGTTCACCGCACACAGCACACACGTGCTCCCAGCCCAGAACTCGCGCTCATGTGGGCCGTCCCCAAGTGAGAGCTGCAAATCCCTCTCCGGGCAGCCTGCCCCGCCAGCGGCTATTTTTATCGACATCAACACTGACATTCGTGGGCCACAGGACACCTCAGTGAAGAATCAAAGACCATCTTTAATGAGTGAGAAATAACAGCCTAGATCAGCATGATGCGGCCACACACAGGGGATGGGTCGCCATTCCCTCCATTCAAGCCGGTGCCCTTCCCTGCCCCTCTGCAGCCCCTTCCCCCTGGGCCAGCCCTCCTCCTGTACTCTGACCCACCCCAGGGTATGGAGTTCTGGAAGGGGCAGCCCCAGGACTGCTCCCCAGCTGGCTCTAGGAAGGTCACAGGCCCGGCCCCAAAAGCCTCCGTTACCTCAGGCTGCTCTCCACACGAGGCTGGACCCCCTCGGGTTGGACTCTATAGGGAGTGGGGGATGTGAGGCACAGAGGCCTCCTCCCAGAGGGCCCACGGATCGCTGGCCCCTCACAGTCACTGCACTGGCCTCCCTGAACCAGCCGAGTGCTGGGGTCGGTGCAGGTGGTCCTGCCCCCACATCCAGTGTGCACGGCCCAGCTGGGGGCAGCCGGGAGAGGGAACCATCATTGGTGGGCAAATACCAACCACGCCCGCAGCCGCTGCCAACCTGGGAGGATGCCACCTACTATCAGCTTTGAGGGGCTGCTATTGGGAGACCCCCCAGGGCACCCCATCAACCTGTACTGAAGCCTGTTCAAAGCACAGGTGACCCAGACCCTCCTCTATTTTATGTTCATATGCGTGAGCCCCACAGACTCCCACCAGCCCTCTCTCCCCAACCCTGCCCCGTCCTAGCCAGGTGGCCTCGGGTGTGTCACTGTCCCCAGGCTCCCCCATTACAGACAGTGGCTCTGCCTTCGGCCCTCGCCGTTCCCTTCACCTGAACGGTCCCCACAAGACAGCTCCTGCCCTTCTTCCCTGACTCCAGGCCTCCACTGAGGCTTTCCTTGGGAAGGAACTTATTTAAAATTGCACCTGTCCCCCCACAGACTCCGATCCCTTCATTCCCTGCTTTCCTCTCCGTGACCCTGGACACCATTCAACTTCCTCTATCTTCACTGCTTGTTTACTCCACCCTCTGAGAGGGTGTGAGGCCCCAGGGAGAGCAGGTGAACAGCAGCAGACAACGAAGGCCCTCCATCTTCACCCACCCCAAGGGTTGGGTACTATGTCCATCACCACCGTACAGATGAGGAAACCGAGGCACATAGAAAGTGCATGCCTGAGGCCACACAGCTAGTAAGTTTAGAGCTCTGGCTGACCCGGGCAGCCGGGCGCCTGCTCCTGGACGTGTGAGCCTGACAGTCCACGCAGCGTCTGCAGTGCGGGATGCTAGGAGGGGGTCTGGAGTGGCAACGCTTCTCTAGAACGGTTGTGGGTGCCCTTCTAAGGAAAAAATATCTGAGAAATGCTGTAGCTCCAGGAGGGTCTGGGGAAGGGCGGCCCAGACGGGAGCAGCAGGTGCACAGGCACCGGGTGGGAGTGAGCTTGCTGCACCCACACCCAGGGCACACAGGAGCCACCGTGCATTTCGGTGGGAGACGGAGCGACTCGGATTTTGATGACCAGTTCCCTGGGCCGCAGGGAAGGGTCAGACTGAGAGCACCAGGAACAGAGGAGGGAGCAGCTGGGGACTGAGCCGGGGTCCCATGGGAACGGGGCAGTAAGAGCTGTTAGGGAGAGAGGAGCGGAGTGGCACTTGGTGGGCGTGGGCATGGGGGCAGTGGGGAGGAGCCAGCTGGGTTCCCAGACTTCCAGAGCAGCACAGAGGCGGAGAGGGATTTTTTTGCAGCGGGGAATAATGAGTTTCATTTGGGACAAACTGTATCTGAGATGCTTTCGGAAACCCTGTTGAGGGGCAGCACTGCCCAAGTCAATTTCGGAGTCAACACGACACACGGGCGATGCTCGAGGCACAGGCCATGGATCCGACCACCCCAGGAGAGAAGGGCCACAGGCTAGGACCTGTCAAAGCCAAGGGTTAGGGGACTGTGTGGTGGCCAGGGAGGCCAGAGTGTCCCTACAGACACTACAGGGTCCCCTGTCCAGGGAGCACAGCCTTCACTGAGGGCCTGGTCAGCTGTGCTACAGCCAGGGAGAGGACGGCAGACACGGCGTGTCCTTGCGTCTATCCACGCTGCCCACAGAGGGAAGACAGAGCTGGGAAAGTTCGTCCAGGAGGCAGGAAGAGGTAGAGAGCGGGGAAGGAGAGAGCTTCAGGAATGTGCCTGGGTCAGGTGGGGGATTCAGCATCAGGACAGAGAGCAGCCATGCTGAAAAGCATCACGAGAGGGGCGCCAGGTCCATCAGAATAGACCAGAGCGGGCCCGGGTGGGAGTGGAGCCCATACCTCGTGGCCGAGAAGAGCAGGCACGTTTAGAGAAGGCGTGTCCAAGGTGGAAGGAGAACCAGACACAGGGCTGAAGGTCAAGGACAGAGGAGGCCGGAGCCTCACAGCAGGGTCAGGGGCTGAGGAACGACTGCAGACCAGCCCAGGCGACATGGAGGGAGGACGCCATCCTGCCAAGGGCCGATGAGCGGCACGGTGGGCTGGGGCAAGGCAGGTAGGCTTACAAGTAAATGGGGAGGGGTGGGAGCAGATGAAGGAGAAAGGAGCAGGCAACAAAGCAAGCCCTGACGGGGCAGGAGGGTGGCAGCCTAGGGTACTTTGCCACAGAAGAGGCTGTGGGGCTGGAGGCATGGAGCAGTCCTCCCACCAGAAGGGGAGCGTGCCTCGTAAGCCCCAAGTCAGAGAGGGGCCTGGTCACGAGAGTGGCGCAAGGGTGGGTCACAGGCACTGTGTTAGTGCTGGGCTGGGGCCACCCACCACTCACTTTCCTTCCTTTCAGCCTGGCCGAGTCCTCATCCTTCAAGTCTAGGTTCACCATCAGCACCTCTACGCAGCCCACCCGACCTGGGAGAGGCAGCAAAGAGCTGGCCTGGAGTTGGTAGGGGAGGGTACTCGCTGGGTCTGACAGCTCACATACCACGCCTGGCGCTGCCACCATGGGCCCTGGTGAGGCATGACCTCCTCCACTCCAGGAAGGGGCAGGGCTGGGAGAGGGGCTTGGAGGGGCCTCAGCCTCGACTGGGAAACAAGGCAGCTGGGGCCACTGGGCGGCCTTCCTCAGCCACGCGGGGAAGCGACGGGCCATGCTCCAGCCTCGGGAGGAATGGGTTTTCAATGCTTGTTTGCTCCGGAGGATTTCAATGAACTCTCCTCTCTGGGAGGCTGAGCAGCAAATGCTGGCAGATCTGCATGGGGAGCAGACGCCGCGGGGGCAGGGGCCTTGAGAACCTCTGGAATCAGGGTCAGCCTCGCAGGGCTGTGGTGCCTGCCTGGCCACTTCCATGAGAGCGCCAGCTCCCAACAGGCCTGCGGGCACCCCCCGCCCCCCAGCTGCTCTGCTCCCCGGAGGGGCAGGAAGCTCCTACGGCTCTGCTTTCCTCTTGCTCCCCTCAGTGACAGACACAAGAGCTAGTTCAAAGAGAAATCAGGACCAGCCCAAAGGCTACAGAGCCCCTGGGGTTGGCCAGGATGGGGAACCTCTGTTCTTATGACACAGACAGGGAAGCTGCCTCTGGGCTGCACGAACCCTTCCAACGTCTGTGACCCACAGAGTCCATGCCAGGCGGAGAACTACCAGTTCTCAAACATGGTGGAGCTCAGAGGATGTAGAAACCTCGGGGCAGCCCCCCTGAGCAAGTGTGTGTGGCCCGGCACACACCCACCCCACCCACCCCACCTGAGGAGGAGAAAGGCCAAGGCGCTGGGACCCTCGGCCCAGAGCCCACCAGCCTGGCTTGGTCTCACCGGGCAGGACCTGCGGGCCAGGGCCACCTGGAGGGAGCCCACCCCTCCAGCTTCCCAGCAGGCCCTTCGGCAGGGGATGGGGGACCCATGGCGCGGTCCTCATTCCCCTCCAGTATTCGTACACCATGCTAGTGAACCCCGAGGCGCCACACTCAGAGGCGACCTGGACGCCCAGGCAGCAGTCATGCTAAGGCACTCGTAAAGGGGTCTGCTCTTTTGTCCTGTCTGCCCAGCCCCACCCCACGGGCCCTGGGAGTACAGCCCAAAGGCCTCCCCGCTGGTTATGAGGCGTTCCTTCTCAAGGCCTCACTGGATCAGTCCCGCAGCCCGAGGTCACGGGTCCAGGCAGTGGCCAGGCCCAGCCCCACTCTGACCCCTACTGACAAGACAGGACTCATGCAGGCACAGATTCCCCCTGGAGGCCCAAGCACAGGAACCCTAGGGCTGCCTGGCAGGGAGGGGCCACCATTCCAAGGACGTGCACTCACCACGAGCTGGGGCACGGGCAGTGACCTGCCCTCCTGGCTCAGCGACACATAGGTGAAGAAGGCACTGGCAGCCCGGTAGCGCTTCTGAGAGCTGTCCACAACAGGGTCGGCGTCCACCAAGACCTCGATCTCCATGGACTTATTGCTCGTGAAGGTCATGCGTCCCGAGATGGTGATGACGCAGCCTGTGAAGAAGACAGGGCAGAGGTCAGGGCGGCCTCCACCCCACGGCCAGGCGGGGGACATTGGTGTTTCTGTGGCCAGCAGGCAGACATTTGGTTAGGGGAAGCAGCAGCTTGGCTGACTACCAGATGTTCAAATAACAGAATATTAGAACGTGTCGTTAGTTGCCCGGGAATGTTTATCTTTCTAGTGAGCAGGTTTATCTATGCAAAAACTCAGCACTGAAGGATTTTGGTGGCCATGAGTTCGAGCCCCCGCACAGGCAGGCTCTTTCCCGGCCGGGAGCGGCAGCACCTGCCAAAAGGCTTTTAGAGCTACTGCGCCCCCGCCAGGGGAGGCCACAGCCTGCCTTCCAGGAGCCCTGGGTGTCAGCTGGCTCTGCCCTTCCTTAGGTCAGGGTCAAATCTGCAACCTGCACTGTCCATTCACTGGCCTTGCTGGTGCCCACCGGAGCCACAGTTGCCCCACTACACTGCTCCAAGCACCAAGACAGAACCTTATATCACCTTCCACAGCCACTCCCACCCTCAGGGGCTCTGGTGACACAGGGTCACAAGGCAGCTGCCCTTGCCCCTTGGTAGGATTGAATCGTATGTGACTGCATGCCAAGCCTCCCTTCTGGCCCCACTGGTCTCACCCACGGGACCAGAGCTTCCTCCTCTGGGCTGTTGGATGCCACACCCCTTGGCCAGAGTCCTCCATGCTCAAAGCACCAGCCCCATTTCTCTGTGAATCATGACAAAGTCCAAAGTTACCAGTTCCCATACATTGTCCCTGTGTCCCTCTCTCCCCCTCAACCTTAACCAACCTCTCTGTAGGCCCCATGCTCCCCGGGGCACGACAGTCCATCCTGGCAGAAGCTTCCTGACTCAGAGCTGCTTTTCTGCCCCCGCCACCCTCCCCGGTATGGGCTCCGTCCTCCCACCTGGCCTCGACATAATCCCTTAATCTCAGGGAGCTCAGCTCTTCCCTATAGGCAGGCATGAGGCACCCTGCCAGGGGGATAGCTACGGGAGGGAAGGACTCAAGCCAAGAGCTGACCTGGGGCCCCGGGAAGGTGTCACCGTCGACGTCACTGGCCACTGGGCTGCAGAAACTCCTGAGGACTTCCGGGGCAAGTGCTGCCCTGCGGTCAGAATGTCCTCCCAGGCGGCCCAGCGTGGCCTCTATTCTGGGCCAGGCTCAAGGAAATCCCTGCCCGACTCTGGCTGCTGGGACTTGCTCCCCAGGAAATAGATCTGGCTTCAGGGACCTTTTAACGTGGCCTCTGGAACCCCCAGTGTCCTAGCTCCACCGAGACTGGCCTCAAAAGGCAGGTTTAGAGACCCAGAGCGAGAAAGCGGCCAGGTGGTGGCTGTTGGGGGGCGGTTAGCAGGTCAGAGGCAAGAGCGGTTATTACATGTTAAAAAGTATCAGAACGATCCAAGCTACATTCAACTTCATACTTACAGGGAGTGCTTCGTGCCAGTGCTGGGAGAGGAGGAAGGAGCTGTGTGGTCAGCGCCAGCAGGCATTACGTGAGCTGTAAGGTATAGAGTCCTGTGCAAAGCGCCCGCAGTCACAAGACACACCCCGGGAGGAGGGCAGGCCATGGGCCAGGCCCCAGCTAAGGAGCTAGAAGGTTCAACGGGTCAGCCCTGAGGATCTCCCAGTATCTCTCCCTTCTTCCCCACATGCCCTGCCCACATCCCTCACCAACAACCATGTATCACACTTGGGAGTCACAGGCCAAAAAGCAGGAACAAGCCCTTTCCATGAGCAGAAACCAACAAGAACTTTCCTGAGGCCACAGGGTCACACACCGGGGCCACCCATGAGCGTGGTGCCTGCAGGAGGGCAGGTTCTAGGAGTCTTCGAACACTGGCTCTTAGTTTTGAGGAGCAACAGAAAACGTGCTTTTGTTTTTGAAGCGGAGTCTCGCTCTGTTGCCCAGGCTGGAGTGCAGTGGCACGATCACAGCTCACTGCAGCCTCTGTCTCCCAAGTTTAAGCGACTGTCATGCCTGTCACTTAAATAGCTGGGATTACAAGTGTGCACCACCACGCCCCGCCTAGTTTTGTATCTTTGGTAGAGATGAGGTTTTGCCTTGTTGACCAGGTTGGTCTAGAACTCCTGGCCTCAAGTGATCCATCTGCCTTGGCCTCCCAAAGTGCTGGGATTATAATCAGGTGTAAGCCACTTCGCCCGGGCTCCAAAAACATGCTCTTGATGTTACCCATGAAGACCCCCCCTCGGCCACCGCTGCCATGGCCAGATCCTGGCTACTCGTGGTGTAATTGCTGTGTTAGAAATCTGAAGAAACTCCTAACAGCAATCAACAATGACTTTAAACAACTAAGTAGATTGATTATAAAAGCATTAGATGTAACAACAAAAAGAAGAGAATGCTGTCTAGGAGAACCTCTTGTGGTCCATAATACAATTAACACTTCATAAATGTCAGGAAAACTTTCAGTTACAACCAAAACCTGAGACTTTTCACCCTTCAGAGAGCAACATCATTATTCTAAACAAGACACAGGTCATAAGGTTGGCTGGCAAGACAAAGATACTTTAAAGCTGGAAACCTAACTGGACATAGTGGTGCACGCCTGTGGTCCCAGCTACTCGGGAGGCTGAGGTGGGAGCATTGCTTAAACACAGGAGGTGGAGTCTGCAGTCAGCTGAGATCGCACCACTGCACTCTAGCCTGGGTGACAGAGCAAGACCCTGTCTCAGAAAAAAAAAAAAAAAAAAAAAAACTGGAAACCTGATGTGGTCACTGGCTGGGACTTAATTTGAAACCTAGGGTTGACAGACGAATCACAAGTCCCAGTCACCAGGAGAGAGCCCAGAGTTTCCAGGGGCCCTGGCTTAGGGTGTCCCGTCTCCTAGACCCTGGGCTCAGAAGGCACATCCCACACATGACACCAGGGTCTCACAGGCAGCCTCTGGGAAGGGACCGTCCCAGGAGACCTTGGGGGGACCAGCTCCCACCCCCAGGGCTCTGTTCCTGCTCCAGCCCTTCCTGAAGAATTCCAGCTACAGACTGGGCACAGTGGCTCATATAATCCCAGCACTTTGGGAGGCCAAGGCGGGCTCATCACTTGAGGTCAGGAGTTTGAGACCAGCCTGACCAACATGGTAAACCCTGTCTCTATTAAAAATACAAAATTAGCCAGGCATGGTGGCACATGCCTGTAGTCCCAGCTATTTGGGAGGCTGAGGCAAGAGAATCGCCTGAACCTGGGAGGCAGAGGTTGCAGTGAACTGAGATCACGCCATTGCACTCCAGCCTGGGCGACAAGAGTGAAACTCCATCTCAAAAAAAAAAAAAAAAAAAAAAGAATTCCAGCTACAGGCACTTTGTCAACTCCAGGATGGCAGCTGAGGCATACACCAAATCCTTCTCTCCGCCTCCTCCAGGTCACATGGAGGTCCCCCTGCAGCATCGAGGCTACCCTGGGGACGGAGGTCCATCCAGATGGGGTTGGGGTACTGAGCAACTGGCCTCGGCCTGCCTCCTGCTTTCCACACCCCACCAGAGTGGCCTTCTGTGAGCTCCGTGAAGCTACTGGCCCCCGTGGCCTCTCTCTGGAAAAGCCCTCCTCCCATCCCCATCTGGTTCATCTTCTGTGCCTCGGCTCAAGCATCCCCTCTCCAGGGAGCTGCCCAGGATGGCGCAACCCCCTCCACTGCACCCCTCTAGAACAGTCCTCCGCCCCTGCAGAGCCAGTGATCCCATTGGTACTGGCACACTTGTTGGCTTGTCTGTTTCACTGATGTCTGTCTCCGTCTAGCCTGGAAGTCCCATGAGGGCAGGGCCGGGCCCAGGGGGCCCAAAGCAAGTATCCAGTTGACAGGCTGGAACCCTCTGGAGACCCATGAGGGCTGGGTGTGGGTCACATGTGGACACCAGGCCACCACAGACTCAAGCTGGCCAGAGCCCCATTAGAGCCCCAGGTTTGCATCCTCCTGGAGCAGATGCTGAGCAGGCCAGGATCAGGAGTGCCCAGGAGCATGGCCAACAGTCCCTTCCAAGCCCTGCTGGCCGGTACTTCCTTCCAGTCTCAACTTCAGTGCCACTCCTGGGAGCAGCCCGCCCTGGAGTCCCACACCTGTCCACCTCCCTGCCTCCCTGCAAGCGGGTGGAGAGCCTGGGGGCAGTCAAGTGCTGGCCATCACCTGCCCATGGGGCAGCCCAGACTGGCTCCACCCTTCCTGCCAATTCCTCCACAGCACGGCAACACGCTGTCATTCCTCCACTAGGTCAGAGCCTGGATCATCCAGGCTGCCAGTCAAATCATGACCGTGCCCACAGGTCCCTCCACCAAATGTGGAGGCAGGTGAGGCTGGTCATGCATCAGAGAGCTGAAGACAACGTGTCCAGGTGGCTCTCGGGAGCACTGAACCTGACACGAAAGGCAGAGGCAGGGCCCAACAAGCACTGCCTGCAGACCTGGCCGCGTCACGCGGAGGTCAGGATGCTCCAGGATCTCCCAGCAATGAGGGGAGCTCAGGCCTCCTTCCCACGAAGCCTGCCTTGATTCAGCCCTCCCCCTAGGCATGAGAAGGGCAGGAAGGGGGTCCGCACTTGCCCTGTATACCAGTAGTGTCTGTCCGTACCCTGTGGTGAACCTGGCACTAGGCAAAGTTGGGACATTGCGGGGCCCATCCAAGGAAGGGGAGAGAACCCCAAATCCACTTCCACACACCTGCCTCAGAAACCAGCAAAGCAAACCAGCAAAGCAAACACAACCCCAAGCAGTGCCAGGCCCTGCCATGACAAGGCAGCCAAGACTCGGAGGGCTCTGTGGGGGCAAAAAGACCTCTTGGTCCTGACAATCAACCCACAAGTGGAGGCGCTGCCTTGGGATGGCTCCACCACATCACCCGTCCAAATGCACCTGCAGTTGAGGTGGCTGGGGTTTATTTAAAAGATGGGTGGGACCAGCTTGGGGTGAAAACGGATTAACCAAGAACAGCATCTCCCACCGAGTGGGGGATCAGTGCCCACCTCGGACAGGTGTGGGTGCTTGTTTAGTTCTGGGGAAGGCGGCCAGAGGGGAGCGCCTGGTCCTCTCTGAACCTCTCTGCAGGAACAGCAGCCAGGGCCCTGATGAAGCCAGACATTCATGACAAAGTGTCTCACCAGGAAAGGCAGGGCTCTTCGAGGCCCTGCAGCAAATACGTGTCAAGGCCAGTCTCCGGAGGCGACACAGCCGTGCAGGAGGAGCCCTGAGTTCCACGGCTTTGGAGTCAGATGGGCCTGGGTTTAAATCCAGGCTTGGCCACTGAACAGGGGCAGGCCAGGAGACTGCACTGTGCCTCAGTTTCCTCATCTGCAAATGCTTTCCCTATGCACCCAGCTTCAGAGAATGCAGGGCAGCAGGAGACCCAGCCACGACCCACTCACAGTGGCTCTCCTTCATCAGGGGCTCCACAGGCCTCCTGGGCGTTTGGGGGGTAAATTCTTCCACATTTCTAAAGGAGACACAGTCAACCCATGTGGGTCTATTCTTGCTGCGAGGCAATATTGATGTCAGCTGCCCACATTCATTATGTCACCAGACAGGCCCAGGACAGGAATTTGGGGTGGGGCCTGAGTGTGCCCCACGGGCTCCGCTGGAGAGGCTTGCAGGGGGTAAAAGCAATCATACCACGAAGGAATAAGAAGCAACGTTGAAACAAATCACTCCCTATGGTTTGCTTTTTCTCAGCAGACACATTTACACCAGGCAAGAAGCCGCTTCCCATGCTGTCCAACTGAGTACGATGGGCTATTGCATCAGTAAGGGAGGTTTCATCTTTTCAGCTCGTGAAGCCTTAAAAACAACCCCACCGGCCGGGCGCGGTGGCTCACGCCTGTAATCCCAGCACTTTGGGAGGCCAAGGCGGGTGGATCACGAGGTCGGGAGATCGAGACCATCCTGGCTAACACGGCGAAACCCCGTCGCTACTAAAAAATACAAAAAATTAGCCGGACGTGGTAGCAGGCACCTGTATTCCCAGCTACTCGGGAGAACGGCGTGAACCCGGGAGGCGGAGCTTGCAGTGAGCTGATATCGCACCACTGCACTCCAGCCTGGGTGACAGAGCAAGACTCCGTCTCAAAACAAACAAACAAACAAAAATAAACCCTACCCACGATCCCTGGGCTCCAGGATGGGAGCGGCTGTAGCAGCTCCGACATGGTCTGGCTGTGTATATTCTGTGCTGAACACTGCGGGCCGCCCCCCCCGACATGAGCGTGGTCTAAGAGGCGGGGCTCAGCTGTGCTCACAGGACCCCAATCCATAAGGTCCCTCTGGCCCTGGGTTCCAGTGCAAACACTCCGAGAGGCTGGGGGAGCAGGAAGGCTCGCTGCCTCTACTCCCTTCTCCCGAACCTCCCAAACTTCTCAGGGGCCCGATGTCTGTGGCTGAAGGGCCTGGACAGGGCGAGGGGGCGCTTCCTCTCCAGCTGCCTTGAAACCACCCAGGGCTGAGGAGGCCCTTCTCCCTCTCCAGGGTCCCTGCCTGCCCACAGGGCTTGGAGGAGGAGGAAGCAGAGTGCACAGGTGGCTGGAGCCTTGGTTGTCTCTTTAAGTCAGGTAGGACTACCTACCTACTGTGGGAGGAAGAACAGTGACCCTGGGAGATGTCCCCCCCTCTTCTGGACCTTTGAACATGTGACCTTACACAGCAAAAAGGACTTTGCAGACCTGACTAGGTCAAGGACCCTGAGACAGCAGCACAGGCAGGCTCGAGATGGCAGTGTCTGTCTCCGACTGCCTCTGAACTCAGCAGCACAAAGGGCCCCTGCGCTGAAGCCATCGGGAGGGACACCACCCAGCAGTGTCTTCCTTGGGGCCTGAGCCCGCTAACTGTGGGAGCCCTTAACGATGCATTTTCAAGCTGCTGAGAGCCAGGAGTTCCGGCACAAGCGCACGGGGACCAGCTGCAGTCACTCAACAGTCCAGCGCAGGCCTCAAAGGTGGCTGTAGCCGTGTGTGATCAACGAGGATCGAGCTTCATCACTCACACTCCAGGTCCTGACAGCGGATGCCGGGTGGTGTTCAGGCCAGGTCGTTGGGGACCAAAGCATGAGCTCAGAGCTCTGGTCCCAAAGACCGACTGCTGGGCCTGCCCTCCCAGCCCCACCTGGAACCAGCTCCATGGCCGTGAACAGCTTCCTTAACCCCTCAGAACTGCAGCTTCCAAATGGGAAAGACAGCGAGGTAGCGACAGTCCCTGTCTCACTGGGCTGCGTGAGAAGTAAATGTTATGAAGCACGTAGCACAATGCCTGGCATCAAGTATGTCATATTAGGTACAGTTAAATATATCGGTGCCTGTAGTGAGCCGAATTATGAATTACAGCCGCTTTCTGTTTTTAAGTACTTGTTGAGCCTGCCTGGAATGGCACAGCCCGTGAGCACTGGCAGGTACCCCAGCCTGACTCCCCCAGCAGACGGGCGTCTCTCCAGGGGCGGCAGCAGCCAGATTTTAGCAGTATGCCAGAGATTTGGAAAAGAAAACAAAATAATACTAAAAAAAAAAAAAAAAGCTGTTAGCAAGACGGAGAGGTTGCCAAGTGTTTCAGAGTTTAGGAAAAGCTCAGCGTTTACACTCCAAAAAGAGCTGTGGTTGTTAACTTTCGTAAGAAAAGCCTGGAAACAGTGAACTGACTTCGTATTTCTTACATAACACACCCCGAGGCCTTTTCTAGAAGACTACTCATTTTTCACCCTAATAGTGGAGATCGTTTCTCCCCAAGAAAACGTCAACTTTATGTTTTCTCACCAAGTGCTTCCAAAACGATTACACTGAAGGTAACAATAGAACTTTTTCACACCAGCTATCTCTGGGCATTTTAATGTCTCAACTGAAAAAAAAAAAAAAAAAAAAAATCCACACAGCAAGTGACCCCGCAGCTCCCATTAGGGGCTCCTCTGCTTGCCTGGGGGGCGGAGGCTCTCCCGCTCTGTGGGTGCCAGTGGGCTGGGCTCCATGTGCCTTCCCCTATGCTGGTCCCTTGGGTGCGGGCTCCAGCCTGTCACGGCCCTCGCATCCCCAGCACCTACTCCGTTGCTGGCCTGGGAACTCCACGTGCCTTTGCTGGGTGGGCACTTCACATTTCCCATGAGATCCAGTCACATGGATGAAGCGGTCCTTCCTTCGCTCCAACTGCCTGGTGAGAGTTTAACTTGCCACATACCTGCTAAGGACCCCATAGGTGCTTGGCCGTGCCAGTTGGTGCACAGGTGTAAGGGGACAGCTATGATAAGTGGCAGCCTGTCCTAGCAGACCTGAAATACCAGCTGGAGGGACTGGAGCTGACTGTGATGTGTCCCAGGCAGCCACGGAGGCTGTGAGCAGAGGAACAGCAGGTCCCTGGAGTCAAAAGGCTGTGACAATGGAGGTGGTGTTGGGTCGGGCTGGTGAGGGGTGAGGGTAACAGAGGTGGCCCTCTGTGGCCCAGGCAAGTGTGGGGCATCCTGGAAGAGTCTGGTTCGTAAGTGCTGAATTTGCAGCCAACAGAGCTGGGCCCACGGCAGGGTGGCAGTGGCCTCTGTGGCTGCTGGTGAGGCCCTTCCCAGTCATGACAAGTACCCCAAGTTTGTAAGTTCCTCCTAGGCACACGCCCTTCGTGGCTGAAACTCAAAGTTATCTTCTGAACCCCTGGGCCAATGTCTGGATGAAGCAAAGCTGCCCGTGTAACTTCCTGACAGATACTCCACCTGAGCAAGGGGAAGCCACAGCCACGGGGCCTGGCACTTGGCCGATATCGCACAAAAGATCACTCTCCCAAGGAGGCAGTTTTACGGGAGGCTGAAGGAGAGAAACCAAAGCACTTCCTGCCTTAAATCTGGAGAAGCCACCCCGCAGGTCCGGCGTCTCCATTCCACATTCCCACTGTTTTGTGGTTTTTTTTTTTTTTTTTTTTTTTCGAGACAGAGTCTGGCTCTGTCGCCCAGGCTGGAGTGAAGTGACACGATCTCGGCTCACTGCAACATCTGCCTCCTGGGTTCAAGCGATTCTCCTATCTCGGCCCCCCAAGTAGCTGGGATTACAGGCATCTGCCACCACACCCGGCTAACTTTTGTATTTTTAGTAGAGACGGGGTTTCACCATGTTGGTCAGGCTGGTTTCAAACTCCTGACCTCAGGTGATCAGACTGCCTCAGCCTCCCAAAGTGCTGGGATTACAGATGTGAGCCACCAGGCCCAGCCTGTTTTGTTTTTTAAATTGAGACAAGGTCTCACTCTGTCACCCAGGCTGAGCGCAGTGGCGCAATCACGGCTCACACTGCAGCCTCTGCCTCCTGGGCTCATGTGATCCTCCTTCCTTAGCCTCCTGAGTAGCCCAGATAATTTTTAAATTTTTTGTAGAGATGGCGTCTCACCGTGTTGCCCAGGCTGGTCTCAAACTCCAGGGGTCAAGTGATCTTCCCGCCTCAGCCTCACAGAGTATTGGAATTACAAGCGTGAGCCACTGTGACCAGCCTGCTTTATTTTGTTTTTTGGGTTTTTTTTTTTGCCTTTTTTTTTTGAGACAGAGTCTCGCTCTGTCGCCCAGGCTGGAGTGCAGTGGCCGGATCTCAGCTCACCGCAAGCTCCGCCTCCCGGGTTTACGCCATTCTCCTGCCTCAGCCTCCCAAGTAGCTGGGACTACAGGCGCCCGCCACCTCGCCCGGCTAGTTTTTTGTATTTTTTAGTAGAGACGGGGTTTCACCATGTTAGCCAGGATGGTCTCGATCTCCTGACCTCGTGATCCACCCGTCTCGGCCTCCCAAAGTGCTGGGATTACAGGCTTGAGCCACCGCGCCCGGCCTTTGTTTTGTTTTTAAAGAGACAGGGGTC
Source organism: Macaca thibetana thibetana (assembly GCF_024542745.1). NCBI lineage: Eukaryota > Metazoa > Chordata > Mammalia > Primates > Cercopithecidae > Macaca > Macaca thibetana. The sequence continues at coordinate 5,384,074 of NC_065578.1, forward strand.
TCACTGTGTTGCGTACGCTGGTCTCGAACTCTTAGACTTAAGCAATCCTCCTACTTTAGCATCCTAAGTAGCCAACATTACAGGCGTGACCCATCGTGCCCAGGCCCAGCTATTTTTCTAATAAAATATGCTGAAATGGGCAAATCAGAAAACCACCTTCCACCTGCTAAGAAAGAATAATGTGCTCCCAAAAGATGCCCACACCCGAACCACAGAACCTTTGACCTCACATGGCAAATGGTACTCTGCAGACATGACTAAGTGGCAGCCCTGGAGACAGGAAGATTGTTCTGGGGTACCCGGGTGGCCTGATAGAATCACAGGGGTCCTATGAGAGAGAGGCAGGAGTCTCAGCTTGAGGTGGGGAATGGGATGATGTTAGGAGAGGCTGGAGGATGGCCGGTGCCATGAGCCGAGGAATGTGGACGGCTCAGAAGCTGGGAAAGGCGAGACATGGATTCTTCCCTCCAGCCTGCTGGTGGGATGCAGCCTGTGGACCTGCCTTAGACTTCTGACCTCCAGAATTACAGGAGGGCGAGCGCGGGCTGTTTTAAGCTACTATGTATGGAAATGTTGCAGCAGCCCCAGGGAACTCACGGAGGCCACATGACTGGCAACAGGTCTCAACTCCTGGGCTTTTCCCCACTGTGGCAGATCAGCCTGTGGGAGGTAGGGGGTTCCTCCCAGGGGGACCAGTGGCCTCTCAGGGCTGCTCACATGAGGGGGCGCAGGCTGTGAACGGCTGCCATGGCCCTGCTGTGCCCTAGGGCTCCAACCACCTGGATGTGCCCAGTCCACCTGCAGGCACCTTTCCATAAACGTATGATTTTAAAAGTAATCCTTACGCAGATTAAATTTATACTTGACTTAAGGTTAATACTAATACAATGCCCCAACACAAAGAACTGCAACCCTCGGTCTATGCAACAATTTCTTGTCATTAAAAAACCGCTGCCTTCTGGGGCTTATGGAGGAGACGTCACATCCGTTCTCACTTTTGACACTGACCCCGACTCCCTGCCATTTAGAGGAAAGACCCCAGTCCTTCGTCAGTAGCCCCCAGGCCTGCTAACTGTAGAGACGCTCATTTGGCTCTAGTGGGGGTGCTTTCTGGAGTCAGGGTCCAGAGCCAGCCCCCTTCCCAGCTGTCTGACTGCTCTTCTCAAAAGTGGGGGGCTGGGGGCCTGCTGCGGTCATTCCCCCTGCATTCCTCAGAGTGGCCCCTTCTCCAGGCTGACGCCAATCTCACTGCTGGCTCTCACAAGAGTGGGTCCCACATCCACTGAGACAGAGGCCGCTTGGGGCTGGTAAATCCCAGAGGGGATTTTACCAAGTTCATGGTTTTCTAAAAGTGGAAGTGAGCTAGTGTCTACACGAGTTGAGCTTTAAGGAGAGAAAGTGGGTCCCCAAATGATACATCTACTCACAACTTCAGAATGGGGCCTTTTTTTTTTTTTTAAGATGGAGTCTTGTTCTGTCGCCCAGGCTGGAGTGTAGTGGCGCGATCTCGGCTCACCACAAGCTCCACTTCCCGGGTTCACGCCATTCTCCTGCCTCATCCTCCTGAGTAGCTGGGACTATGGGCACCCGCCACCACGCCCGGCTAACTTTTTGTATTTTTAGTAGAGATGGGGGTTTCACCGTGTTAGCCAGGATGGTCTCGACCTCCTGACCTCGTGATCTGCCCGCCTCAGCCTCCCAAAGTGCTGGGATTACAGGATTGAGCCACCATACCTTTGCTTAATTATACCTTAACAAGTATAATTAAGCAAAAAGTCTTGAGATGAGATCACCCCAGATTCTCCAAGTGTGTACTAAATCCTATGATAAGTGTCCTTATAAGAGACAAGAGGAGAGACAGAAGAGGAGAAACAGAGGAGGAGGCCTTGTGACCACAGAGACAGACCAGAGTGACGCAGCCACAAGCCAAGTAACGTCAAGGAACAGCTGCTGCTCCCAGAAGCTGGAAGAGGCGGGGACGGATCCTTCCCTGAAGACTTCAGAGGACCTTGGCCCTGCTGACACCTTGATTTCAGAATTCTGGCCTCTAGAACTGGGGGCGAACAGATGTCTATTGTTCTGAGCCCACCAGAAAGCAATGCCCATTCTCTATAGTACACAGCTCTGCCAGGCACCACGTGCAACCCGAGGTGAGGTTTCCGTGCCTGCCAGCAGCTCCCTGGGCTCCTGACACTGACTTGGACAGTCCACAAGAATGTGTGCCCCCACCCGACAGGGCAGCAGGGTCTGGCCCTCGAGGCCTCCTTCATGGTATGGTCGAAGTGAGAGGCAGGTGTGGGGCTCGAGGGTGTACAGCGGCCCCAGCAGAGTCCGTGAGAAAGTCACACTGAAACTGTGAGGCCAGCCCCGTGCGGTTTCTCACACACCCGCCCAGTTCCACCCAGAACCCAGAGCCAGCGGCGGCTGTGCCTCTCCCCACAGCCTCGCTCTGTTTCCCTACAGAGGGGCAAGCGTGGGAGGCAGCGCGCTGATCTAAGGTGCAGTGTCCTGGGGCAAGCACGATACCCTGCTCTGACAACCCAGGCCCCACTCGGCCAGGACAGCCCTCGCCTCCCTGCAAATGACCTGGCAGGTGCGACAATCCTCTGGAAAACAACACACGAGTGTGACAGCACTCAATGGCCCCCGGATGTGACAGCGTCCAGTGGGCCCTGGAGGACGCTGGCACAGAAACAGGCCAGACTCCATGGCTGCTATTTCAGTTTGGTCCAAATTCCTCTATACACAAAACAAGATGTCATCGAAGAAAACAACAGTCTTTCTGTTCCTAGTAAGGGCCCAGTGCTTTACCCAGGAGGCCCTGGCCAAAGCCAAGACGAGGTGGGGGCCTGGGTGGCCCACTGTCAGGCCCTGGGTGTGGCTCAGGACAGCAGGAATCAGGCGAGCCCACCCAGCCTGCCCTGCATCCTCACTGCGTGAAGGAAGCCAATGCAAGTGAATGTCCTGCCAGGAATTCTGGCTTCTGAAAATGAAGGTCCCCTCCTGTAAGCCTTGTGGAAAGTCTTTGTCAAAGCGGCTCCTCGTCCGAGTTGCCCCAGATGTCTTCTAGGTTGCTAAGTTAATTCCTGTTAAAAGCATTCGACCCGGACTGCAGTCCCTGGTTTTCCCTTAAAACTAATGATTCCTATTGACCAAGAACCACGACACACCTCCTAGCACTCTCCCTTAATAGTTAACTCTGGTTGTACAAGGAGTTGAGGGTGGGGACTTTTTTTTTTGCGACAGAGTCTTGCTCTGTTGCCCAGGCTGGAGTACAGTGGTGTAATCTCGGCTCACTGCAACCTCCACCTCCCGGGTTCAAGCGACTCTCATGCTTCATCCTCCCAAGTAGCTGGGTTTACAAGCACCCACCACCACGCTTGGTTAATTTTTGTGTTTTTAGTAGAGATGGGGTTTCACCATGTTGGCTAGGCTGGTCTCGAACTCCTGGGCTCAAGTGATCCACCCACTTTGGCCTCTGAAAGTGCTGAGTACAGGTGTGAGCCACTGTGCCTGGCCGAGCTGGGGACTTTGGACGGGAGGATCCCCCTTGAACGGCTTCCACATTTCTAACAAAGCTTGCCTTTTCATTCTTTGAGTGCTTCGCTGGGCTTTGTGCAGAGAACATCTGATGACTGGGGCTGACATTTAGGAAACAGAGTGACCATCTTGGAAAGTCTATTTCTTTTTTTTTTTCTTTTGAGACAGAGTCTTGCTCTGTTGCCCAGGCTAGAGTGCAGTGGCGCAATCTCCACTCACTGCAAGCTCCGCCTCCCGGGTTCATGCCATTCTCCGGCCTCAGCCTACCGTGTAGCTGGGACTACAGGCGCCCGCCACCGCACCTGGCTAATTTTTGTATTTTTAGTAGAGACGGGGTTTCACCATGTTAGCCAGGGTGGTCTCGCTCTCCTGACCTTGTGATCTGCTCGTCTCGGCCTCCCAAAGTGCTGGGATTACAGGCGTGAGCCACCGCGCCCGGCCGGAAGGTCTATTTCTTTCCTGACAGTTCTCCAAGGACACTCAGGGACAACTGAGCACGGCGAGTCCTACGGAATGTGCATGTTTCCCACTATGGGCTGTGCATCTGTATTTCACAAGGTCACCCTAATCGTGATTTACCCAGGCATGAGTCCTAGAAAAAGCAGCATGGAATACGATGCCACGGATTATCCCGCCGCGTCAGGCACTGCCACGCACTGCGCAGGCCTGTGGGGGACAAGCTAAAACATACGGGACCCACTTGTTTTGGGTAGATTCTAAAATGACATTGTGGTCTAGGTTTGTGGCAAACATCTATCAGTTAAGAAAAGATTTTGAGTGAGCTGCTGTTGTTACAAAAAATACAAAATACAAAAATTAGTCAGTTACGGTGGAGCTGGCCTGTAGTCCCGGCTACCTGAGAGGCTGAGGTGGGAGGATCGCTTGAACACGGGAGTTCAAGCTACAGTGAGCAGATTACGCCACTGCACTCCAGCCTGGGTGACAGAATGAGACCGTGTCGTGGGGAAAAAAAAGGATTCTGCAAAGTGGAAGAAAGCAATGCCAGAGACCTTCCTTCTCCTCACCCCAAAGCATCCAAAATCCAGCATGTGCGAGCCTATCCTGCTCTCAGTAATTTCAGGGAGGGAGGCAGCCCTCTACTGTTCCAATCTCAGGTGCTTCTGCCCCAGGCCTGGGTCTCCCGTTGCCAGGCGTGTTATGTGGTAGTAGCTGCCGGAGAGAGCACCAAGGCTGGCCTGCCCAGGGCCTGGGAGTCTGCCCCTACTCAGGCTCTGGTGGGCAGGAACTGTGGCAAGGAGGGCCAAGCTTGCACTTCTTCTACTCTATTGCTTCCCACGACACGGGGCTGGTCTCAGCCAACAGCTCCTCTAAGCAGCTGCTTTAGTGAGGGAGGTGTCCTCAGAATCAGCACCAGGCCCTGACAATGCTGACACCACCCTTAGCCTGCGAGGCAGTGCTGCTGCAGGGGGTGTGCACGGCCTCATCTCAGCAGACGTGACACTGACAGAAATCACTACGTGTCGGGTGCACTTCACTTTACTTCTGCAGAGAACAGTAATGTAAGACAAGCATGGTGATCTCTGCTCATACAAACTGCAGAGGCCTCTGGCCTCTCAAGCTGGCACACGCACCCCAGGGACAGCAGGCACCGTTTCCAGCAGGGGCCAGGTGGCTGGGGTTGGATTTTTGTCATGGGGAAAAACCACCCAATGCCAGTGCTGCCCTGGGTGGCGTGGGCAGGGCTGGCCGAGGAGGGGCTCCTGTGGGCTTTTCTGTACTGACCCTGCCACTGCCTAAATCATGAATCATTAATTCCACTCCCAAAATGAAATGTGCTTGGTGTCCAGGGTCGTGGCAGCTGTAGGCACAGGACCTTCCCAGAGCTCTGTCTGTGGAGCGTTTTCAGAGGGTGAGTTTAGGCAGGTCTTTAGGAGGATAACGGCCCCATCATATCTGAGTCAAGGATTTTACCAGATTGAAACATCAAGTCGACAAACAGCAAGGACAAAGCAAGAAACCTCAGCTTCCTGTTCCCTGTGGCAGACGGGCACATGCCATGGCCCACGTGACCCTGGGTGTGAACAGAAAACAAACTGGTACAGGGACCCAAGCAGTTGAAGGCCACTGCCTCCCTCGTCTTTGCCAGAAGAGTGGTTACCTTTTCTGATCTTGTCATGAAAATTAATGGCGTCCACAGAAGCTGTGACAATGTTGGTCTTGCAGTGGCGTGCAGCCACGATCCCAGCAACCTCGTCCATGAGCTTCATGGTCACGCCTGCGGAGAAAGGGGCATGCGGCAGATGAGACACGGAGGCAGGGGTGACTATTTCACATCCTGGAAACAAGTTACAGATCAAGCCCTCCCCTCCCGCCAGCCACCAGCAAGGGCTGCAGCCAGTAGGGGTGCAGGGTGCTCAGCTGCGCGTGCTGTGGCTCACGCACTACACGGGGTTTCCTCAGGAGCTTTTGAAAAAAACGACCATGGCTGATAGGCCAAGCCACTAACAAAACAGCCCTTTTCCTGTCCTCTACAGATATCTCACCCTGCTGGGCAAGTTTTGTTACAATATCAACTGGGATGGATGCAAACCTAAAGTCACAGAACAACATGTGCTGGCAAGGATGTGGGGGAAATCAGAACCCTCCTCCGCTGCCAGTGGGAGCCAGAGGTGCAGGTGCTTTGGAAACAGTTTGAAGGTTCACAAGAGGCTAAACACAGAGGGACTGTACGACCTAGCAATTCCACTCCCAGGTAGATACCCAGAAGAAATACGTGCTCAACAGAAACTTATATAGAGCTTTCACAGCAGTATGTACGCATAACAGCCAAAAGGTAGAAACAACTCAAAGGCCCATGCATGATGAATGGAGAAACAAAACGCGGCCCGTCCATACAATGGAACAATAAACGCTGCATTAGGAATGACGCTTGAAAATGCTGTGCAAAGCAAAAGGAGCCAGACGCCAAAGACCACATACTCTATGCTGCCACTGACAGGAAAGGCCCCGAATAGGCAAATCCATGGGGACAGAGGGTAGATTAGGGGTTCCCTAGGGATAAGGGATTAGCAGGATATGGGAATGACCACTAATGCGTACAGGGTCTCTTTCTAGGAGTAATGATAACATTCTGAAATTGATGGCAACAGTGGTTGCACAACTCTGTGAATATACAAAAAAAAAATCAACAACTTGTAGACTTTATTTCTGAGACAGAGTCTCACTTTGTCACCCAGGCTGGAGTACACGGATGCAATCTCAGCTCACTGCAGCCTCCATCTCCCCAGGCTCAGGTGATCCTCCTACTTTAGCCTCCCAAGTAGCTGGGATGACAGGCACATGTTACCACACTGGCTAATATTTTTGTAGATGGGGTCTCGCTATGTTGCCCAGGCTGGTCACAAAGTCCTGGACTGAAGCAGTTTGCCCACCTCACCTCCCAAAGTGCTGGGATGACAGGCATGCTACTGAGCCAGGCCAGCACACTTTACATAGGTGGAATGTGTGGTATGTGGGTCATCCTCAGTACAGCTGTTATATAAACAAAGACTCACTGAAAGCGTACTGGAGAATACTTGGGCTGCAGATGTCTGATTTTACTCAGTCTCTCTTATTTGATGAACCAGTACTGTGCACATGCTGGTCCCCCACCCCCAGTTCTCATCCCCGGTACAACACATATATTAAATTATTTCCATTTTTAGCTTTTTTTTTTTTTTTTTTTTTGAGACGGAGTCTTGCACTGTCCCCCAGGCTGAAGTACACTGGCGTGATCTTGGCTCACCACAACATCTGCCTCTTAGGTTCAAGCGATTCTCGTGCCTCAGCCTCCCAAGTAGCTGGGACTACAGGCACGTGCCACTATGTCCAGCTAATTTTTTATATTTTTAGTAGCGACGGGGTTTCACCATGTTGTCCAGACCGGTCTTGAACTTCTGACCTCATGATCCACCCACTTCAGCCTCCCAAAATTCTGGGATTACAGGCGTGAGCCACCGCGCCCAGCCATAACTTTTTAATTTATTTTTTATTTTCTTGTAGAGATGGGGTCTTGCTATATTGCCCAGGCTGGTCTCGAGCTAAAGTGATCCTCCTGCTTCACCCTCCCAAAGTGTGGGGATTATAGGAGTAAAGTAGGTCACCGCTCCCGGCTCTTATTTCACTTAAAAACTTAAATTGTACCTTTTCTTAGGTTGAACTACATGAAATTGCCAATAGTCAACCATATTTGACTTACAAAAGCAGCAAAGTGATATTAACCAACTTAATACCTATTAGAAATTTTAGAAAGTTAGGTACATTCACCCTAGGACACAGAATGATTTTTTTTTTTTTTTTTGACACAGAGTCTCGCTCTGTCACCAAGATTGGAGCACAGTGGCGAAATCTCAGCTCACTGCAACCTCCACCTTCCAGGTTCAAGCTATTCTCCTTCCTCCACCTCCGCAGTAGCTGGGATTACAGATGTGTACCACCACACCCAGCTAATTTTTGTATTTTTAGTAGGGACAGGGTTTTGCCATGTTGTCCAGGCTGGTCTCAAACTCCTGACCTCAGGTTATCTGCCTACCTGGGCCTCCCAAAGTGTTGGGATTATAGGCGTGAGCCACTGCACTCAGCCAAGGACACAGAATGATTCCTAAAAAATCCAGACAGAGGCAGAAAACCAGATTCCATCCCACAAGCGAAAACCAGGCTCGTACAGAGTCACATATAGGGTGGGAATCAAATGCCCATAGCATCCAGCAGGTGAAGCTGGAAAGAGCAGAATTCGTGGGGGCCCCGGGCAGAGGCCAGCGAGGGCCCCCTGCTGCTCAACTCCTGCCTAGTCCCCCCCACGGGGACCCCATTCTTCAAGAAACATCCACCTAATGAGAGGCACGCATCTTGTGGGCATCGGACTCTACCGACTGGAGAAAAAGATGAGCAACTGGGGAGACGTGAACACTGATTGGGTATTCAACGAGACTAAGGGCTTGTAAGTGTGTTTGGGAGGATGTGATAGCACTATTGTGGGTGTTCAAGGTAAGAAGTTATCTTTCAGATATAGTATCTGAGATCTGCTTCAAAACACTGCAGTGGGAAAGAGGTGAGGCAGGAATGGGCAGGTGTTGCCCACTGCTGGTGCCGGGAGACGAATACCCAGGGGCTTGAGATGCTCTACACTCTGTTTTTTGTGTATATCTGAGCATTCCCAAAATAAAAAGCTAAAACAGAGACATGGGTGTTACTGATTAAAGCATTATGTTTCTATTAGCATGACTTTTCTCACAGGAGCTAAAAGAAGATGCTACTAAATGAGGTAGAACAGGTGAGGGGAGGAGGGACCAGATTCACATTCACTGCACTTCTGCCTGTCCTTTCAAAGACCTGGCGCATCTGTTCGGCTCAACCTGTGCTGAGGGCATCAGCATCCCTGTCTTTCTTTTTCTTTTTGAGAAGGAGTCTCTCTCTGTCTCCCAGGCTGGAGTGCAGTGGTGCAACCTCGGCTCACTGCAACCTCTGCCTCCCAGGTTCAAGCGATTCTCCTGCGTCAGCCTCCTGAGTAGCTGGGATTACAGGAGCTTGTCGCCACGCCCGGCTAATTTTTGTATTTTTAGTGGAGATGGGGTTTCACCATGTTGGCCAGGCTGGTCTCAAACTCCTGACCTCAAGTGATCCACCTGCCTCGGTCTCCCAAAGTGCTGGGATTACAGGTGTGAGCCACTGCGCCCAGCTGCGTCTCCATTTTTCAATCAGCATCCCCATTTTCAAATGAACAACGGAGGCCCTAAGTCACACAGAGGTCCGATTCTAAAGAAAGAACGCAGGTGAAATACTGGGAAAACAGCTGTTTGGCTGGGGAAAGAATCCTAGGCACCAGATTTTCTCCCTCAAGCAAATAAGATGCCACTCCATGTGCCAGGCAGGGCAGAGCTCCTCTGGGCTTCAGGCGGCTTGGCTCTCACAGTTCTGCAAGGTGGTTTTACATTGTTATTGGAAATAGAAGGTGCAGCTTGGCTAAGCCACCACCAGGCTGTCCTGGTCTCTCCCCCATGGCAAGGGGCCTCCATAAAGGCCCAGCAAGCCCAGGCCTCACAGGGTAGAGGATGGTCATGCCAGGTCCCTAGCCCAGGACGGCAAGGAAGTGAAAACACAAAACAGAATAGGATCATCCATATGTCAATATCGAGGGCTTCCTTGGAGGGGGAAGCCTCAGCTTCTGAATTGACCACACTCACCTGTAAGCGTGCCCCCCACCACAGTGTGGTTCAGGATCAGAGTCTGGGATGAGGCCTGGTATGAATCCCCCTGCCCCATCACCCATGCTTGAGGGGCTTGAGTCCCTCTGTTCCTGTCTAGAGCGTGTGAGTCACTGCCACAGCCTGGCTGGGAGTGAGTCCCCATCACCTCCGCCACTGCTGGCTGGGTGACCTTGGGCAGGCAGGTTGCCCTCCCTGAGCCGTGGGCTCTGTCTGTCAGGCAGAGGAGGTGATGGCGCCCATAGGCAAGGTGACTGAGGAGCAAACGGGATGGCCATGCGGCTGCTCAGTAATGGCAGCTGCTATCATGGGACGTGGGGATTTGGTGGACATCTGTTGAGCTGAACACTAATTTAATTTAGGGCTTTGGGGACAGATCCGAGGTTTGGAGGCTGAACAGAAAAGGAAAGAAAAATGAAATAGCTCAGAACACCAGGTCACGTGTGGCTGAACACCCACACACTTGGCTCAGGTGGGCAAAGGAGGGATCCAGAGGACAGTCGGCCTCCCCTCACCACGCACCACACGCAGAGGGCAGAGAGGCCCACGCGGCCACCTCCTGACTAGGTACTAGGTCATGGCTTCCCAGAGCGAGAGAGACAGCGAGGGAGAGACAGCGAGTGTGTGTGTGTGTGTGTGTGTGTGGCCAGAGAGAGAGAAAGAGAGCGAGTGTGAGAGAGTGTGTGTGTGTGTGTGTGTGTGTCCAGAGAGACAGAGAGCAAGAGAGCGAGTGTGAGAGAGTGTGTGTGTGTGTGTGTGTGGCCAGAGAGAGAGAAAGAGAGCGAGTGTGAGAGAGTGTGTGTGTGTGTGTGTGTGTGTGTGGCCAGAGAGAGAGAAAGAGAGCGAGTGTGAGAGAGTGTGTGTGTGTGTGTGTGTGGCCAGAGAGACAGAGAGCAAGAGAGCGAGTGTGAGAGTGTGTGTGTGTGGCCAGAGAGAGAGAGAGCAAGAGAGCGAGTGTGAGAGAGAGTGTGTGTGTGTAAGGGGCTTGGTAGCGGCAGAGCTGGAGCCCACAGACTGAGTTATTCTAGGTTGATCTGCCTCATAAAGAAACTGACTTGTGACCACAACAGCTGGACTAGTGGCCCCATGCACACACACAGCCAGCACAGGTGTGCCATGGAATCCCACGGCATTTCCCACAGACCAACTCTGAATACGGAATACTGCTCTGGGCAGTCAACAGAAGCTCTGTCAGCCTCTGATGGGGGCCAGGACCAGCCGCATTTGCCATGAAACGCTGGCCATTTATATTCAGAAAATGGCAACCTGGTGATGAAGTGACAGCAGCTGAGCACAGGAATGACGACGAGCCACATGAGGACCGTGTGTGCTGGGGGGACACATTGTTAGCTGGAGTACGTGAGAAGTTTATCACCAAATGTGCATTACATGGAGCCTTCCTCCGGGGAGATAGGTCGCCGGCCAGCAGCTAGTCAGGGTCCTCCTAGGAACCAATGAGCCAGGGACAAGTAGAAGTTTTTGAGAGAGAAACGAAGAAAGGAAGGGACACCGAAGCCTAGCATCAGGAGCCAGGACAGCACGCAGACACAGGGTCCTGATGCTGCTGGGTGGGGGCCACGAGCTGGACGCTGAGGGCAGCGGCTGGCATTGCTGGGGAAGCTGGTGCCAGGCGCGGCCCAGCATGTCACACAGAGGAACTCGGCTGCAAGGTCAGTGCCATGAACCGTGAACTTTGTCTGTTCACTGAGGCAGCCTGAGTGCATGATGCACAGCTGGCACCCTCCCCTCTGCACAAACACAGAATCTCACCGGACCCCACCCGATCCTGTGATGCACGGCCAGCCCCTCTCCACAAACATGAAATCTCACCAGACAGCACCTGTTCCTGACACGTGGCCGACCCCTCTCCACAAACACAGAATGACCAACACAGGGTCTCACTGGACTGCACCTGATGAGGCAGGAGCCTCCCTGTCTCCATTCTACAAACCAGGCAACAGATACATGGAGAGTTGCGCTTCCAAAGTCACACTGCTAGGGGTAGGATGGGCCCGGACCTGACCTTGGGCCACCAGAGGCAATGCCATGCTGCCTCCCCATCCTGTCTGGTGACATCGCATCCGGAGTGGAATTCTTCCCAAGATGACTGCAGGAAGGAGTGTTCAAAGTCACAGACCCAGAGTGCCCAGTGCTGGTCACCAGCTGGTGTCATCAACTCAGGGTGGTTTAGCTGTGGGTGAAGGAGGAGGGAAAGGAAGGGTTCGTGTTGGAATTAATGTTCAGAAGTTAGGAAGTGCCTACAATTAACCCCTTGTTCATCCATCCTGGAGAGCAGAATGAGAGAATAAATGGAAAGAGTTGTAGTCAGCTCCTTCAAACCGGGGTTTGCCCCATTTATCCAAAAGGCTAGCTTGTTGGTATAAGACTCCACAAGGGACCCCATGTTACTGAAAACCTCACAGGATCCAAAGCACGTGACAGCCAACCCCGAGGGGAAGATGTGAGCAGCTGTTGAGTGCCTGGTGCGTGAATACCCACTTCACCACCCCCATGCTCCTGCAGGCTCCACACGGCACCCCCAGACCACACTGTGTGGTGTGACACAGACGCCTGCACTGGGTGGGGACCTGCCTCATTGTCCCTATGTCCCTGACCCAACACGGAGCTGGCATCTGGTGCTCAGGAAATGGTTGCTGAATGAATGAATCAATGAATGAATGAATGCAGGCTGACTAACAGGTCATGATCAGCCCAAGCAAGCTACCGCAGCCGCAAAGTATGGGGCTCCTTCAGACAACAATCTGGGTCAAGAATTAGTCACAGATGAGGGTGGGAAAAGCTCATCCAGTCCCAGAAACCCCAAAGCCAGGTGAGCTTGATGACCGGCCAGAAAACCAAGCCCACATTCAAAATGATCTTGCTGTGTGAGCTGGGCAGTGACATTTATGGGGACAGCCTCCTCCAGCCCCAGCAGCCAGCACACACGCAGCGGCCTGGGAAACCATGCAGAGTTTAGATCAGCTGCAGACCTGCTATGAAACAACTTTATACCAATGACGGAAAAGGCCAAGACTGGTGGACGGAGTCAATGCTATTCTAGGGCCCAGGCCAGGGGGGCTGTCATAATCCCACCACGTATGTCTATTATCAGATTATACCCTATACCTGGAGTTTTATTCTAAGGACCAGGAACAGTGACTCACGAGCAGTGGGAAATCCTGACTTTGACAGACAAGGAGATCTTCCAAGACCTGGGCTGGCCTCACGGACACTGGCCAGGGGAGCAGGCAGGAGGGCTCTGAGCTCCCAAAGGATCTCACCTGGAAGGATCTTTGTCCACTTCAGGTCACCTGCACCTCCCAGAGAAGTCATAGTAGGATCCTGGGCCAGCTCAAGGCCAACTTTACGACTCATGAGATAAGCTTTCTCAGGGAAACGATTAGAACGGTCTAAAAATCAAGCGTTTGACAGACTGGATGAAGAAAATGTGGCACATATACACCATGGAATACTATGCAGCCATAAAAAAGGATGAGTTTGTGTCCTTTGTGGGACATGGACACAGCTGGACACCATGATTCTCAGCAAACTATCGCAAGAACAGAAAACCAAATACCGCATGTTCTCACTCACAGGTGGGAATTGAACAACGAGATCACTTGGATACAGGAAGGGGAACATCACACACCGGGTCCTATTATGGGGAGGGGGGAGGGGGGAGGGATAGCATTAGGACATATACCTAATGTAAATGACGAGTTGATGGGTGCAGCACACCAACATGGCGCATGTATACATATGTAACAAACCTGCATGTTGTGCACATGTACCCTAGAACTTAAAGTATAATAATAAAAATTAAAAATAAAAAATCAAGCATTTGGCCTTGCAACAGTGAAGGCTCCCAGTCCCTGCAGGTGTTGAGGCAGAGGCAGCCGGAGCAGAGGCGGAAGTAGAAACCCACCCGAGAAGACGGACCTGGTGAGAAACAGTGCCTCAGCCTACAGCCACCCCAGTCTGTGTTTTCACAAACGCACTTTTTAGTGGCGATCCAGTGGGCTTGAGAAAAACATAGAAAAACCACGGTCTGTGTGTCAGCTGAACTCTGCTGGCTACTTAGAGGGAAGAAAAGTGATCTCATAAAAACTGAGACTCTAATCAACCACTGTTAATCACAAGCCCTCCGCTCCCTCCTATTGGCGAGGCACAGCCCTGGGCATCTTGTTGTAGGGCCTGGTGCCGAGCCTGCTGGTTACTTGCCACCAAGAGAAAGTGATGAGGTCGGATGGTCCCTGCCGAAGTGAGATCATTAGAAAGCCACGTGCCCATCGCGGCCTGCGTGTCAAGACTGCTACCACACAGTACCTGTGTCTGTGACAGCACACACAAGACACTACAATCAATGTGTTAATTGAAAAAACTAAATTTTAAGAAAATAACCCAGAAAAACACAGTGCCTGTTTCACAACTGCCTTTCCTGCCACCACTGCCCACCTGGGCCCCTGCCTTGCCAGAGGGAGCCACCCGCCCTCTGGCACCGGAAGTCACCGTCTCCCTTTCACTTTCTTCTGCTGTATTTAAGGTATCAAGTGCCCGAGTTTTCTCCAAGATGCTTCTTTCCAGGTTCCTACTGAAAAACCTCATCAATTTCCCCCACTGCAGGCACAACGGGTGCTGCCAACGTTGGAAAATAACTTTGGCACATTACAGTCCACCGCGGGCCGTCCTCATCTCCCAAGATCTGTAATTTAAAAGATGACAACAAAATTGTAGAACCCACTGTCCTTGGAGCTGCATTTGTTTCAAGAATTACGTGGAAAAAAACAAGACTTTCTTGGTCACTAATGTATACACGTTAGATACCAAAGATATTTTTATAATTGTAACATTTAACTGCTTACAGGTTTTTGTTTTGCGTCTTTTTTTTTTTTTTTTTTTTTTTAGTATTGATCTGTCAACTGGTTTAAAAATAGAGGCTTCATTTTCTTCTCCCAAGGCCTGGATCGTGACTGGGTCAGGCTTGCCTGCAAATCCAAGGCAGCAGTTCACAGCTCGGAGGCCGTGTGCCGCTGTCTGCTCCGTGGGCAGCAAGCTGAGATGCCCCCATTTCTATATTTAATCCCAACTGACGGAGCGTGGGCGCCAGCCTCCTATATTAAGAAAATGATAGTAACTTCATCTTGTTTTAAATACCCTACCCTTTAGTAATTACAAGAGTTCTGAAAAGATCCAGTTGAGTAAGAGCCTACGAGACAGTCCTGGCCTCTCCCTCCCAGGTCCTGTAACCTGCCTCTCTGTGGCTGGGACCACGGACAGAGGAATATTCACTAAGTGGTTCCCAGATGTCTGGGAGCATCACAGACCCAGGGAGAAGGGCCAAAAGCTGCCCACGTCCATTTATTCCTCACACTCTATAGAGTCTGAAACAGGGAAGGGGGGAGGTCTTGACTGCTTCCTGATGTTTTGAGTATCCACGCTTCACTTTCAAAATAAGGAAGCAGAGAAAGGGTAGATGGATTTTGCATCCCAACTGCCATGGAGGCCCAAGCAAGAGGAGGCTGCAGCAACACACGAGCCCCCAGGCCCACCCCTGGGAAGGATAGGCCAGTGAGAGGCTGCGGCCGCAGCCTGGAGTCTACCAAAGCAAGGTCACTTTCTGGAAGGGCCAGAAATTTTGGTGGGGTGTCAGTTTCCTTCCAAGAGTCCAGGTGACGCTCCTGTTTAAGAGTTTGTGTTCAGCCGGGCGCGGTGGCTCAAGCCTGTAATCCCAGCACTTTGGGAGGCCGAGATGGGTGGATCACGAGGTCAGGAGATCGAGACCATCCTGGCTAACCCGGTGAAACCCCGACTCTACTAAAAAATACAAAAAACTAGCCGGGCGAGGTGGCGGGCGCCTGTAGTCCCAGCTACTCGTGAGGCTGAGGCAGGAGAATGGCGTGAACCCGGGAGGCGGAGCTTGCAGTGAGCTGAGATCCGGCCACTGCACTTCAGCCTGGGCAACAGAGCGAGACTCTGTCTCAAAAAAAAAAAAAGAGTTTGTGTTCATCACTTGGAACAGGGAAATGCTCTCAGTAGGTAACTGCCACGCATGCCCCTAGCAACCACAGCTAAAGAGAGAAGCACAGGCTGGATAACGTGGCACCAAAAGAAAAAGAAAAGAAAAAATCCCCCACCCGACCCATACACAGGTAGAGAAGGATGTTCTTATGGTTCACTGCATGACCTCAACCAAATACTCTGTATTTCTGGAAAGGGGTCGGTGCCCCATGATTTGAGAGGGATGATGTGCTGGCCACCAGGTACCCGGCTGAGAGGAGGACCCAGTGTGGGCAGAACAAAGTGAGTTCCTGGGACAGGTGCCCGTAGGATGCCTGGACTGGGGCAGCACGAACCCCACACCCAGTCAAGGAGGGAGGGGCCCAGGTTTTCAGGGTTGACACCATCTCGGCGTTCAAGTTCACCAGTCCCGACGTCCCGCTCCCCTGCTAAGTATCAGGATGGACATGAAGCTGTTCTTTGGAGCTCCAGAATGTTGTGGAGAACGACATTTTCAAACACCAAGATCCTAGAAGGCGAGTACTAGAAGGAATCTAGCTGCAGCCTATGCCACTCAGCTTCACAAGGAAGAAAGCGACGTCCCAGAGTGTTTGCTTGTTCACCTCCTGACCCCCCTAGACCAGAAGTTCCTCAAGAGTAGGGAACGTGCCCTCTTTGTCCACCTCTTTCCTTCCTTCCCCCACCGCTGAGGGTCTGGTGCATTGTGTCCCACGCAGCAGCGGGGGCTCCAGTCAAACAAGGTCACAGAATCGGAAAAGAGCAACTGAGCCCTCTTTCGCATTTTTCAGTGAAAGTCAACTCCTCCTGCAGGTGTAAAAGACTGTTTTTTCACAACTGCCCCAAGAAGACCAAGTGAACAAGAGCGTCTTGGTGGAGGCCTCACTTGCGCCCCCTGCCATGTTTTCTCTCCCCTCTCTTTCCTCTGCCTCCTCCTACAGTCTCAGGCTAAGCTGTGCTGTCCCCTGGCCTCAAGACCCCCAGCAGCGTTGTTTGGCTTCCTGGTAGCTAGACACCCGCATGGATGTTTGTCGCAGGAGGTCCGACTCCCAACTGACCAGCAGGGCTGTATCTTGTTCACAGCTTCCCTGGTGGAGCACGGAGGGGCTCGGCACACAGGAGGCGCCTGGTCACTGGTTCTCGAGATAGAGAGTGGTCATTACGTGTGCCTCATGTGCAGCGCATGCGCAGACTCGCACGCTCTGTATAGCGCATGCGCAGCCTCGCATGCTCCTCTGGGTGGGGCTGACTGCGCGGGGCCAGCACACTCCGCAGTCCTTCCCACGCAGGACCATCGTTCTTCCCAGGCCAGTCATTCAGCTACTGAGTGCTGACTCCATTCCAGGCCCTGCGCTAAGTGGGAACGCAACAGTGAACAGACACAGGTCCCCACCTGTGTCTACTTTCATTCTGGGGTGCAGAGGCCATAGGAAAGTGTCAGGAGTGATGGTGCTTTGGAATAAAAAGTAAGCAGAGGCAGTCTAATTTATACAGGGTTCTCATGAGAGGTCTCTTTCCTTTTCTGTAGAGACCTGAAGAAAAACACAGGCAGCCTTGCCGTTGGAGGGAACAGCAACCAGACAGAGGGAATGGCAACAGGCGCACACAGGCAGAGGGAACTGCAACAGGCATTGGACAACGACCAGGCAGAGGGAACTGCAACAGGCATTGGACCACGACCAGGCAGAGGGAACTGCAACAGGAGGAGGGAACTGCAACCAGGCAGAGGGAACCGCAACAGGCAGAAGGAACAGCCACAGGTGGAGTGAACTGTGACAGGGCAGAGGGAACTACAACAGGGCAGAGGGAACTACAACAGGGCAGAAGGAACTACAGCCAGGCAGAGGGAACCACAACCAGGCAGAGGGAACTGCAACAGGCAGAAGGAACAGCAACAGGCAGAGGGAACCACCACCAGGCAGAGGGAACTATAACTGGGCAGAGGGAACTACAACAGGGCAGAGGGAACCACAACCGGGTAGGGGAAACCGCAACAGGCAGAAGGAACAGCAACAGGCAGAGGAAACCACGACCAGGCAGAGGGAACAGCAACAGATGGAGGGAACCGCAACCAGGCAGAGGAAACCGCAACAGGCAGAAGGAATAGCCACAGGTGGAGGGAACAGCGACCAGGCAGAGGGAATGACAACATGGCAGAGGGAACTGCAATAGGCAGAAGGAACAGCAACAGGTAGAGGGAAGCGCAACCAGGTGGAGGGAACCGCAACCAGGCAGAGAGAACCGCAACAGGTAGAGGGAAGCGCAACCAGGTGGAGGGAACAGTGACCTGGTGAAGGGAACAGCGACTGGACGGAAGGTACAGCGACTGGGCGGAGGGAGCAGCGACCGGGCAGAGGGCTCTCAGCACAGCCAGTACATCTCCCCAGACCCTCCTAGACTCTCATAGCTGGCAGGGTCAGTGGCTCTTTCACCCAGGCTGGAGTGCAGTGGCGCAATCTCGGCTCACTGCAAACTCTGCCTCCCGGGTTCACGCCATTCTCCCGCCTCAGCCTCCCGAATAGCTGGGACTACATGCGCCCGCCACCATGCCCGGCTAATTTTTTGTATTATTTAGTAGAGAGGGGGTTTCACTGTGTTAGCCAGGATGGTCTTGATCTTCTGACCTCATGATCCACCCGCCTTGGCCTCCCAAAGTGCTGGGATTACAGGCATAAGCCACTATGCCTAGCCAGTGGCTCTTTACTATAGACTGAAGATAGCATAGAACAGAAAACCACTACGTCCTGGCCACTATTTTCTGCCATGACAGCACTCCCCACCAAGGCCGATCAACAGTCATGCTCACCCTGTCGGCTTTCATTTACTCCCTTGACCCAGCTGTGCACACTGTGACTTGGGGCTGGCAGAGCAGGCAAAACAGACCTGGTCTCCAGCCTGGGCAGCAGAGGCAGAGTCATCCCAGTTAAGAGGCTCAGTGATGACCTCACAACCCCATGCTGCAAACCAGGTGCCAGGGCAGTGCCCAGTAGGCTGCAACCAGAGGGTGCCTGGACTTGGACGGCACAGCAGAACAAGCTCTGATGGCCCAAACTTTACAGGTTCTGTAGTGTTTTAAAGACTTGGATTTGGGGGATTGCAGTAGGGGGCTGGGAGGACAGCTCCAAGATATGGGGAGAGGAGGGACCCAGAGTCGCAGACGGAGACATAAAGCCGGCCCGCTGCTGCCCTGAGTCCTCCGCAGATGGAGACATAAAGTCGGCCCGCTCCTGCCCTGAGTCCTTCCGCCTCCTTCCTGTGGGTGGATTTTATTTTTCTTTTCCAGTTCCAACGCTTAGGTATTTTTAATTTTTTCTTTTTAAGTAATAAGCTCAAAGTTTGTCACTTGTACTCAGAGAACATCTTTAGCTATCTCTCCCTGATTTTGATAGGAAGTAATCAGTTTTCATTATCGTCTACATAATCATAAGTCCAGATGTTACTTTTTCTTTGGCCGGCGGTTATTTGCAGAAGTGTTCAATTTCCAGGGGCTATGTTCTCATTAAGGAGGCTTAGGCTTAATGGGTCTCACTTTAGGGAACTTATAATTAAAATGCTCTTTGTGGTCAAGTGCATGATCCTATTTTGTAAACGCTCCCCCGGATATGAGAAAAAAGCTTGAGTTCTCCACGGAGCAGAACATTCTCTATGTCTGTAATAATAAAACTAATAAAGTAAATGTAATAAACGTTATGAAAGTAACTGATCTTTCTTAAATGCCTCCCATGTGCTGTCTTCCCTGTGTTATCTCGTTTATTTATAATCCCTGCGTTATCTCACTGGTGGGGAGGAGAGAGAGGCCCAGAGACTTTTGGTTAGGTGAGGGCTGCCGCAGGCCGCAGCCTCACAGCACCGTTCACATCACCTTCAGAAGTCAGGAGTAGGACGGCTTGTGGGGAATCCAGAGGAAGGGCAGGTCCAAGGTGAAGCTGCCACAGGCTGCTGAAGCTTGGGAGTAACGACTGAGCTGGATATTAGAAAATCCGTCAGTTGCCACTTGGAGGCGGAAGCTGAGGCCGAGGGGTCAGGTGAGCTTGTGGGAGAAAAGGTGGGAAGAGGGTGAGGGCAGACCTTAGGGGCATACCCACACACTCAGGGGCAGGTGAAAGAGGAGGAGGCAGAGCCTCCAGAGAGCCCCAGGGTCCTCAACCTGGTGCGGGCAGAACCACTCAGGGTGCAATTAACATTCAGACGCCCGGGCCCATTCCCCAGCCACCCTGGTGCCCACCAGTGTGGGAGGACGAAGGACCTGGCAAGCATAATGGCCTGAAACCCTGTGAGGGGATCTCAGGGTGGCCAGGTCAGTGATGTCCAATGTTCTGGAGAGGTCCAGACATGGTGGAAGGACACGGTTGCTGGATTCATGGAGACAAACCCATGCTCTAGCTGTGTGTTTCTGAGGCCCCTGAATCATCAGAGCCACCCAGGGCACTTGTTGCTAAAAATACAGGTTTCTGGGCCCCAGCCCAGCCCTGTTGCAGCAAAACCTCCTGGAGAAGGGCCGGGGAATCTGTTTTTGTTGTTGTTGTTGTTTGAGACAGGGTCTTGCTCTGTTGCCCAGGCTGGATGGAGTGCAGGGGCGTGATCTTGGCTCACTGTAACCTCTACCTCCCAGGTTCAACTGATTCTCCTGCCTCAGCCTCCCAAGTAGCTGGGATTACAGGTGCCTGCCACTACACCTGGCTAAGTTTTGTATTTTTAGTAGAGACAAGATTTCATCATGATGGCCAGGCTGGTCTCAAACTCCTGACCTCAAGTTATCCACCTGCCTTGGCCTCCCAAAGTGCTGCAATTACAGGTGTGAGCCACTGCGTCCAGCCAGAATCTGCATTTTTAACGAGCTCTAAGATGGTTTCTGAGGCTCAGATGAGTTTAGGAAGCTCTATTGTGGCCCCACTTCCCTGCCACACGCTCCATCCTGTGCTTCCCAGTACCATGGGAGCCGAGCAAGCCCTCCCGATGAGGATGCCCACCTTGACTTCTGTCTCAGAGCAGAGTTAGTTTTTACTCAGAACCGATGTGATCAATAAACGCTGAGGTTATTTTCTAAGCCAAAGAACAACCCGTGCCCTCCCTCCACTCCCCTCACGCTCTAAAGACCCCGATACAGGAACTGGAGAAGGAACCAGAACAACCAGGATCATCCCCCGGACAAGAGCCCTGTGAGGGCCACATCTAGGCTGAAATGAGAGAGACAGGCTGATGTACCCCAAATGTGCGGTGTTGGGGGGTGCCAGCTGGGCCAGTTCCCCAACAAAGCTGGTCCAGGCCAGGGCTGGAGTTGCCGCTGTCCGCAAGGTTCAATCTGCCCCTCATGGTATCTCAACTCCCTCCGTCCCTGGCTGTTAGGGTCTCTTGTGGTATCATTCAGGGAGGATCACAGTAACTAACTGTAAGAATGAGGTTCTTCTTCCGGCTTCTCAAAATAGCCCAAAATGGGTACTAGGCTGCTCACTTAAGGGTACCCAGGAAGATGACAAGACGGATTTCAGAACTGGGAAACTTGCTTGCTGAGCAGAAGGGAAACACACTCGTGGACCCGTGAGTCCAGGAGTGCCCCTTTCTCCCAGCTGGTTTTCCTTCCCAGGGTAGAACGTTCACTGCGGCAGTGCTGCCCCAGCCTGTCCCAGAGAATCCCCTGGGGAGCTTGGGAAACTACAGCTCCTGGACACCCCTCGCCCCCACCCCCAGGGTCTGGGTCACCTGTCGGGTGGGGTCTGGGTGTCTGTGGTTTTAAGAGTTCCCCAAGTGACCTTAATAGGCAGTAGAGATGAGGCCACAGGCTCAACCTCTCAGGGGAGGGACCAACAGCATCACCTCAAGCACAGGAGACATACAAACCGGATCTGACAGAGAAGCGAGAAGAGGGCAGGATAGGGAGGAAGGGCTGGCTCTAAGCAAAAGGAGGCTGCATCTCCCTCGGTAGAGCTGGTGGCCCGGGAACGAGCCTGAGACGGAGTGGAAGGCTCCAAAGCTGACTACAGGATGGGTGGTTGCCAGGGGCCAGGGGAGATGGTTAATTAAAAAATTGAAAGAATGAATAAGCTCTACTATTTGATAGCACAGCAGGTGACCATAGTCAATAATAACTTAACTGTACATTTCAAAATAACTAAAAGAGTATAAGTGGATTGTTTGTAACACAAAAGATAAATGCTTGAAGAAATGGATACCCCATTCTCCATGATGTGCCCCTCCCCTCCCCTCCCTTCCCCTCCCCTCCCCTTCCCTTTCCTTTCTTTCACAGAGTCTCGCTTTGTCACCCAGGCTGGCTGGATTGGAGTGGCATGATCTTATCTCACTGTAACCTCCGCCTCCTGGGCACAAGTGATTCTCCTGCCTCTGCCTCCCAAGTAGCTGGGATTACAGGCACGCGCCACCACACCCAGCTAATTTTTGTATTTTTAGTAGAGATAGGGTTTTATCATGTTGGCCAGGCTGGTCTCGAACTCCTGACCTCAAGTGATCTGCCCCACCCTGGCCTCCCAAAGTGCTGGGATTACAGGTGTGAGCCACCATGCCTGGTCAGCGTACTAGTTTCATATTGTGTGCCTGTATCAAACCATCTCATGTACCCCATAAATATATATACCTACTATGTACCCACAAAAAAAATTTTTAAAGCTGTCCATGGATGGAATTCAAACTTTTAATTACACAAGAGGTGAGCCCACCTGCCAAAACTGCCTAGGAAGGGTGGCCTAGAGCGCAGATTGAGAGAGACATGGCACGGCCTGGTGGGGACTCCAGACCAGCAGCCTCAGCATCGCAAGGAGCAAGGGGGCAGTGCAAGTTCTTGGGCCCCTTCCAACCTACCAAACACTTGGGGTGACCCCAGTGAGCCAGAGGTGGAAAAGGATGTTACTTCACTTAGAAAAAACACCCAGAAACTGCAAACCACGTGATTTGCTATCCAGATAAACGGGTTCATAATAAAAAGTCCCTGGAAGATCAAGGATAGGCCAAGGGCTGAAGGCTGGAATGGGCAGGGAAGATCAGGACAGCAGACAGGTAGAGGTTGTGGCCAGAAAGTGGAGGGAAAATCTACAGTCCCTGGATTTCCCAGCAGAAACCTCAGATGCCAGAAGACATGGAACAAAGCCTCCCAAGGCCTGTAAGGAACGCTTCCCCTAGAACACCCTGCTCAGCCAGAAGTCGTTTCAGACATGCAAAGCGCGGGAAGATGACCCTCTAGGCCCCATGACAGAGACTATCCCTTCCGTCACTAGTCACTCCAATGTCTAACAGACGCATCCGACCAGCAGCACTCACCCACCCACAGATGTGGCCCCATGAGGACATTGTGGCCAAAGGGGAGGGTACAGTTTCCAACATGCCCTCCACCCCTTTGGGGCTGGATGCTGATAAAGAGACAGGCAACATGTGGCTCACCAAGAGGGTACCCCAGGGCTGGCGGAGCCACAGGGCAGCAGAAGCCTGGGTCCCCAGCACCACGGGGCTGCCAATTGGCCCTGGATCGCTCACAGCTGCATTGTTAGGTTAAAAAAAAGAAAAAGTCCTCTCTCTTGTTGAAGCCAAGTTGTTTGGGTGGCAGCTGAGCCTTTATTCGGCAGCTGAGCCTTTATTCCAGTTAATATATTGCCTTTCTTGGGAAGTCACTGGAGGACATGTTCCACCAAAACCAGCAAAGAGGAAATTTGAAGATCCATGAATCCTGGCATCCAACCCAGGCGAGTGGCAAAGGCCGTCCCAGGAGAACAGTTTAGAGCAGGCAAGGAATGAGCAACGTGGAGGAGGAGGACTGAAGGCGGAGCCCTCCAGGGAACATGGCAGGGAACAGTTCCGTGGCAGGCAGACTGTACTGAGAGCAGCTTACGGAGCTGCTGGAGGGCCCAAAGCAACCGTTGGCTATTGTAGTAACACAGTTTTAGGGAAAGTAATCACAGTACCTCACCTGATGAGCAGGGATGGGGCTCACGCATCTGAAATTTACACATCAAGAGACAGCAACAGAACCTGATGCTTAGTAAACAGAATCCTGAACCAGAAACAGCAGCTACCCCTGCAGAAGCAATGGGAGGAAGAGAGACCCACAAGCCCTCTGGATCGTTTCCATATAATACTTAAGTTTAAAATCATTAATTTAAAAATAAAAAATAAAGTACCGAGAAAAAGGCCAAGGGCTCCAAAAGTTGAGAAGTGAAGAATGCATGCTCAAGACTCCTGCACGGTCTGCCTGGAACGGGGCTACTGGCTGACCCCTGACCCCCAAGAACTTCCTTCTCCCGAGGTCTGAACCCCCACAGATATCTGCTGGGTCACCCCTTCAGTCTGTACAACCAAATGTGAGGGTAGGGGAGGGGAGAACAGGGAGGAAACTGGTCTTTTCTGGGCTGACCCCGAGCACTCTACGGAGGAGGGTGGGGGACCATGGAGTGACTCACTCAGGACTCAGGGAAGACAGAAACCAAAGCCAGGCTTGCCCTCTTCACATGCCCTTCAGCCCAGAACTGCACACACACCACCAACCCTCCTCCTCCTGCATGCGACGATGACTGTGCTCCACACCCTCCACGAGCCCTTCAACCCAGAATGGCAGAGACCCCACCAACCCTCCTCCCACACGGGATGATGACCCTCCACACCCTCGGGCTCACTCCCCAGATCTTTCCTATTCCCCTAACTAAAGACATGAGGCTCTGTCCGTGCAACCAGGAAAGCAGCAATGAGCTAGTGTCTGGTGGGAGCACTTCATTCTACCTGTGATTCCAGCCAGAACAGCTCCTCCCTTTCCAAGCCACCCTTCACGAGTTTATCACCACCCAGACCTGTGTGTAAAGTCCTCAAGACCAAGGCTAGCCAGTGTGTAGAAATCACAGAAAACGGGACTCTGGCACAGCTGTTCAAAGACACATGCACAGTCTAAAATTACAGAATAAAGGCCAAATTGGCATCCATTTCAACATTTTCTTCTGCAACTGGCATCTAGTGAGTTACAGTTTAGTGAAGATTTTGATTCAAATGATTTTAGATACCATTCTTGCCAACAGTACTCTATAGGAAAATCAATAAAATCATAGTTTGTGTTTTCAACATGGTGTTTATTTTATTCATTCGCTCCTGGTGAGTTACCAGGCCCTATGAGAGAAGGTTAAGCTTGGTAAAATTATTAGACAGATTTTTACAAACTGTGGGGACAAAATCCCTACTAAAATAGGCATTAAGTATTGTAAAGCCATTGTAAACACTTTTTTTTTTTTTTTTGAAATGGAGTCTTGCTCTGTCGCCCAGGCTAGAGTGCAGTGGTGCAAACTCGGCTCACTGCAACCTCCACCTCCTGGGTTCATGCCATTCTCCTGCCTCAGCCTTCCGAGTAGCTGGGACTACAGGCGCCCTCCACCACGCCCGGCTAATTTTTTGTATTTTTAGTAGAGACGGAGTTTCACTGTGTTAGCCAGGATGGTCTGGATCTCCTGACCTTATGATGTGCCCACCTTGGCCTCCCAATGTGCTGGGATTACAGGCTTGAGCCACCGCACCCGGCTTGTAAACACTTCTTAACATACATCTTTAACATGTGCCTGTATCAGTGAAGCAGCTTAGATACCGTGAATGAACATGACATGCTGCACACTTCCAAGGGGATTTTCCAGTGATTTCTCCCACTCCTGGCATCTCACGAAGGCCTTTCAGAACATAAAGAAAGACTGGGCCGGGCGCGGTGGCTCAAGCCTGTAATCCCAGCACTTTGGGAGGCCGAGACGGGCGGATCACGAGGTCAGGAGATCGAGACCATCCTGGCTAACACGGTGAAACCCCGTCTCTACTAAAAAATACAAAAAACTAGCCGGGCGAGGTGGCGGGCGCCTGTAGTCCCAGCTACTCGGGAGGCTGAGGCAGGAGAATGGCGTAAACCCGGGAGGCGGAGCTTGCAGTGAGCCGAGATCGCGCCACTGCACTCCAGCCTGGGTGACAGAGCCAGACTCTGTCTCAAAAAAAAAAAAAAAAAAAGAAAGACTGGGCTTAAAGGTATGGACTTTTCACCAAGTAGACAGTGACGACGGAAATGCCCCATTTAGTGAAGAACGTCTAACGTGTCGACAAAATAAAACTGGTGGCACAGAGTTTCACAAATTCCAGGCAGAATGGAGCTGTGTGAGTCTCAAACACAATACTCGGAAGTGGCAGAAGTCTGGACTTGGGACGGCCAGACTCAGAAGAGGGAGCTGCTGCCCACCCTGGAATTCGAGGGAGGACAGAGACATGGGGGCAATAAGGAGGGGAAACAGGAAATGCCTCCGAGGCGACAGCTGTTCTCGGGGCAGCAAGATACTCAGATTGTCACAATGCTCATAGGCCTGGAAGTGCTGTTATTCAGCGGCGCTTCCCTTGGTAAGACCATGGTTAATTAGATTTAAGAGCAGTGCAGCCACCGCTGAGTGGAAAGAGGAAAACAATCATGAAATAGGAAAAAGAAACACAAAAGGGGGTGAGTTTAAAAAAGAAACAAACTTTGGAAACGTATCTGACATCAGAGCTGGACGTGGTGGCTCACGCCTGTGATCCCAGCACTTTGGGAGGCCGAGGTGGGTGGATCACTTGAGGTCAGTAGTTTGAGACCAGCCTGGCCAACATAGTAAAACCCCATCTCTGCTTAAAATGCAAAAATTAGCCGAGTGGGGTGGCATGTGCCTGTAATCCCAGCTACTCCAGAAGCTGAGGCGGGAGAATCTCTTGAACCCGGGAGGCGCAGGATAAAGTGAGACAAGATCAGATCATGTCACTGAACTCTAGCCTGGGCAACAGAGCGAGACTGCATCTCATAGGCCCAGAACCCACTGCCCCAAACCTGAAAGCGATTGGTGCCTCTCATTCATGGAATAAGTATCTGCAAGGTATGCCTTTGACTCTCTGTGGGTGCTGGAGCCAACACAAAGAATACGATCCAGTCCCTGCTCCTGAGGTGTCCCTGGTAGAAATATCAATGTAAGCCAGCACAGAGTGGTGCCATTTGAGCTGGGTTTTGAAGGATAAATAGGAGTCTTCTGAACGGAGAAGAAAGGGGAACTTGGTGTTCCAGGCAATTAGAAATGACAGCATTGCCTGTAATCCCACCATTTTGGGAGGCTGTGGTGGGTGGATCACAAAGTCAGGAGATCAAGACCATCCTGGCTAACAGGGTGAAACCCTGTCTCTACCAAAAATACAAAAAATTAGCCAGGCATGGTGGCAGCCACCTGTAGTCCCAGCTACACGGGAGGCTGAGGCAGGAGAATGGCATGAACCCAGGAGGTGGAGCTTGCAGTGAGCCAAGATTGCGCCACTGCCCTCCAGCCTGGGCGACAGAGCAAGACTCCGTCTCCAAAAAAAAATAAAAATAAAAATAAATGACAGCATTGTGCAAAAGTGCCTGTTATGCCTCGGGACAGATGAATAGCTCAGTATAACCAGAACAGCTGTGCCCAACCTTCATTAACCACGCAGCACCTTCACAACTTCTGCTCTTACTGATACTACTTCACTATGATCTTATCTCCTTGATGCTTTTCTTCAACCGACTTGTTTTTAAAAGTTTACTTTGGTCTTCTTCAAAATTACAGTAGCCATGAAATTATGGGTTTGATATGCTATCTACATTTTCTTTAAATCATGAAAAATAATTACACATTATTAAAGTAAAAAGTGTCCGTCTGTGAACCTAGAGCTAAATCCTCTTGCGTTCCAGCTATGTTTCCCAAACTCTGGGAAGCTGAGTGAGGAACTTTAAGGCCTGTGTTGCTTGAGAAGAGATCTGCACTTACTGGGAAAAAATAAATGCAAACATTAGAGGAAATACATTATTAACGAGTCACTGCCAGTGAGTCACAATGCTAGTCTCTGGGGACATCAGTGCCCTGGCAAGGCCCTGACCTGACCCTCAGCAGGCATTAAACATCTCACAACTAGAAGATCCCGAGGCTGCATGTGACCCTCCCCAGGGACGCAGTCATCCGTTTAACTTTTATCACCAATTTGAAAAACAGGCGCCAGTGTCTTTCTTTCTTTCTTTCTTTTTTTTTTTTTTTTTGAGACGGCATCTCACTCTGTCGCTCAGGCTGGAGTGCAGTGGTGTGATCTTGGCTCACTGCAACCTCCGCCTCCCAGGTTCAGGTGATTGTCCTGCCTCAGCCTCCTAAGTAGCTGGGACTACAGGCACACGCCACCACGCCTGGCTAATTTTTGTATTTCTAGTAGAGATGGGTTTTGCCATGTTGGCCAGGCTGGCCTCGAACTCCTGACCTCAGGTGATCCACCCATCTTGGTCTCCCAAAGTGCTGGGATTACAGGCGTGAGCAACTGCGCCCCACCCGCCAGCGTATTTCTGTGATTTATCGTTCAACCTTTTTTTTTGAGATAGGGTCTCATTCTGTAGCCCAGGCTGAAGTGTAGTGGCACGATCACGGCTCACTGCAACTTCGACCTGCTGGGCTCAAGCGATCCTCCCACCTCAGCCTCCCAGTAGCTGGGATCATAGGCACAGGCCACCACTCCTGGCTTATTATTTATTTTTTTGTAGAGATGGGGGTCTCCCTATGTTGCCCAAGCTAGTCTTGAACTCCTAAGCTCAGGCAATCCTCCTGCCTCCATCTCCCAAAGTGCTGGGATCACAGCCATGTGCCACTGCGCCTGGCCTATTGTGCAACTTCTTGAAAATCTAAATTTATACTTCACCAAACACAAGAGCCTCAACTGTATCAGACAGCAGCATGGCTCCCAGAGGAGCAACAACGAGCCAAGGGACAGGAATGGAGTGACCAGGGCACTTCCTTCTTACCTCCGTGCACAAAGCCGTGCAGGGTGCAGTCTGAAGGCCCCACCAGGTGGATCAAGCTGGACTGGCTGTAGCTGACAGTGTTCGGCTCTGGAATTGCAAAGGAAAGAGATTAGTTATGGGGTAGACTGATTCCCACAGCTGAATGGTCTGACAATGCCGAAACCACCCTGAGGTCTGCATAGTCAGCGAAGGCGTCCAAAGGCAGTTCAGCTATGATTTCTCTTAAGGAAACCCATGGTCTCCAAACAGGCTACAGTTGGTGAAGGAGAGGTTTTCAAGGATTCATGACCCATTCTGTTAGTGGGCCATGACGAGACTCTCTGGGGCCATCAGTGCCCTGCAAGGCCCTGCCCAGGGGTAGCCACGAAACACCTCAAAGCTGTGAGTCCCAGGGCTCTGTGTGACCCTCTACCGGGCTCTAGTTAACCATCTGACTTGCGTTTCCTACCAGAAGTGCCACAGTGTTTCTGTAATTTCCTCCACCGGCCTGAGAACACACAGCTGCCCAGGGTACAAGCTCTTCCCTCCGGCCAGCCCCCAACCCCATTCACTACTCTATCACCTCACTCTTGCAAGAGCCCCAAATACTTTGGAGGAGCTTCAGTCACCCAACACTGCACTGCTCCTGAAATATCTTTAAGAAGCTGCACTTAAGAAAAAAAGCAGATGAAATATAATGCCCAGTCTCTAGAAGGTAGACCTTTCTTTTTTCTTGAGACAAAGCCTCGCTCTATCGACTAGGTTGAAGTGCAGTGGCGCAATCTCAGCTCACTGAAGCCTCCGCCTCCTGGGTCCAAACAATTCTCGTGCCTCAGCCTCCCGAGTAGCTGGGATTACAGGCACCCGCCACCACGCCCAGCTAGTTTTTGTATTTTCAGTAGAGACAGGGTTTCACCATGTTGGCCAGGCTGGTCTCGAACTCCTGACCTCAAGTGATCCGCCCGCCTCAGCCTCCCAAAGTGTTAGGATTACAGGCGTGAGCCACTGCGCCCAGCCCAATATATAATTTTTTTAAAAGCCAGTTATCCTTATTATTCTCTCTGTCTAACAAGAGAAAATGGAATTATCGTGAGCTCTTCGGATTCATAGCTGTCAGCTGTCCAGCTTTGACCGTGGAGGGACTATGTGGCCATATGGCTGTCCATTTTTAGGGTTTATGACAAGATTAGCCCTGCCTCGGACAAGTTCGAATGCCTGCCTCATCCCTGGCCCTTGGGCTGAAAACTGTTCACTTCCAAGCCTGGTGCAGCCCTTCCAGTGCAGATGGGGTCTTGGCAGGTCACCCAGCCCCTGGCTTCTGGGTTGGGATCCACCCTTCTGGGGTCAGGAAGTGCTCTGGCCAACCCCCAGGAAGATCCACCCTGAGTCATCCACAAGGGTGCAAGGGCTGGTGAACATGGCCAGGCCAGGGGCTCGGCCCTGGGTCTGAAGCTCCTTCCACTTGATGTCTCTGGCCCTCTGGCCAGGCCCATAGTCCTGCTCCCGTAAGCAGTAGCTTGGGGGCTGAGGGCATGGGGGAAGCATGAGAGGATGGGGGAGGAAGGGAGGTTCTGGAGTTGGACTGCCTGGGTTTCAATCCCAGTTCTGCTGCCTTCGTGGGAACTTAACCTCCCTGTGCCTCAGTTTCCTCAGCTGGAACCAGAGATGGTGAAAGTGAAACTATCGGGTTGTGAAGATGACGTAAACACCTAACACACACGAAGCCCTGTAAACGGCTTGTCACACAGGACGGGATCCGAAAAGGAGAGTTTTGTGTTTACGGCTATGTAAACCTCGCCCACTGCTGTCCTGGGCGCCTGGTTCTGGCTCCTCACATCATTTTGAAACTGCAGGTTCACAGATGAGGCACTGTCAGTCAAGATCATAGTCACTGCTGCAGCGGATAAACCCTAAAACCCTAGTGGGTCACACAGTGAGGCTGATTTCTTGCTTAGGTAAAGTCCAAATCAGGCTTTCCTAGTGGGGTAGATTTCATCCAAACGGTGAAGATGTGGGGATTCAGGCCCCTCTGGTCCGGTAGCTCCATTACCCTTAATGGGTAGCTTTGAAGGTTACCTTGGAAGGGGACAGAGTTGGGGGAGGCTCACACACCTGAGGTTTCAATGGGTCAGGCCTGGAAGCAGCATTTCACTCTGCTCACACTCCAGACATGAGTGGTATTGTCACACCCGCTGCAGAGGAGGCAAGGCAACGTGGCCCTGCTGTGTGTGGAGACAGGCTTGGTCATCTCTGTTTGGTTCTGCCCCTCCAGTCACCAGATGCCTGTTGTATTCTTTGCACACGTAGAGCACCTCACCCTCAAGGACGACCACCTGAAACCCGATCCAGCCTCTGAGCTCACCTCAGAGCACAGCGGCTGGTCACATGTATGTAGTCTTCTCCATCGTGTTTAGATGCAATTTTTCATGTTCCTCCAGCCAATGAACTAAGAAAATGAGTTACCTGCACCTGCACCCTTTATACAGCAGCAGAAGAGCACACTCATTCAGCAAAGAAAAGAACACAGGAGCTACCCAGGAGCCCCTGGCCCAAGCAGAGATGACTCCTGCTAGGGTCTGAGCTATGGCCATGGAGAAGGGTCTTTGGTTAGACCCTGATTCCACTCTTGGGGAGGAACTACATGGTCCTTGGTTCAGCCTCCTGGAAGGTTCTTCCCTGTTCGTTATCCACCATGGCCTCATTCAAGCGGGCACTGGGAAATAGGGCCCACAGCCCACCTCCTGCTCATCTAGGTTTGGGGAGGTTACTTTCAAGTTTAAACAGTCAAAAGCTTTTTTCCAGTTCAGGCAAGTTCAGTTTCCTCGTAAACTTAGTAGGCATCTGATTTGTCTGTCTCCAGTCAGTTCCATGTGATAGGAACCACACCCAACATTCTTTCCAAGTGTCATGCTCAAGCCTGGTATATTTTGTTACTTTTCCATTCCACTCCACTGCCTTTCTCACTCTCTCAAGACACACGTTGGTGGGTAAACCACACTTTAATCTGATTTTTGACACAAGGCTGAGTCTTTTTTTTTTTTTTTTTTGAGACAGAGTGTCGCTCTGTCGCCCAGGCTGGAGTGCAGTGGTACAATCTCGGCTCACTGCAAGCTCCGCCTCCCGGGTTCACGCCATTCTCCTGACTCAGCCTCCTGAGTAGCTGGGACTACAGGCACTCACCATTGTGCCCGGTTAATTTTTCGTATTTTTAGTAGAGACGGGCGGGTTTTCACCTCGGTCTTAATCTCCTGACCTCGTGATGCGCCCACCTTGGCCTCCCAAAGTGCTGGGGTTACAGGCGTGAGCCACTGCACCCGGCCAAGTTTAAGTCTTAATGGGCTTTTGATTTCAGTCTCCTTCTGTTCCCAGGTCAATAAACAATAGGCCTTTCCAGTCCTTTCATGCTGCCAATTTCTGGCCTCTTCTCGGAGCCCCGCTCCTCATGGTATCATGGGTTTCAGGGTGTGCTAAATTCCCCTGAGGCCCAAGGTGCCCTCGGCAATTGCAGGCTGATTCTGGACACCCCCAGATCCTGGCAGGTCCACGCTGAAGCGGCAGGTGGGAGAACAGGCATCCCCTCCCTTGGGCCAAGCCACAGGTGGTGGGAACTGGCTGAGATGCAGGGACGTCGGGGCCTCCAGGGCCTCCTTCCCAGGAGCCTGGGCGCGTGGAGGAGTCTGTTGGTTGGCTTTGAGATGGCACCCCTGCACGCCAGCTCCCAGAGGGGCCCAGATGCAAGGACCTCTTGACACATATTCAGAAGGGTGGGCTGGGTGGGGAGGTCCCCAGAATGTGGCTTCTTGGGAGGAGTTCCTCTACTCTGCTTCTGGCTCCATGACAGGCTACTTCTCCTACACACCCTGGCATGAGGGCAAGCCCAGGGCAGGAATGAGGAAACTCACATGGCAGCTAACGGTGACCAGGAGAGAAGGCAGGGGAGCCAGTTTGAAATTCTGCGTGTGGAGTACCTGTGTGCTGGGGCTGCTGTAAAAGAGTGCCCACCAAACGCTGGGGCCTTAAACAGCAGAAATTCGTCTCAGCCCTGGAGGCTGGAAGTCCCAGGTCAAGGTGTCAGCAGGCTGGCTCTTCCTGAGGCCTCTCTGCTGGGCTTGTAGATGCCACCTTCCCCCATGTCCTCACAGGGTTGTTCCTCTGTGTGTGTCTGTCCTAACCTCCTTTCTTGTAAAGACACCAGCCTACCCTAATGACCTTATTTTAACTTAATTACTTCTTTAAAGACCCCTTCTTTACATTCAGTGACATTCTGAGGCACTCAGGGTCAGGACCTCAACATATGATTTGTGGTGACACAATTTAGCAACCGTGACCCACAGGCACATCAAAGCCTTGGAAATGACACTGGGGCTGGGCACAGTGACTCATGCCTGTAATCCCAGCACTTTGGGAGGCTGAGGGGGGTGGATCACCTGAGGTCAGGAGTTTGAGACCAGCCTGGCCAACATGGCGAAACCCCTCTCTACCAAAAATACAAAAATTAGCCAGGCGTGGTGGCAGGTGCCTGTAGTCTCAGCTACTTGGGAGGCTGAGGCAGGAAAATCACTTGAACCAGGGAGGTGAAGTTTGCAGTGAGCTGAGATTGTGCCATTCCTCTCCAACCTGGGCAACAAGAGCAAAACTCTGTCTCAAAAGAGAAGAGAAGAGAAGAGAAGAGAAGGAAAAGAAAAGAAGTGACACTGGACACTTATGAGACCCCAGGTATCAACTTCTGGGTCAGGACCACCCTTCATCCCACCAGCTTTTTTGGCTGCTGAGAAACATTACTTGCCTAAGGCCAGACCTAGAAAGGACCTGTCTTCACCTGAAATGAGTCCCAGTCATTTCATGGCCCAGTGGGCTGGCGTGTTCAACAGCCTGGGGCTTGTTAGGTAGGAATGAGCTACCCTTTCTGAGTGCCAGCTGTCCTGGGCAGGGAACAGATGTCTTGTCCCTGACCAGAAGGCCTTGGGGGCAGAGGGTGGGTATGCACGCCAGGCTAGTTTACACAGGTGTCTGCCCAGGAGATCCTGTGTGGGTTTTATCTTTATCCAGTGAGAAAAAGCAGTGTTGAGAAAGGTCTGACTTCTGGACGGGCATGGTGGCTCACGCCTGTAATCCCAACACTCTGGGAGGCTAAGGCAGGCGGATCGCCTGAGGCCAGGAGTTCGAGACCAGCTTGGCCATGATGGCGAAACCCTTTCTCTACAAAAAATACAAAAATTAGCTGGGTGTGGTGGCACATGCTCGTAATCCCAGCTACTCGGGAGGCTGAGGTACCAGAACTGCTTGAACCCGGGAGGTGGAGGTTGCAGTGAGCCGAGATCGCACCATTGCACTCCAGCCTGGTCAAGAGAGTGAGACTCTGTCTCAAAAAAAAAAAAAATGTATATGGACAAATTATAGGTGTATATATTGGACAAAGGGTTTTTTAAGGAACTCTTAGACTCTGAGATACCTGAAAGACGAGGCCGCCCCTGTGGAGGTTGCTAGGCTAACAGTCTGCACTCTGGCTTTAGGGTGAGGTCTGGGATGTGGGATGGACGGGGCTGGGAGGAGGCAAGTCAAAGGCCAAGACGGTCTCTCCAGGGCAGAGAGGGAAGGTCCTTCCACAGGATGGGACAGCATGTGTCACACCTGTTAGAAAGACCCCAGTGCCAAGCACATACGCACACTCTTCTCCCCGAGCTGCTGCTCCCCATTGACCCGGACACCCCTGCCAAACCCAACTCAGGCTAAGCCACCATACAGGAGACCAGGCTGGTCTCAGATGAGCCCATCCCTGGGCTCCCGAGGGCACCGGGAAGCCCTGCCACAGAGATGCCGGCTCTACTAGGAAACTGGAGTCAAAGATGCAGATGTTCAGAAATGCTCAAGAAAGAATGGACGTGGGACTTCCTATGAAACGTTTAAAAACCATCTCTAATCCAATCATCTGAGGAAGATGCATTTTTATAAAACAAAAAAGTAAAAATAAAAGCACATACAAATCAGGAAATCTTGAGATTTAGGAGGCCCATTGTGATAGTGAACAATATATTCTGAAAAATATCGCATGCAGATTTACAGTCAATCGGAGGCCGGCAAACCAAAGAGAATCCCACAAGTAAAGGAATTTAAACTGATTGAAAACCTTGAGTAATTTTAGTGTCCCTGAGGGTCAGTTAAAGGCTGGGCTTCTCAAAGCCACAGTGAGCCCAGCAGTGCTACCCACTCCCCCCGGGGTCTGGCACCCACCCCAAGCTCTCTCCAGAAACCACTCATGAAAAGGTAGGCCCAGGCAGCCCCCATGTTCCACCCAACCCTCTCCTCCATGACCCCTTTGTGTTAGGCTAGACATAGCCTCTTCTTGTCTCTTACAAGGGCACTGATCACTGGATCTGGGGCCCACCTACGTAACCCAGATGATCTCATCTCAAGATCCTTAATTTAACTATATCTGCAAAGACCCATTCTCCATATAAGGTCCCATTCACAGGCTCTAGGAATTTGAATGTGGACATATCTTCTGGCCCTGGGCACTGTGTTGGTGCCTTTCCTAAGACACCTCCCCTTGCTCCCATCCCATCACATTTCTTGGGGCCTGTGTCTGACCTGACTGCTGGGCTGCCCTCCCAAAAGCACACACTGTCTGCCCCAGCACGTGCCTCCAGGCCTGTCTGGTGTATGGCTGTGTTGATAAACTCACTGTCTATTTATATTTTATTTTTAAAAGATATCTCGGCTGGGCGCGGTGGCTCACACCTGTAATCCCAGCACTTTGGGAGGCCGAGGCGGGTGGATCACGAACGAGGTCAAGAGATTGAGACCATCTTGGCTAACATGGTGAAACCCCGTCTCTACTAAAAATACAAAAAATTAGCTGGGCATGGTGGTGGGTGCCTGTAGTCCCAGCTACTCAGGAGGCTGAGGCAGGAGAATGGCGTGAACCTGGGAGGCGGAGCTTGCCATGAGCTGAGATCGCGCCACTGCACTCCAGCCTGGGCGACAGAGCGAGATTCTGTCTCAAAAAAAAAAAAAAAAAAAAAAAAAAAAAAAAGATATATCTTCACTTGGATTTCATCAAAGCAGCACCATTCTTTCTATTAATACCGATGGATTAATTTTTTTCTTTCTTTCTCCCTTCCTTTCACCTTCCTTTCCCCTCCCTCTTTTCTTTTCTTTTCTGTGTTTGTTAAAAAGCAGACGTGAAAACAGAAGAAACCTACAGTGGTTTCCCCAACAGGAAAGAAACCGACCTACCCAGTCCCACTGGCATAAGGTGACAACCAGTCCGCTTTTGGCAAGTTGAGGCTGGAGCACAGACTGGATCACAGACACAAACGTGAGACTAAAGACACACAAACTCCTGTTCAAGCCTCAAGTTGACCCACCCAGGAAACAAGCACACGCCTGCTGCACACCAGCAGCCAAGCCCGGAAAGCTATGCTCTAATCTGTGCGCCCACTGGATGTTCATCAGTCCCCCTTGGTGCTTATGTGGACCAAGCAAGGGAGGTGAGCGGCCATAACAATGCCCCGAGTCTGGGTTAGCAGGTGCCAGGGCGCCTCTCGGCAGGGATAGGAGCAGGTGGACCCCAGAGTGGAGCCCACGTCACAGGTATATACAAGGGGAAAAGAGATTACTTGAGGCAGGTCCTCCACCGCTGCTGAGGGTGGAGGCAAAATGTTGAAACACCCACCATGGCCAGGGTCTCCCAAGGCATGGTGGGGGCAGCAAACCCTCCCCAGGCTGCAGTCCCGCGTGAGGACGGCTGTGGAACCCAGCACAGAGCACGAATGTGCCATGAGCCCAGGCCATTGCAGGGAGGCAGAGCAGGACACAGCGCATCCTACAGGGAATTCTCCTGCCACTATTAGAACGTGACCGCCATGTGTGCAGTAGGGAGAGGGGTAATGCTCATTGCCTGCCCCCCAGGGCTCACCCTGTTCCTAGGGGGACAGACGCTCCCCTAGGCCCCCTGTCCTGAATTATCTCTAGGAACTCGGGGATTTCTCTGGTAGAAAGTCCTTGCTTGGGGCAAAACATCTCATCGTGCCTTCGTTTACATTTTGGATGAACATTTTGTTAAAGCCAGAGCACCCTGACATGAGAGCAAGAGGATGGACGGCAGAAGGGACCAACACCACAGGGAAGCTGGGCATGCTACAGACCCCAGTGCCTGCCTGGCAGAGTCACTCCTCCAATCAATGTCTGAACAGTGGGGCCGGGAAGAAATGGCGCTTGAACAGCTGCTGCCATTTTTTTCTTTTTTGGATGAGTTGGAAATCCCATCAAGAACAAGCCACTTGGCCAGGTGTGGCGGTTCACACCTGTAATCCCAGCACTTGGGAGGCCAAGGCAGGCTCATCACTTGAGATCAGGAATTAGAGACCAGCCTGGTCAACTTGGTGAAACCCCATCTCTACTAAAAATACAAAAATTAGTCAGGCATGGTGGCATGTGCCTGTAACTGTAATACCAGCTACTTGGGAGGCTGAGGCTGCAATGAGCCGAGATTGTGCCACTGCACTCCAGCTTGTGTGACACAGAGAAACTCCAGCTCGGAAAAAAAAAGAATAAGCCACTGAGCGAACATAAGGAAAAGATACAACAAAAATAAATTCCTCATGAACAGGTGCACACCGCCTGCCTGGCAATGGAGGCCCCACGCACAGTGCCCTCCTGGGACTGGCTGAGTCGCTCAGGTCGCCTTCCAGCTGTGTGACTGGAGGGGTCTACACGGCTCAGGGCAAGGCTGGGAGACAGCCCTCCCTGGGGACCCCAGAGAAACTGGTTCCAGGAGAGTATGCTCAGTGCTGGGGGAACCTCAAGCAGGAGGCTCACGTAGGCCCAGCCAGCTCCTGCCTCCTATGCATCCCCAGTGAGGAGCGGCACCTGTTGCTGGTGTCCGCGTCTCTTACCTGGGTTGAGGACTGGCTGGACGATGTCCCCGTTCCTCCACTTGGTCTCCATGCGCTCCAGCTTCTGGGCTTCATACCGCTTCCGGCCCTCCTCCTCCTGCTCCTGCCGAGAATACTGCGGGAAACCACAGACAGGTCAGGCCCAGGCTGGACACGGCCTCCTCTCCTCTACAGGCAGCCATGACCCCAGGCCCCTTATGTCACATAGCCTTGTATAACTGGGACTATCTTTCTTTCTGTTTGTGTGTGCTTAATATAAGTAATAAGAATACAGAAAGAGTGAAATCCCACGTGGCTCCACTCCCCAGAGAACCTGGGTCAAATGTTTGGTTTAGATCCTTCCTGGAATTGCTTTTATGCCTACAAATATATAAAAAGCTCTGTGGTGCTGTATGTGGAGCTTAAAAGCAACTGTGTATCTATTTAACATAATTTTTGTGACTATGTGGGCACTTAGCTTGTTCCCAATTTTTCTTTTCTTTTTTCTTTTCTTTTTTTTTTTTTTGAGATGGATTCTTGCTCTGTCCCAGGCTGAAGTGCAGTGGTGCGATCTCAGCTCACTGCAACCTCTGCCTCCTGGGTTCAAGTGATTCTCCTGCCTCAGCCTCCCCAGTAGCTGGGACTACAGGCGCCTGCCACCACACTCAGCTAATTTTTGTATTTTTAGCAGAGACGGGGTTTCACCATGTTGGCCAGGCTGATCTCTTGACCTTGTGATCCACCTGCCTCAGCCACCCAAAGTGTTGGGATTACAGGCGTGAGCCACTGCGCCCACTATTAAAACCATACTGATTCTAGGTTACCTAAAATCATTTTGCACTGTCCCATTCCTTCCTAGGATTCATTCCAGAATAAAGGGATCCTCAAAAAGGCCCCACCTACTCTCCCAGGGCCATGACAGAGCAGGAGCTGTGTGTGTCCCTGCTGACCCTTGGCCAATCGAACAGGCTGTATATTAGTAGAGAACAGGCAGTCAAAGATGGAACCATCCCCCCGAGGCTCTCTGAATGGATCATAGGGGTTTTTGACCCCGGAAGTTAAAAATAAATGTGAATATAAGACTCAGCACAGGCCAGGCATGGTGGCTCGCGCCTGTAATCCCAGCAATTTGGGAGGCTGAGGCGGGTGGATCACTTGAGGTCAGGAGTTTGAGACTCCTGGCCACATGGTGAAACCCTGTCTCTACTAAAAATACCAAAATTAGCCAGGTATGGTGGTGGGCACCTGTAGTCTTAGCTACTCGGGAGGCTGAGGCAAGGGAATCTCTTGAACCCGGGGGGTGGAGGTTGCAGCCAGCCAAGATCGCGCCACTGCACCCCAGCCTGGGCGACAGAGCGAGACTCCGTCTAAAAAGATAAAATAAAATAAAAAATACTAACTCTCAGCACAAAAACCAAAGCTCCTGAGTCCCAGGACACAACAGGGGATATTGCATTTCTTGGACATAACAGACGGTTCACTCACTGCCCTCCTGTGCACAGTGGAGGGGACACACCACACTCCCTCCCCATGGGACCTCAGAGGGGCCCTCAGGGCCTGTGTGCTGGCCCCAGGCCGGTTCCAGACCCTCTGCCTGCTCCATCCCCCAGGACCTTCTCCCTCCCTGACAGCCTAGCCAGGGGCCAACTACCACCTGGCTGTTCTGATTAACCTCAACTTCTGCTCTCACCGTTCACTCACCCAACCATTCCAACTGAGCCTGTGGGGAAGCCACAGAACCCAGGGCCCCTCTGGGCCCCTCCCGGCCGCCTGTTGAAGCCCCTCTGACCTAAGCAAGTTCACTTCAGATGGCTGTGTTAGGCCTTCTTTCGAAAGTCAGTTTTAAACATCTCGATAATTCCTGCTCATGGCTCAGCTCCCAAACTGTGCAGGGCCTGAGCACCATTCACCATTCCTCGGCTTAATTATCCATCATCTTCAGTTGAGAACCCATCTTCAAAAGAGGCTGGGAAGGGAGCTGAAGGGTTTGTTCAAAAGAAGCAAACCGTGGGGAGTGTTTTAAGTTGCAGTGGATAATTCAACCTTTTCCTCCATAAATAAATCACGTCCTAATGTTCCACCAGCCAAGTCATGACTGTGAGAGGAGAGTCTGTGCTGTGTGTCGACCTAGCAACATTGGTGGGTGAACTTCAGCATCCTCAAGAAATGCCTTTTAAAGGGAACTTTTTTTAAAGGAGCCACCCCCTGGTCTAATACATCCTTGTGGCATCCAGTACATTTGTCTGGGCTTGGCGGGCACACAGGGAAATGATGGGGCCCGGTCCTGGACACAAGCCACGAGGAGAAGCCAGGCCTACTCCCCAACGCTGCCTTTCCATCTGGGAACAAAACCGCTGGAACATTTTAATGATGGCTGGCACCTAATTCTCACCCCCGAGGGCTCATCAAACCCAACTGATCTGAAGCAGCAGACAGCGTGGCCCAAATGTCTGAGAGACAGGCTGTGAACCTCTTCGCTCAAGCACGTATTCAGACATTTGAAAAAAACCAAAGCATCCACCCCCGACGGCCACTCAGCATGTCCAGGGCTGCGGTTGCCCCTCCGGTCATCCTGGGCCCCTCAGGCCCATCACAGGGACACCGAAGTTCCATGCTCACTGGGAAAGCTGCAGGCAGGCTGGGGAGGAAGGTGGAACAAAGAAAAGATGTCCTGCACTGGACGACTGTGCACACGGCCAGCAGCTGGGTTCCTCCAGGGAGATGCACACATCCAGGAAACCAGAGCGTGTGTGTGTGTGCGCATGCGTGTTCAAGATATCTATATGCATACGTATGTGACATCTCTATCTGTATGTGTATACATATTATATATATCTGCATATCTACAGATACAGGGATGTACATTTTCCTAAATCTGGGATGGCTGTAGAAAGGTCCGCAGGAGCATGCTCATGGAATATAAGACAGCCCTGTGGCCAGGCCACCAGCAGATAAGCATATGCTCACCGGAGCCAGGGAACGAAGCTGCACTTTCCGGGACTCCGAAACAGGCCTCTGGCTGGGCCCACTCGTGAAAAACAGGAGACCCAGATTCCAAATCAGCGGGAGGTTTATACTACGTGGGCCTAGCATGTGTTGGGGGGAAGACAGTGCAAACAGCTCTGAGCAGCAGCTGCAGCTGCGAACTGTGCAGCCTCTCCCATCTGCAGCTCTGGCTGCCTCGGCTCCGCGGAATGGTTTCCACAACTCCCTGACAAGGCCAAGTTGATATTTATGTCTCATCAAACCCACTATACAAAGGAAATGAAAAAGCAACCGGGAGCTCCTCCAGGATGTGGGAGGGAGGGAGCTAATTACTGGGCAAGGAGAGGCGAGGCTAAGAGGGGCCACGCTGAAAGCGCCCTGTCCCTGCGCTGAGGGGACGGGAGCCAGGGGAGTCTGAAGCTACCCGTCCCCTCCACTGGCCAAAACCCAACAGCTCTCGGTGCATCGATCCCAAGCGACAAGGCAGCAAAAGCGACTGTGTTCAGGTCCAGACCCGCCCCTCGGTATCACCCACCTGAGATGTACCATGAGATGCTAAAGCCAGGCATGGGGCCTGGGAGAGATTTCAGAACTGGATAGCATCTGAAAATTAAATCCGTTAAATGCTATGTCTCAATATTTACATGTGATGTAGCTCACTGAACACCAAGGGCTTGGAGAAAAGAATAAATGTGGGGGTGGGTGTGCTTGCAATTCTGCGGAGAACAGTCAGGAGCCCCCAACTGACCCCTGCTCCTTAGGTCTTCAATCACCCCGAGTTAGCACTGCCTGAAAATAACCACAACTTCCATCTCAGCCAAGAAGCAGGGAGAGAGGATAACAGCCCCACGAAGAACAAGAGACGGGGGAGGGTGTTGAACCGAGGGCTGCTGCACTGGGTTGAACAGTGTCCCTCAAAATGTATATCCACCTGAAACCTCAAAATGCAAACACTTCCAAAAACCGGGTCTTTGTAGTTGTAAATAGTTAGAATGAGGTCACAGCGGAATGGGATAGGCCCTAAGCCCAGTGACCCGTGCTCTTGTAAGCAGGCCGTGCGAAGATGGAGGCAGAAGCTTCAGGGACGCAGCCTCAGCCAAGGGACGCCTGGAGCCACGCGGCGCTGGAGAGACCAGGAGGGATCCTCGCCTGGGGCCGATGGAGGGCGCGGGCCCCTGCCCACACCTTTGGACTTCTGGCCTCCAGAACTGTGACAGAATCAACTTCTATTGTTTGAGAGCTACCCAGTCAGTGGCACTTGGTCACAGCAGCCCCAGGACACTGACTCAGGCGGGAGCGTGAGACTTCGGACTCCACACCCTGACCCTGAGCCCCCGCCTGCTGGCCAGATTCTGGCATGCTGCCATCCTGCTCTCATAAAACCAAAGCTGCGGCCGGGCGCGGTGG
The DNA here is from genome assembly GCF_024542745.1 of Macaca thibetana thibetana. NCBI lineage: Eukaryota > Metazoa > Chordata > Mammalia > Primates > Cercopithecidae > Macaca > Macaca thibetana. Next base: position 5,425,851 of record NC_065578.1, read on the forward strand.
CTCACGCCTGTAATCCCAGCACTTTGGGAGGCCGAGGCGGGTGGATCACAAGGCCAGGAGATCAAGTCCATCCTGGCTAACACAGTGAAACCCCATCGCTACTAAAAATATAAAAAATTAGCCGGGCATGGTGGTGGGTGCCTGTAGTCCCAGCTACCGGGGAGGCTGAGGCAGGAGAATGGCGTGGACCCAGGAGGCAGAGCTTGCAGTGAGCCGAAATTGCACCACTACACTCCAGCCTGGGCGACAGATCGAGACTCTGTCTCAAAAAAAAAAAAAAAACCAAAGTTACAGCCACCAGCCTTCCCTTCCCTTCCCATTAAATGTGGACAGGGTTCCCCTGTCACCAAGATTTAAAAACAACAACAACAACAAAAAAAAAAACTAGGCCAAACAGCAGCTGGACCCGGCAGCCAGCCACACCCACCTGGGGTGACACCCCACCCAGACCTTCACTGCCCTCTGAGGAGACCCCGGCAGGGTGCCTGGTCAGACACTGAGCTGAGGAGAGACGAGAGGGCAGGAAGCACGTCTCAGGGAGTACCTCCCCAGTCTCACATGGGCAGCGGAAGCAGGGACTGGGGTCCCATCAGCCCTGGTGACCCGGGGGCCACAGGAAGACAAAGAGCCAGGCCTCCTACAGGCGGGAAGTGGCCCGCTCCCAGCAAACGCTGGGGAGGGGACCAGGGCTTCCAAAGTGGCCTGTGCCTGGCAAACACTGGGGAGGGGACCAGGGCTTCCGGCAGCAGCAGGAACACCCAGCATCTCTGTTGGGTCTGGAAGCAAAAAGAGCAGGCACCAATTCCTGACAATCTGGTTCTCAGTTTTATTATTTCTAAAAATGTATTCTATATATATCTCAGCCAGAGGAAAAGCTCCCCGCCGGGGCCCACACTGCAGAGACTCAGAATCCTGGTTCCTTCCCTCTAAGAAGAGCTCCTCCTGGGGGCTGGGCCTGTGGACCGCAGGGTCAGGCTGCGGGAGGAGCTGGTCACACCTGTCCTTGGACTCGCCAATGAACTTGGGGCACAGGAGAAGGAGGCGAGGGAGTACTTTTAGGGAATGAATTAAATTTCTTTTTTTTTTTTTTTTTTTTTTTTTTTTTTTTTTTTTTTTTGAGACGGAGTCTTGCTCTGCCGCCCAGGCTGGGGTGCAGTGGCCGGATCTCAGCTCACTGCAAGCTCCGCCTCCCAGGTTTACGCCATTCTCCTGCCTCAGCCTCCCGAGTAGCTGGGACTACAGGCGCCCGCCACCTCACCTGGCTACTTTTTTGTATTTTTTAGTAGAGAGGGGTTTCACCGTGTTAGCCAGGATGGTCTCGATCTCCTGACCTCGTGATCCGCCCGTCTCGGCCTCCCAAAGTGCTGGGATTACAGGCTTGAGCCACCGCGCCCGGCCTTAAATTTCTTTATTCCCAACGTCTCCCCTCCAAGAGTCTGTTCGTGCAGCTTCCACAGGCTTCGCCCATAGGCCCACCCATGGCGGGACTCCTCTGACAACACAATGAACCGGTATTATGGAAGGTGCTTCCATCGGGTGCGGTGGCTCACGCCTGTAATCCCAGCACTTTGGGAGGCCAAGGTGGGTGGATCATGAGGTCAGGAGATCAAGACCATCCTGGCTAACACGGTGAAACCCCGTCTCTACTAAAAAAAAAAATTAAAAAATTAGCCAAGCGTGGTGGCGGGCGCCTGTAGTCCAGCTACTCAGGAGACTGAGGCAGGAGAATGGCGTGAACCCGGGAGGCGGAGCGTGCAGTGAGCTGAGATCCGGCCACTGCACTCCAACCTGGGCGACAGAGCGAGACTCCGTCTCAAAAAAAAAAAAAAAGAAAAAAGAAAAGTGCTTCCATCACAGCGAAGCCAGAAATGAGAGAAACCCAGAGAAGGAGGCAGACGCCAGCAGGGGACAAGGAGGGAGAAAGACCAAAGCTCACACGAGGAGAGCTGTCTCCACGGCCACTGCGTCACAAGCAGAGATCAGAACCAGCTTGCAGGGCCCACGGGGCAGCAGCCGGCCCGGCCCAGGCAGCCTGGTGGTCCTGGCTCCCGAAAGAAGGACACATCACTATCACGATCCTGTCACTGCCTTTTCTCTGGTTAGGGAGTGTGACAAAAAGGTCCCTAGGTTGGAGGGACGTTTACGTCCACAGGTTCTGGGCCAGCTTGCGCTCACATTCCCAGCATGAATTAAACATACACCAGAAGATCCCACACAGACATGTCTCCTCCCCACCCGTGTTTCCTCGAAGGCAGGACAGAAACTCCTGTGGAGCCAGGGATGACCTGCCCAGCCCAGAGGGGACACTGCCTGCTGGCGGACCTGGCACCCTGTGCCCCAGCTTTGACCTGTCGCTCCCTTGGGACGCTTAGCTGAACCAGCCTCCCACCATCAGGCGAGGTGACCTGATCTCTGCCATCTGCCCCCAAGAGAGAAGTAGAAGGGGCACCTTACCACAACAGGAGGCACCTCGAGGACCTTGTCCACGTTCTTCAGCGACAAGGGCACATACCACAGGGTGGCCTTATTGGTCAGCTTTTTGGCACCTTAAGAGAAGAAAATCACATAAGTGATGCCCAGGAGACGGGGCAGCGGTGTGAGCACCAGGCACGTGGCAGATGCTGCTCCGGCCCCCGGTCCCAGCACCCGAAACACCCCGCACTGTATACTACCTCTCTGGCCCTCAACCCCCAAGGCCCCAAGGTCTTTTCAGCATCCTGGCCGGGGAGTGCTGCCATCATGTGAGTGTGGACAAACAGAACAAGAGACCCCAGAGCCCACGGAGAGAGGCTGCGTGGGGCCCACCCCCATCACAATGTATGCCCCCTAAAACTGGCTTGAACTCAGGACTCCAGCCCCTCCCAATGCAACCACTCTGGGGCAGTTTTCCCTTTTCAGGGGTGGCTGAAATGACTTCAGACCACAGTTAAGCCTGGATGGTCCGGAGTTGGTCAGCCACAATACCCAACAGGGATCACCCTGGAGGGCACCAACTGCAGGCAACCTCCTCTTCCTGGTGTTTTGACAGAAAGGGAGCTTGATTACGAAAACACATCAGAGGCTCCCAATGAGCCTGCCAGACAGAGGGGAAGGACTGATGGGCTGCAGGCAGATGCCCTTCGCTCTGCCCAGGGAGACAAGGCTGAACCCACTTCACCCGCTGGCTCAAGTCTCCACCAGCTGATCGCTGCTGACATCAAACGTCAAAATCAAAAGTGCCTTGCTGGGGAACTTGATGTCCTGACGCTCAGACAAGCAACATCTTCTGCAGATCCCATCCACCTGTCTCAGCACTGCCAAGAACTCCCACCAAACGGGGAAGCCCAGAAAGACACTTGGCCCACACAGACGTACAGGCTGCGGAGGCTCAGGAGGATGTGGAGGCTGTGCCCAGGCAGAGCAGCCCAGGGGAGGGGCAGGGGAGACAGCCAGGGCCCCCACAGCCCAAAGCACACAGCAGCAGAGCCAGCTCATCAAAGCCCCATTTTTGCCACCCCAGGAACTTCCTTTCCTTCACACCAGACACTTGGGTGTGGTGCCAGCCCATCCAAAGCTCCACCAGAAGCTTCCGGGTGCCAAGAGATGGGCTATAGGCTGCTGACTCCTTGGGGCACTGAAGCCAGCCACAGAGCAAAGTGGGGCTGCAGGACAGGGAGGCCTGTCTGTGCTGAGAAACACAGGCTCGTGGCCTGTCGGAGCTAAAGCAGCCTAGAGATCCCTGGTGTACACCCCTCACTTGTACAGAAGGAGCCTGAGGCCCAGAGACATCAAGGGGTTTGCCCAGGGTCACACAGCAACTTGGGGCCATACTCCCATGTCCCAGTCATTTCAGAGAAGTATCTGCAAGGATGCCTTTAAAAAGTGGTTTTGTCAGGAGTGGTAGGTGGCTCACACCTGTAATTCCAGCACTCTGAGAGGCTGAGGCGGGTGGATCACTTGAGCTCAGGAGTTCCAGACCAGCCTGGGCAACATGGCGAAACCCCGTCTCTACCAAAAACACAAAAAATTAGCTGGGCATGGTGGTGCGCACCTGTGGTCCCAAACACTGAGATAGGAGGAGCGCTTGAGCCCAGAAGGCGGAGATTACAGTGAGCCTAGATTGCACCACTGCCCTCCAGCCTGGGCGACAGAGCGAGGCCCCGTCTTAAAATAAAAAAATAAATAAAAGTGGCTTCTTCAATGTGGAAGATCCTCACTATAAGGCAGAAGAGGGAACTGCAGGAAATAACAGAGGAAAGGGAGACGGGAGCAGCCCCAGGGCCCTGCCTAAAACCCCCAGAGCAGCTCACTTCCCACCAGTTACCTGAACCTGCCTTCCCAAGGCAAAGTGTTTTTCCTCCTGGATAAACACAGCCCCAGGCTCCAAGTCAAGCCCCAGGGGGCCCATTAAGAAAAGGCCCATGCCTGCCCCTCCTCCCCCCACAGAACACACCGTGAGGGCAAGGGGCTCCCTGGGCTTGGGAACCACAGGCAAATAATATGGGAAAATATTTCCACCGCACTTTGACTGAGAGTGAATCTGACAACCTGCTTTTGGGAATAAAGATTTCCTGTTGAACTCGGCTAGAGCCAGCCTGACAAGCCGGTTTCCATGACAACTCGAGCGGCCCTCTGGACCTAAATGAACACCATGGAGCAAATGAGGCAAACATGCTAATTGTACTTTCTCCATCATTTGATGAAACCATCAAAAGACAACAGCAGTATTAAAAAATATCTCTCGGCCAGCTGCGGTGGCTCACGCCTGTAATCCCAGCACTTTGGCAGGCCGAGGCAGGCAGATCACGAGCTCAGAATCGAGACGATCCTGGCTAACACGGTGAAGCCCCGTGTCTACTAAAAATACAAAAAAATTAGCCGGGCATGGTGACATGTGCCTGTAGTCCCAGCTACTCGGGAGGCTGAGACAGGAGAATCACTTGAACCTGGGAGGCAGAGGTTGTAGTGAGCCAAGATGGCGCCACTGCACCCCAGCCAGGGCGACAGAGCAAGACTCAGTCTCAAAAAAAGAAAAAAAAAAAAACTGTTAAAATCTTAAGAGCTCCCAGCTATTTTTCTGGAGCAATTCGTAGCAATCACATCCCAGTTAGCTTAATATTTTGACAGTTTCTGGGGATAAATAAGCCGCCTCAAAGGCAAGGTTTGCGGGTCGTCTGCCTGGGCCCGTGCTCGCTCAGTGGCCTCATGACGGGCAGCACAGCCCAGGAAGAGGGGACACACAGAACAGGGGACCCCTGCCTCCTGGGGTGGAGACAGCACACGGATGTCACGCACACAGCTTATGACTCCGCCTGTTCCGGGTCAGGGCCCCGGCACGCGTCCTCTGCCCCCACCTGCAATGCCCCTGTCTTTCAGAGGTCACTACCCATTCAGCCAGTGCTCCCCACGTGCCCACCGTGTGCCAGGCGCTGCCCTTGGTGTTGGGGCCTTCATGAGTTCAATTTCCGGGGGACACATGGGCAGATACAGAGAAGGGCCTCAAGAGAACAATAGAGACGGCAGAGAGAGATGGCAGAGAAGCAGAAGCACAGACAAGGAGATGAGCGACACAGAGGGGGAGATGAGACCCGCAGTCACAGAGTGAGAACAGCGGGCTCCGGGGCCTGACCAAGACGCGGAGAAAAGCCACAGCCTCGGGGCTCCAAGGCCTCCCTGCCCAGCCCCTGCTACAGGGAAAAGGCTGAAGCTGGGAGGAAGAACCTGGGGCACTGCCCAGCCCCACTGGGAAAAGCCGTCATGTGCTGGCAAGCGTCTCCTGCCTTCTCCAGGCCTCACATGCATGACAGGGCAATGCCAGCCCTGATGTCCCCAGGGAGGAAGGGTGGGCATCTCTGTCCCTCCTGAGCCCATCCTTTGGAGGAGGAGAAGACCGAGGGCTGTGGTGGCCGGGACACAGCGGGGAGGCTGAGAAGCTCCCAGCACCTTGTGGGTGAGCTGAGGTGGGGGCTGCTCTCTCATGCTTGTGCCTGCCTTGGCTCTGCACAGGAGCCTCTCCTGCTCTCCCCACTCTCAGCTCCTAAAGAGCGAGGGATCCCCAGGAACATGTCAGATTGCGTCATCCTCATCAATACCCCATCAGTGAGAATGTCTCAGCACTGACGCCCAGTTCTTCCTGGTTGCCTCCGCTCATTCACTTATTCATTCATTCATTTGCTCATCCATTATCAGTTCCATGTCTATTATGGGCCAGCAGAAGTGGCCAAGAAAGGGAAGTTCATGATCTGGGGAGATCATCAAGTTCAATACCCCTGACCTTTGGCCTGTATTACTCTGTGCTGTGGGGAGAGCGGGTCCCAACCGTGCTGAAAGCCCAAGAATGCCTTTCGGTCTCCCTGCCTCTCTCCTCATCTCAAACTGCTTGGCCAGGTTCAGAGGCTCCTGCCTGTAAGCCCAGCACTTTGGGAGGCCGAGGTGGGTGGATCAACTGAGATCAGGAGTTTCAGACCACCCTGGCCATCGTGGTGAAACCCTGTCTCTACTAAAAATACAAAAATCAGCCAGGTGTGGTGGCTCACGCCGTAGTCCCAGCTACTCAGGAGGCTGAAGCAGGAGAATAGCTTGAACCTAGGAGGCAGGAGAATAGCTTGAACCTGGGAGGCAGAGGTTGCAGTGAGCCGAGATCATGCCACTGCACTCCAGACTGGGCAACAGAGCAAGACCCTGTCTCAAAAACAACAACAACAAACCGCTCGTCAGGGATTCCTCTGAGGCTGTGGCCTCTGATGGACCACAAAGGGGGCTTCCATGGCAGAAAATCTGCAAAGCAGATCCATTCCCAGCATTTTTGAAGCCACCAACTCCTGCAATGACAAAGGGCGCTGCTGACAGGGCTCTCACAAGCAGGAGGGTCCTGGGAAGCAGGAGAGCGCGGCGGGCCATCCCTCGTCTCCAGGAAGGGGCCAAGGCTCCATCTCCAGCACAGTCAGGAGAAGAGATGCGACCTCACAGGAAATGGCAGGGAACCCCCAAGGCCCCTCAAGTGGGGAACCCACCCAGCCCTGAGCCTCTCCCAAGTCATGGGCACTGCTCCTGATATGGGAGGTGCCCATACACCCCTTCCTGTGCCACGGCCTGAGACCAGCATCCAGGGTCCCTCTGATGTCAGAGGTGCCTGCCGAGGGGGCAACAGGCAATGGGAATGCAGACCACCTTCCACTCCAGGCCCTTGCTCAGCTCAATCTGCCCACCTGCCGGAGCTAGGCTGACACAGCCATTCTAATCACCAACCCTGCTGAGGTCCTCAGAATGTTCTAGATGCATAACTGTGTTTGCTACTGGTCTGTCATGGGGAAGAGGACTCAAGCTCCTTAAATGGCTGTGAACTGGCACTCCACAGGGCAGCCACCGCTGAGGAACAGGCATTGGGAAGAGGAGGAAACCAGCCCAGCCTCTCCTCTGCATGGGAGGACTGGTGACCCAGGAGGTGGCAGGGAGAGGGCCAGGGGCAGGGGAAGAGGCCCGCCTTCCCCCTCACCTCCCGTCCCCAGCCTGGGTATAAAAAGAAGCATGAGCTGGTGAACACTGGAGCCGCCCTCTCCTGCAGCGCCCAGTGGGAAGGGGAAGGGGGTTTCCATGGTTACCATGGCCAAGGAGGAGAACATTCAGATGAAAGCAGAGGCAAAGATTCACCCAGTGAGCTTCTATCTTGAGCCTGGTTTCGGGGCCCCCAGGAGCGGGCAGTGTCCTCTCTGGAGCCAACACCTCCCTATGCTTGAGGAGGGCAAGCAGGGCAGGGAGCCCTGCAGAGGGGTGGATGGTGTGCCCTGGCCTCACAGCCCCGCCCAGTCCCTGCCATGGATGAGCTGGCCACAGGCGGCAGGACGGGCAGCGGTGATGTGCTCAGGCCAGACCCGGACAGCAGGGTTGAGTCCTGCTCTGGGTAACTGAACTCAGGCTCGTATCTTAACTCCTCTGTGCCTGTTTCCTGTCTGCAAAATCAGGGCAATGGACATAGCTGCTCCCAGGGCCGTGTGGGAGGTGAGGGAGGTCTCATTGATGAAAAGGGGCCAGGCCCTGGAGCGTCCTCTGCCCTCAGGAGGGAAGCAGCTGTATAGCCACGGCCCTTAGTGCTCCAGTCGCCACGTCGCTTCCAGAAGTACCTGTGAGGATGTTTTCGGACATCACGTTGACCTGCACCTCCACAGAGTGCTTGGAGGTGTAGGTGATCTCCGCGCTGACGTGCGCCACCTCACCGATGCACATGGGAGACAGGAAGTCAGTGCGCTCAACACGAGCCAGCGCGGCTACACAGCGCTCCTGTGGAGACAGAGGCAGTGGTCAGTCCAGGTCAGCCAGCCCAGCTCCGAGAGCCCCACCCTGGACACGCTCCCTGGAAACTGCCTTTGCTTTCATTCCCCACTGTGAAAGCAACCAATTTATCGCAATTTATTGGCACCGTGCATTCCTTTTCTTTTTTTTTTTTTTTTTCGAGACGGAGTCTCGCTTTGTTGCCCAGGCTGCAGTGCAGTGGCATGATCCTGGCTCACTGCAAGCTCCGCCTCCCGGGTTCACGCCATTCTCCTGCCTCAGCCTCCCGAGTAGCTGGTATTATAAGCGCTCGCCACCACGCCCAGCTAAATTTTTTTTTTTTTTGAGACGGGGTCTCACTCTGTTACCCAGGCTGGAGTGCAGTGGCGCGATCTCCACTCACTGCAAGCTCCGCCTCCTGGGTTCACGCCATTCTCCTGCCTCAACCTCCCAAGTAGCTGGGATTACAGGCACCTGCCACTGCGCCCGGCTAATTTTTTGTATTTTTCATAGAGATGGGGTTTCACCGTGTTAGCCAGGATGGTCTCGATCTCCTGACCTCGTGATCCGCCCGCCTCAGCCTCCCAAAGTGCTGGGATTGCAGGCGTGAGCCACCGCGCCCGGCCTAGCACTGTGCATTCCTAAACACGAAAGCACAGGGATGTAGAGGATCCCTGGAGAGCCCAGCCCAAAGCAGCTGCTGCAGGCGATTCCCCAAGTGGTGGGATCACCAGCTGCTTCTTCCTTTTTTCTGATTTTCTCACAATAGGCATGCATTATTTGCATAATATAAAGTGAAAAAATGCATACATACTCATTATGGAAAATTTGGGAAATATAGAAAAGTGGAAAAAAGGGGAATGTCACCCCTCCCATTCAAAGATAACCATGGTTACTATTTTGGGATCTTTCTTTCCAGGCTTTTTTCCCAAGAATTGGGGTGGGTTTTGTTGTCTCGCTTGCTCGTCTGCCTAGCTCGTTTCGCAGTTTTAGTCTGATATAGCTGTGCAAAAACTAAATATACACCCTTACCTTCTGATTATTTTTCATTCAGCATAGGAAAAATAATCTGCCCATGTTGTGACACATTCTTTGCAATCACTATTCTTTTTTTTTTTTTTTTTTTTTGAGACGGAGTCTTGCTCTGTGCCCCAGGCTGGAGTGCAGTGGCGCGATCTCGGCTCACTGCAAGCTCCGCCCCGCCGGTTTCACACCATTCTCCTGCCTCAGCCTCCCAAGTAGCTGGGACTACAGGCGCCCGCCACCTTGCCCGGCTAATTTTCTTGTATTTTTAGTAGAGACGGGGTTTCACCGTGTTAGCCAGGATGGTCTCGATCTCCTGACCTCGTGATCCGCCCGTCTCGGCCTCCCAAAGTGCTGGGATTACAGGCTTGAGCCACCGCGCCCGGCCTGCAATCACTATTCTTCTTTAGGCGCGGTGGCTCATGACTATAATTCCAGAACTTTGGGAGGCCGAGGTGGGCAGATCACGTGAGGCCAGGAGTTCAAGATCAGCCTGGCCAACATGGTGAAACTCCGTCTCTACTAAAAATACAAAAGTTACCCAGGCGTGGCAGTACACATCTGTAATCCTGGCTACTCAGGAGGCTGAGGTATGAGAATCGGTTGAACTCGGGACAGGGAGATTGCAGTGAGCTGAGATCGCGCCACTGCACTCCAGCCTGGGCGACAGAGCAAGACTCTCTCTCACAAACAACAACAACAACAACGACAAAAACCACTAAATACATTCTCACCTTCCAACTCTTTTTCATTCAATATGGGAAAAATAATCTGCCCGTGTTGTGACTTGGCTCTTTGCAATCATTTTTCTTTTTCTTTTTCTTTTTTTTTTGAGATAGAGTCTCGCTGTGTCGCCCAGGCTGGAATGCAGTGGTACAATCTCAGTTCACTGCAACCTCCACCTCCAGGATTCAGGCAATTCTGTTGCCTCAGCCTCCTGAGTAGCTGGGATTAAGATGTGCACCACCATGCCTGGCTAATTTTTGTATTTTTAGTAAAGATGGGGTTTTACCATGTCGGCCTCAAACTCCTGACCTCAGGTGATCCGCCTGGCTCAGCCTCCCAAAGTGCTGGGATTAAAGGCATGAGCCACCGTTCCTAGCCCAACCACTCTTTTATTTTTATTTTTATTTTGAGACAGAGTTTTACTCTTGTTGCCCAGGCTGGAGTGCAATGGTGCGATCTCAGCTCACCACAACCTCTGCCTCCCAGGTTCAAGCAGTTCTCCTGCCTCAGCCTCCCTAGTGGCTGGGATTACAGGCATGTGCCACCATGCCCGGCTAATTTTGTATTTTTAGTAGAGACAGGGTTTCTCCATGTTGGTCAGGCTGGTCTCGAACTCCTGACCTCAGGTGATCCGCCCGCCTCGGCCTCCCAAAGTGCTGGGATTACAGGTGTGAGCCCCCGCGCCTGGCCCAACTATTCTTTTTAAAAATTTAAATGTTTTTTTGCCGGGCGCGGTGGCTCACACCTGTAATCCCAGCACTTTGGGAGGCCGAGACAGGCGGATCACAAGGTCAGGAGATCAAGACCATCCTGGCTAACATGGTGAAACCCCATCTCCATTAAAAATACAAAAATTAGCCGGGTGCGGTGGCTGGCGCCTATAGTCCCAGCTATACGGGAGGCTGAGGCAGGAGAATGGTGTGAACCCGGGAGGCGGAGCTTGCAGTGAGTGGAGATCGCGCCACTGCACGCCAGCCTGGGCGACAGAGCGAGACTCCGTCTCAAAAAAAAAAAAAAAAAAAAAAAAAATTTAAATGTTTCTTATCCTTCAAATAGGCGACCCATTCTCATGATTCAAAATGTAAAAGGAACAAAAGAGCCTACGGGGCTGGGTCTGCCTCTGGCCACCTCGTCCCTTGTCACACAGGACCCCTTGGCAGCTGCGTCCCATGTGTCAGATCGGACTCCAGGTCTACAACCACAGGGCGGGGCTTCCAGATGGTGGATGTGGACAGGTGGCACTGCGCCTGCTTTTCTCTCTTCATCTACCCTAGGGATCATCCTCTGTAGGTTTGGGTCTTAGTTCACTGGACTGCCATGACAAAATGCCATAGCCTGGGCAGCTCAGGCACAACAGAAATTTATTTCTCACAGTCCTGGAGGCTGGAAGTCTCCAGGGACTTGGGTCATTCCAAGATCAGGGATGGGCAGATTCCATGTCTGGTAAGGGCCAGCTTCCTGGTTCATAGTGCTTCTTGTGTGACCTCACGTGGTGGTTGGGGCAAATGAGCTCCCTCGGGCCCCTTTCATGAGGACATTGATCCCGTTCATGAAGCTCCACCCCCATGCCCTCATCACCTCCCAAAGGCCCCACCCCCTAATACCATCACCCTGGGGGTGAGGATTTCAACACATGGGAGACACAAACACTCCGTCTGAGTGGCCATATGTGAAAGGTTTCCTTATCCTTTCCAGTGACTTCCTTCTCAAGGCACTCCAGTGCAAAATTATTATTTTTAGAGACAGGACCTTGCTGTGTTGCCCAGGCGGGAATGCAATGGCTATTCACAGGCACTATCATGCTCACTGCAGCCTCAAACTCCTCCTGGGCTCAAGTGATCCTCCAGCCTCAGCCTCCTAAGTAGCTGCGACTACAGGCACATGCAACCATACCTAACTTTTTTTTAGAAAATTACTTTCAATGGCTAGCCAGGTGGAATTGAACATTCTTCTTCTTTTATTAGAGATCTGGGGCATCTCCAAATGATTCTCATTATAAACAATGCTGTGATGGGCACCCTTTCACTTAAACATTTTCTGCATTTGGGATTATTTTCTGGGCCCGAGGACAAATACTTTTATATATGGTCCTAAGTGTTTCTCGGTACAGCAGTGACTGGCCTGGCCTTTGGCACCTCACAGCGTCCTGATCAACACTCAGAATTGACTTATTTTTCATCTTTGCTGAATAAATGACACAAAAGGGGCCGGGCGCGGTGGCTCAAGCCTGTAATCCCAGCACTTTGGGAGGCCGAGACGGGCGGATCACGAGGTCAGGAGATCGAGACCATCCTGGCTAACACGGTGAAACCCCGTCTCTACTAAAAAATACAAAAAAACCTAGCCGGGCGAGGTGGCGGGCGTCTATAGTCCCAGCTACTAGGGAGGCTGAGGCAGGAGAATGGCGTGAACCCGGGAGGCGCAGCTTGCAGTGAGCTGAGATCCGGCCACTGCACTCCAGTCTGGGCGACAAAGCGAGACTCTGTCTCAACAAAAAAAAAAAAAAAAAAAAAAAAAATGACACAAAAGATGACCTTGTGTTTGAGCCACGGGGAATGTGAGTCTCCATTTCCCAGAGGACTGCCATGACTTTCTACTGCAACGATCACTTCCTTAGGATGTTGACAGCATGACACTGAGGCACCCTCAGGCTTCCCAGGGCGGGCAGGGAGCAGGTGAGGGAGGGGCCTAGGCCAGCTCCAGCATCACTGGCCCAGGTGATCTTTACAGCACCCAGACAAGGGGTGACACATTAGGCAAGCATCCCAGGGCACACAGAGAGTATGTGGCAGTCACTTCAAGCCCTGGTGTGTGCGTCTGTGCTCTCCCACCTACCGCCTGCCACCCCTAAAGCACCGACGTGCAGCTCACCCACCTACACGAGGACTCACCGAGGTGGGGCAAACATGCAAGCTTCGCGACCCACCCCAAACCCAGCACCTGCTTCTTTGGAGGTACGGCTGGGAGCCTCTGTCTGAGCCCTCTCCCAGGTGCAGGGACTCTGTGACTGCATCTGGGGCTGGGCAGGAAAAGTTCTAGAGCTGGTGAGGGTGGCCTGATGCTTCCCCATTCTGGTTTACATGGCCTTGTCCCCCAGCAAACCCTGCCCTACTCACAACAGGTCATAGTAAAGCGATGCCTGGAACTGTGTCTTTCTCCCGCCAAGTCAATGTACGTGGCTATGGCACCACCCATTGGCCAAAGGCTGTTAGGGCAGGGCTGCACAGAGCCAGGCAAGAATTAGGCACAGCCTCTGGGCAGGGCAGTGCCCATCTTGGAACGAGCCAAGCACTGTCTGCAAGACATAAAAGTGGAATGAAGCCAAGTGTGTGTTGTTTGAGGCTGATTAAGTACATTATGGTATGCCATGCAGACACAGATCAAACAGACCTACAGGCGCATGCTTTTCCGGGGCAGTGGCCTTCCACCTCCCTGCTTTGCAGCTGGTTTCTGGCAGCATCTGTGGGGCTTCTCAGTGCTGGGTGCACAGAGGGGAGTAGGTCAGAGGAGTCTGGGTTCTGGCTGAGCGGACGGACGAGAAGGAAATGAGACCATGCCACATGGCATCAGGTGCTCTCAAGACAGCCCAGAGATGTGAAGGCGGGGCATGACTTCAGATGAGAGGCATTTGAGCTGAGGCCTAGAAGACCAGGTGTTAGGCAGGAGGAGGTAGGGGAAGCATTGGTACCACAGGGAGAGGAAAGAGCAGCAGAGGGGAAAGAGCAGCAGAGCAGAGCGGGGAGGTGGTGGGGAGCCACCAGAACACAGGGACGCAGTGGGAGACATGAACAAAGGTCCAAAGAGGCAGGCTGCCAGGCCTTGCAGGCCAGGATGAGGGGTGGGTCCAAGGGCCTCTCAGAGGAGGCACAAAAGCAGGTTCACTCAGAGAGTGACTTGAGGCAGGAGGAAGGCAGAGTGCACCTCTTTGTGCTGTCCCTCGGGACACCCCTCATGCAGACCCATCCAGGAGCCTTCCCCACAGCGCCACGGGGACACCTGGTAATGGCTTCAAGCCTGTCCTTCACAGGGCAGAAGGCCACTGATGACCCTTAAGCTTGGTTCTCTCCCAGCTTAACATACTAAAGAAAAAAGTAGGGCCAGGCGCGGTGGCTCACGCCTGGAATCCCAGCACTTTGGGAGGCCAAGGTGGGTAGATTGCAAGATCAGGAGTTCGAGGCCAGCATGGCCAACATAGTGAAACCCCGTCTCTACTAAAAATACAAAAATTAGCCTGGTGTGGTGGCACATGCCTATGGTCACAGCTACTCAGGAGGCTGAGGCAGGAGAATCGCTTGAACCCAGGAGGCAGAGGTTGCAGTAAGCTGAGGCCACACCCCTGCACTCCAGCCTGGGCAACAGAGCAAGACTCCATCTCAAAAAAAAAAAAAAAAAAAAAAAGAAGAAAAGTAACATCTCCCAGGCATCCACACAGGAGTCTTGCCATGGTCTCATTTCACTATCAGGAGACCCTGTGGGAGGATTTTGTTTCACTATGTGGCAGCCTGGGAGGCTGAAGAGGTGGCTCTGTGTGTCTGATGGGTACAGATGGCAGGAGCCAGGACCCAGGACGGCTCTGATTTGCTGGTGGGCGGCTGCTTCCCAAGAGCTGGCGGGGCTCTGGGCCCCCAGGGAGTCCATGAAGGCTGGTGTGATCCAAAACTTCGATACATAGACTAACAAGTATTTGCACTCCATAGGAAGAGCTCCCAGCAGCCAGTGCGTCGGATGTGCCCCACACCTCCTGCTCCCAGGACTGCAGGAGCAGGAAAAGCCCCACCCTGCCCTGGGTCAGAGCCATGAGCTCCTGATCAGCACCTGCCCGGAAGCGCCCTCTGCCATGCTCTCAAAAGCAATCAGCATCACATGGCCTGTGAGGCACAGGTGCCCCAGCAAACCACAGGCACGGGGTTCCTCATGGCCACAGGGCTTCCAGCCAGGACAGCAGCTTCAGAGGCAGAGCCCAAAAGAACAGCTCTACTGCTTACTAGCTCTGTGACTTTGTGCAGCGACACCTCTCCATGTCTCAGTCTCTGTAAACACAGGCAATAAATGGTCCCAACAGGCTGCTACAGAGATTCGAGGGGATAATGAACGGGAAGAACTTGGTGCTTAGGAAACGCCCAGGAGACGCAGGGACAGCTGTCTCTCTGACATGCGGGGATAAGGCAACTGACAAACGTGAAGTGCACAGACCATGCCCAGGATCCAATGAGGGCCCAGAGAGGGCGCGGTCTCATCACTGTGCCCAGCCTCGGCCATCTCCTGGCTGATGGCAGCTCTGAGGATGCAGCTGTCTGGAAAGCCACCTAACTGTTCTAGGCCTCAGTTTCCCCACTTGTAAAACAAGGTTAAGAACAGTGTCTGTCTCAGCAGGTGGCTGGGAAGACTATACAGGGAGAGGAAGGGTGAGCCCCAGCACAGCCATGGGCTCATCGTAAGCGCTGGTGGAAGCTCTCCGTGACAGTGACGGTGCCAGGCCCAAGTTCCCAGCATTCATCAGATAATGCCTAAGCATGCTCTATGCCTCAGTCTGGGGAAACCAAGGGCAGAAGTCCTGCCTGCCTTCATGGGGCTACCACTGCGTACAAGGTCAGGAGTGGAGAGCAGCTGGAAGCAGGGAGGGAGCCAGGCCATCAGGCGCACGGCTGGACATCGTGTTTTGTTTTTGTAGGAACAGGGTCTCACTGTCACCCAGGCTGGAGAGCAGTGATGTGATCTCAACTCACTGAAGCCTCGACCTCCCCGAGCTCAGGTGATCCTCCTGCCTCAGCCTCCCGAGGAGCTGAGACTACAGGCACACGCCACCACATCCGGCTAATTTTTGTAGTTTTTGTAGAGACAAAGTTTCATCATGTTGCCCAGGCTGGCCTCAAACTCCTGAGCTCAAGTGATCTGTCCATCTTGGCTTCTCAAAGTGCTGGGATTACAACGTTTTTATGTAGAGCGTGGAAGAAGTGAGGGGAGGGCCCTGTAGATATCTAGGGAAAGCCAGTGCAAAGGCCCAAGGCAGGAATGCACCCAGCAAGTCCAAGAAGCAGCAGAAAAGCCAATGTGGCCAGAGGAGAGTTGAGAAAGAGATGTAGGAGGCGAGGTCCCAGAGCCGCGCTAGGCAGCGACAGGGACTCGTGTGGACGCACCTTTGACTCTGGGCAAAACAGGAGATCTGGAGGGCTCTGAGCAGGCAGTACTGTGCTCTGACTCCACACGTCCCTGGCTACTGGTGGAGAACAAGGCGGCAGGGACCAGCATGCTGGGTGACCTGTCAGGAGGCTGCTGCAGTGATCAGGTGATCGGGTGATCAGGAGAGCAGCACCACTGGACCCCAAGTGAGGGTGGGCCTGGGGGGCTGTGCTCAGATCTGGACTTCCTGGAAGGTAAAGCAGTGGGATCTGCCCCCAGAGCCTCATGAGTGTGGGAGGCAGAGAGGCCGACAGAGGCTCCAGACTCTGAGCCTGAGCACCTGGGGGTTGCAGAGACCATTTACCGAGGGGAGGGAGGCTGGAAGAAGCAAGCCCGGGGCACGGACAGGAGTGTCGTTTTTTTGCACATCAAGGCCAAGCAGGCCAAGAAGGCATCCAGATGGGGCTGGCCAAGAGGCCTCAGCCAGAGACAGAACCTTGGGACTTCCAGCCACAGACTGGAAGGCACCACTAGGGAAGTATGGATGGGGGGGTCCCCTGCCCCACCCAGGGCCCTAGCAAAGCCCTTCTAGGCACCGGGACTGCTCTCACCCCCACACCCTGGGGCTGCCTGGAACTCAGAGACCCCTTCCTAAGCCTAGAATTTCTGGGTCACCATCCTGGGGACCAGCAGCCCAGAGGCTTCTCCAAGCCAATGTGTCAAAACTGTCCCTCCAGCAGCCCCAGATCCGGAGAAGCAAGGAGGGGCAAGTGTTCAAAGCACAGGTTCAAGGCATAGTCACAGCCCAGACCTACCAACTGCCTCCCCAGGTGGCCTCAAGCAAGTGTTCAATCTCTCTGTACCTCAGTTTCCTCATCTATGCGATTGGGATAATAAAAAATAACAACAGCAGCTGGGCGCAGAGGCTCATGCCTGTAATCCCAGTACTTTGTGAGGCCGATGTGGGCAGATCACTTGAAGTCAGGAGTTCGAGACCAGCCCGGCCAACATGGTGAAACCCCGTCTCTACTAAAAATACAGAAAAGTAGCTGGGTGTGGTGGTACACGCCTGTAATCCCAGCTACTCCAGAAGCTGAGGCAGGAGAGAGAACCCGGGAGGCAGATGTTAGAGTGAGCCGGGATCGCACCATTGCACTCCAGCCTGGGTGACAGAGTGAGACTCTGTCTCAGAAAATTAAAAAAAAACAAGAACAGCTACCTCTCTGGGGTGTCGTGAGGATTCCATGAGCTAAACTTTAGCTCCTAAAGCATTTTGGAGCTTTGCAGAATGCCAAGTGCTGACCAAATGGCAGCAAAATAATTCTGCGATTATGAGTGATAGCATCACCCTCTTCGCCTTCCAAGCCCCTCCTTTACCTTTCCTCCCCATCTTGGGGACTTTTCCTTCCCTGTGTCCATCCTCTCCTGCCAGGGACCCTCACTGTCTCTCTCTGGAAGGGTGCAACAGGAATCTGGGACTTGGCCCTCACCCCTGCCCCAGGCTCTCAGGCTCAGGCCCATCCTCCCCACAGCCACCAGAGGGTGCTCTCTGAACGTGACTGAGCTGCACCGGAGCCTCGGGTCCAAGGAATCAATCCAGCCTCAGCCCAGTGATCCACCCCTCGTAAACCAGGCGCTGACAGCAAACTCACTCCTTAACCTGTACCACACAACGTCCCCCACATCCACATCCAACCATCCACACTTACCGTGGCTTGGTTCATTCTACATATGCACACGCACGCACACGCACACACACACACACACACACAGCTTCCACTCCTCCACTGGACACACACTGCCCACTGTTCCAGGCTGAATGCGTGTGCCATGCTCTGTATGACTGTGTCCCCCCAAAATTCCTGTGTTGAAATCCTAACCCCCAAGGGAATGGTAGTAGGAGGCAGGGCCTTCCGGAGGTGATGAAGGCATGGGGACAGAGCCCTCACAAATGGAATTAGTGTCCTTATAAAAGGGCCTAAGAGAGCCCCTCCTGCTAAGTGAGAACACACAGGAAGTGATGTGATGTCTACGAACCAGGAAACAAACGGGCCCTCAACAGACAGAATCTGCCGGCACTCTGATCCTGGACTTCCAGCCTCCAGGGCTGTGAGAAATACGTTTCCGCTGTTCACAAGCCAGCAGGCTGTGGTCTTAGTTCCGACGGCCCAGGCTGACAGAGCCAGCAGCCACTTCCTGCATCTCACCAGCGTGGCTCAGAGCTCACAGCGCCTCCGCTGGTCCCTGGTCTCTGATGTGGCTTCCACTTGGCCTCTTGATAGAGTGGCATCATGCCCGTGCCCACGGTGGGAACCTGCACCTCACACTCCCACTCTCCAAGCTGGGGCTCAGTCTTCCTCCTCTCTGCCTCCCTGGAGGCCACAGCAGGTGTGCTAACCGAGCCCCATAGTGCAAAGGCTGCAGCTGCGGCACCATGGCAGACGCCCTGTCCTCAGTACCCAAGGGCTGGCTTCTCCCCCACAGCTGACCTTCAGAGAAAATGTCCCCTCCCCAGAGCTGGGGATGGCTGAATGTCCTACAGCAGCCCTGAGGTTGACACTAGAGACCATGCCCCTTGTCCCAAGCTTTGGGGTCACAGGGCCCTCCCCAGCTGCACAATTTTGGGGCAGGTGGAGAGCTGCCCCCATCGTGGGCACAGTGGTACCAGGCCAGTGAGCTTCAAAGCCAGGAAGTGGCCAAGTCACAGAGAGCCACAGCACTTGCCATGGCCACCAGGGTTGCTCAGGGACCTCCCCTACATCTGCTGTGTGGCCCCTATGTCTCAGCTCTTGGCCATTGCAATGAAGTCCACCCCACGCAGGCAGGGCATGCTTCTGATCAGGCCCAGGTTGGCAGGGGACGCGGCATGGTGGGCAGTGGTGGAGGGAAGGCCTGTCAGCTTGCTTGACGCTTCATCTCTGGTGGGTTCCCACACCTCCTGGCTGAGGCCAAAACCAAGCATAGCTCTGAGGGTCTGGTACAGAACTGCTTGGGCCCAAAGTTCCCAAGGCCCAGTGCACAAAGGGAGGGAAGGCTGCAGGCCTGGCTCCCCGGGGAACTCCTGTCCTGAACCCATACTGGTGTGGCCTCCAGGGCCCAGAGGTATGGGGCCCACACCCTTACCCCGTTCTGGCTGTTGCAATGCCGGGTACTGATGATGGCGCCTGCCTCCTCGATCATCTTCAGGATGGTTCCCCCATGGACATTGCCGGCCACGTTGGCGTCATCTGGCCGCATGATCCTAGGGCAGAGGAGAAGCAGGATGAGGCCTCTGGAGAGGATGCCATTCATGCAACTGTCACAATCCAAGGAGGGGAGAAGGTCCCCAAAGGGCTCGATGGCTCCTGGAGGAAAGAGAACCTTCTCCATGTCTGGACTCTTCCTAGGTGGTGTGTTCGTCAGGGTGCGGCGCCATCTGCCAGGCCACAGAAGGGGCCCTGAGATGCTGTTTCCACGACAGAGCAGGAGGGCAGAGGGGCACTTTCTCCCCCTGAAGCCACAGGTCCCCGGCCTGCCCTGGCAGGGAAGGGCTGATGGTAAAGACCTTTAAGCAGAGCCACAGGGCAGGAGGTGGCGACTCAGCCCTTGGGGTTCCCAGTGACCAACACAGACTGTGAAAAGAAAATTCCCAGGACCGCCACCACCCCCATCAGGAGTCCCAGAGGAACCAGGTAGCCATGGCTGTTCTGAGAACTAGATATGAGTCACAGCTTCAAGACCCCAGGCCCGGTCAGCAGGTGAGCGCCCGCCCGCTGTGCGCTGAGCTCCTCTGCGGGTCCCGGGAGGGCAGTGTGCAGTCAGGCCCTGGATTGAGGGCAGGGAGCTCTCCTAGGTCCAAAAGAACGAAAACGCCACCTCACTTCCCCAAAGAGGAACAACTTCATCCTTGTTGTGAGAACTGGCAGTGTGGGAGCTCCATGAAATCTCTGGAATCCCAACAAGCCAGCTTGGCAGTCCTACCAGGGCAAGTTGCCTGGCATCTTCCCAGACAGCACCTGGCTAATGAAAGCCACCTTCACAGGCCAAGGCCTGGAGATGAGTGGCAGGCAATGGGCACAGGTCCAGGGTACAGCACCCACCTGCAGCTTGTGCAGCCTGCCCGGCCCTGTTGGCCAGTGTGGGGGGCCCCAGGAGCAGCGTCTCCCCAGGTCTGCATCTCTTCCCCGCTCCTCTAGCGGCTCCAAGGCTGAGCAAGTCTCTCCCCTGAGAGCATTCCTGGCTCTGGCTCTTACTCGCTGAGTAACCTGGGCAAGCTGTCAGAACCCTCACTCCTCCATGTGCTCATCTGTACAATGGGCAGAACGACAGCACTGAAATAGCACTGCCTCACGTGACTGTGGGAGATCATGCAGATC
The DNA here is from genome assembly GCF_024542745.1 of Macaca thibetana thibetana. NCBI lineage: Eukaryota > Metazoa > Chordata > Mammalia > Primates > Cercopithecidae > Macaca > Macaca thibetana. The sequence goes on from NC_065578.1 coordinate 5,446,322, forward strand.
GCGTGCTCACCCCACGACAGTGCTGGCATATGGTACACGGTAGATAGTCCACACGGTAGATAGTCCACACGGTAGATAGTCCACACGTTAACCAGGAGAAGTTTTCCCTCTGCGGTAAGTATTTAGCCAACCTAGTTGGAAGCTCCAAGAAATCCAACCTCTGGCCACAGGATGCCACTTCTAGAGCAAATGACCACAGATGTCCTCCAGCGACCGACAGCTTCCCATCCCCAGCGTCACCCCTCCACCCTGGGTGAGAGTCTATTATGCAAACCAAGGCCATTTAGGCCAACTGGCTGCTGGCCCTGAGGTCAGGCAGGGCCCGAGGTTCCACAGGAGGTTCAGGACAGCGGCCTGTGGAACAGGAAGCACGGCGTGACACACGGCAGCCAGGGGATCCCCAGAGCACACAAGGAGCCTCATTTGGCTTCTCGAGTGTTCACGTTGAAATACCTCTGTTTTTAAAAATTGAACTTACTCTATGAAAGGTTTTTGGGTTTTTTCATCTGAGTTACCAGGTAGCCAATTATAAGTCACAAAATGATTCTATCAACCTCTTCCCTTTGTTTTCCACTTAGTAGGAAGGGCCTTCCCTGCACCAGCTGCAGGGGGCAGAGGGTCCCTTTCCACACAGG